>NW_027526422.1:195914003-196331503 GCF_048455015.1 Haemaphysalis longicornis | reverse complement strand
AGCACAAGGAAGAGCAAATCCCTGCTCGTACTGTGAAGCCTCCACAAGAGCAAACCAATGGGGCATTATAAGCACTAACTGGTGACAGAGCAGCACCGCACCTGCGCACAAGGTGAGCGCAGCTTCTTTTTCGTGTTTCGTTTGGGGCTTGGGTATTAGCGTATACAGTAGAACGCCCCTCTTACGTTCCTCAGTACTGCGTTTTCCCGGCTGATATGTTGTTTATTTCTATTCCGGGCATAGATCACATAGAGTCCCGTGTACTATAGTCCTCACTGTTTCGTCGTCCTTCACAGTATGTTCCGGGATCATTCGTCGCAATCTTACACTCCGAAGCCACCCGAGCAACATGCGCGGACGGCCGTTTTGACTTTTGACAAGCTTTGGCCAGGCTTGGTAACGAATCTGATTGCATGAAGCCTCACGTGGGTGTAATTCGTCACCATTAGATGGTCCTATATTACTCTATGCTATCAACATCATCGCTGCTCTTACAAAGGAAGTTTCACTTCAGAATTCTGGAAGTGCGTGTTCGCCATAAAGCCCCACCGCAAGAATAGCACGCGCTCTCCTCGTCATCGTGAGTGCCGCCAAGCTTTGAGAACGCCGTTGAACTTGCAACCGCAAACTGTGTAGTGCCTTGATTGCGTCGCAAAAACGGGAGGCGCTTTCAGTTCAGGAGACGCTTGACGTACTAAACGCAGTAGACAAGCAACCAGCGCGGAAGAGAGTCGACATCGCTAGGAACCTTGCATTGCCACGCATGGTGTTTTACAGCGATCACAAAAAGCAGCAATCCTACATTCTCGAGTTTTTTATGGTCCGAAAGCCAAAGTTGCAGAAGTACATGGCCTCAAGTCTAAGTTACGCTGTTTTTGTTCATTTTCGAAGGTTTACTGACTGCTGCGTTTTCCTGGTTGTTACGTTTTGTTTTCCGGGTCCGGTGAAAAACATATGAACGGGGTTCCACTGTATACGTGTGCGGTTTCCGCAATCAACAAGAGCCCTAAAGACGGAACAGGTGCCGTGCGGATATGTTAAAAACAAATTACACGCTGAAATCAAAGTCCTATTTCACCCCGTAAAAGATTGTTTGATTGATTGATTGATTGATTGATTGATTGATTGATTGATTGATTGATTGATTGATTGATTGATTGGTTGGTTGGTTTATTGACTGATTAATTGATTTTTTATTGATTGATTGATTGATTGATTGATTGATTGATTGATTGATTGATTGATTGATTGATTGATTGATTGATTGATTGATTGATTGATTGATTGATTGATTGTGATTGTAGAGTTTAAGGCGCTGAAACTACACAGGCTGTGAGGCGCGTCCTAGTAGACTGCTCCGGATTAATTTTCACCGCAGCTAATATTTTACGTGAGACTAACTCTCGTACACTCGGGCGTTTTTGCTTCTTGCCTCCATCAGAAAAGCGGTCGCCGCGCCCGGGAGAACCCATAAAAGAGACAAGCAAGATAAATTTGGCCTGCTAAGGAACTAATTGCCTAAAAGAATTTTGCTAACGCACCTTGAATGAACCTAACTGCCTGTCAGTCTCAGCTTCACTAATAAGCTACTACCAACTAGCTGAGCTGATTGTGCACCCTCTGCAGTAGGCGTTTCTAAATTACCAAGGGTAGAATTTAGAGTACTGCGTGAACGTAAAAGCTTTCAGATATCTTGGGAATAATTTCGCAAGCTGCGTCAGTAGAATTTCTTATCCCCATCCTATCAATTCTATGTCTAATCCCTCGGCACTTCGAACACCTCTTCTTATTTTATACTGCCTTGTCACGTCGCCTTTAGTTGGGGCTCAAAACGTACCTGCAAAGCAATGACTGTCAGCCCTTCTCAGTTATGTAATTGTGCTATGGTAGGCGCAGAGAAAGAGACATAACAGTGTTTCAAAACACTGACGCGGTTAACCTGCAAACGTGCCTGCCTTAATACGCTAGCTGATTAAAAAACTCATGATAATGAAAGATAAGATCACGATAAAGGTCGTAACTTATTACCTTGTTTAAAGCTTTTTCACAGCACTGTGCCAGTACTCTATTTCTGACGAAACCAGCAGAGAGTTGGAAGCACGCCAAGCTCATTTAGGGAACGACAAGGGGTCCTACGCGTCCCTCAATTGCTCACTTACAAAGAGCAGCTTTCCCAGGAACACTAAAAGAGACATTCGTGCAGCTGAAAACCACACACATTCTCAAATCATGTGGTGTAAGTTCTCGAGCACGTTACTAAGTGAGCGGAGTGGGAAAGTAGGCTGTAGAAGGTTGAAGAGAAAGTGCATTTCCAGACTACATTCACCGCGTCTTGTGTGAAACTGCTTCGCCACGTTCGGCAATTTCATTCCGCATCTTGAAATCACAGTAAAGGCCTGTAGATTGAAGGCGTGCGTATTGATGAGACGCAAGATCTCGCAAAGATGGTTGTGTGCTTGACGTAAATTTTGATGAAGCAACTGAGGCGTCTGTGTGTGTATGGAATGGGCGATAGCGGCTCACATACGTAAGGCGCGATCGATGCCCCAGCGTCCGCTTTGACGTTCCCCTTTATTCTATAGTGGCGTAGAAGCCACTGAAACTACCTATGGCGGAGCACATTCTTACAAAACAAATACTTTACCTCCAAAATACAATTACCAACGTTTATTTGTTTCGCTACTTTCATACCAGAGCCTAGAAGTGTTGTCTGGACCAATAGCTCCCCTTTTTACTATCGCTTGTCGACTTCTTTATTTTGTTAAGCATCCGTATTTCAGTCACTCCCCGGTCTTTGAACCCCAGTGCCATTGCTCCGCTTCATGAATTTCGACATCCCCATTACTTCAGTTTAGTCTGTAGCGGCTCACACCATCTTATTTTTGCGCTGCTGCGTCATATAGTTCGTTTTCCGAGATAGTTCACCGGGCTCACTTTAGGGCTAATTTTCTTTTCAACGTAGTTGCTGGTTACGGCCACCGTGGGGCGATTGTCGTCCAGCACGTCAAACAATCCTCAGCTTTATTTTTCGACGGTGGTAAATTGTTCATAAGCAATGCTTTTAAGTGATCCACATTGTCTCCTACAGACTTCAGGTTTGTTGTCTTTCCCTTCCATCCTTTATCTTATCAAACCCGCCATTCTTCCCATCAACCCGTCACCATCCTGCGAACGTTGCTTTTGCACTTGCCTTACACACCGATATCGTGCTGATACCAGGATAGGTGCTTCTAAGGCAATTGTATTTCAGCGAGGTTGCGTTACTTAGTTAATGGAGTGATTGTCCGTGGGCAAGAAGAATCCGCAGAAGTACGCATACAGAGTTTGCGGAAAAAAGTGATCACTGGAACTGATGTTGGCGCCAGACTGAGACGTACTTAAACTCAAAAACGGGAACAATTGACGGTAGCCTCTGAAAAACTAAAGGAATACCTGGTCTATGAGCAGCAACAAGTAAAATTTGTCGTGAGTAGAAATTAGGTCTGGTAAATCGCGTTTAGTTGCCACAATTTGGAAATACCATCCTGGATTTTGCAGTGCTTTATTGCAGCCACAAGCTCGGTGTGCATGGCTATCGGTGGATGGCGCCACAGGCCCAAGCTCAGCGAAGAACTAAAACGCACAGTCTTGCCACAAAGTTACAGAATAGTAATTTTGAAATGCGGACACGGTCTCCTTCACGCTATTAATGTCCCACACAAGCAACAGGCTTTAGCGCCCAGGTCTTAACCGGCGCGAGCGTAAACGGGCTGACAATCTGGTTTGCACCGGTTCATAGATTCGTAATTGGATTTCATTTGTCCATAACTGTACTTTCATACCTTTTTTTGTTTTTCGACCTAAGTACTTATCCATCCGTGTCATCTATAGTGCAGAATAAAATGGGCGTTTCTCTTTAGCTATTCCAACTACCTATTTTTAAGCATGCCATGCACACCCCATTCTTCTGCTGCTTCTATCGTAGCTTGTCATGGAAGCCTATCCTAATGATGGCCCAAAGAGTGTTTATGTTATAAGTTAGTAACTCAACATCCCTGCAGTAACTGTCAGAACCATCAACAGCTTCAATGTTGCAGCACGATGGGGAGCATTGGTTCCGGCTTTCTTATTAGCTTGTGCCTGTAGTTTAAGTTTTATCTGCATCTTCGCCAACGCTTCAAATTTGTGGACGTTCCGAGCCGCCTCTTCTTTATCCCGCGAGCTAATTTTTTTGTAGACGTTTGCAGTGGTGTAGCATATGCTCGACATTACCAGCTTACCACCCTTCCTAATTTTGCAATCCACCCTAACACTAATGACAAAACGTTTAATAGCGTCGGGCTCCTTTACTTTCTGAGACCATATGCCTTGACTCCCAGAGTTCAACTGTCAACCACCGCCAGGTTTTTCTTCCAGTAGCAGGCTTTATTAACTTACGTGCCAGTTAATTTACAAAAAAAAAACTCCATATGAAAATTGTGGCTCAACCGAACTGTCTGCTACGCTACTTTCCCTTAGCTCGTACCATTTAAGCGGAGGTTGGATAAGGTTCACCAGAAGACTTCGCGACGTATGTACCAACTACAGTTTGCCACAGCTAGTTTTCCGTCCTATTGTCAGGTAATCAGTGGACCGCACACGTGATGTACAAAGTAGAAAACAGGTGCTGTGCCATAGCAGCATCGAGGGCGACCAGGAGAACAAGTATGCCAGCATGTGTACAGTTTTAGTGAAAGTGAACGCCAGAGAATAGAGTCAGCACACCGAAAATAGGAGAGGTTGTAGCATGCACGTCACGACGAGATTCATGAGGAGTCTTTTTAAAGCTGTTCAAGAGGAGCTTTACGCATTGATTTTGAAGACAGCGGGTATGGTTTGTGTACTCCTAAAGGAGCGGTGTGCTAATACCTCGAGAAATCCCCGTAGCTTGTTTCTCCAATTATAGTTCTTGGGGCAGTTCGCAGAAAATATGCCTAGATCACCGAGTGCCGCGAAGCACGTATAGACAACCCATAATTCATTTTGTGCCAAATGCGATGCCCTACGCTTCGCCTACTTAAACTGTTGCTCCCTCTACGACATTCAGTCATTTTTAAGTTATCGCTAACGGCAACTAATACAGAAAACACGCTGAGAATTATGGAGCCTTCCAACTCCGTCCCCATAAGTGCGTTTGGAATTTATTTAGAGACCCCTGGCAATAATGTTAAGTCACCTAAAGGCAATTTTCGGTTACGTAGAAGTGATCTGGCGGTCTTGGCAAATCTGCTTGCCATCAATGACAGCAATTCATCGATACTGCCAAGCTGAAACCCGATAGAACGGGTAATTATATTTTTCTCTCTGTACAAAAACATCGAGGAGAGTAGCGCTTCTCGAAAAAAAAATTGAATCATTTTCAGCGCGAAAAACAGCCCGTGTTCGCTGCTGACGTCGTGTTCATGGAAACTGCGGTAGCCCGCTGTTCATAAATGCGGCAGGCCATTTGAAACCCGTACCAGCGTACTTTTCTCGCTCTTTTGAGGTCCTCAACCTTCCTTATCGCGCTCAACCTTCCTTGTGTGACCAGTTTGTGTTGTAGACGCTTCAGTCTTGGATTTTAGGGATAAGTTTTAGCTGTCATGGCAATTCACGTAGTATGCTGCATTTGAAGACGCAAGTCCCGATTGTGAACTAAATCAAGCATACTTGTTGTGGACTTTTAACAATGCTGTTCATATGCTCTGTTTATTAGAAAGATTGGTGAATTCAAAGCGTTTGCGGCTCCCATGACTTCGTATTTACGGGAGTCGACTTCTAAAAGAGACTGGAGTTCTAGTCATAATTCTCGGCGTCACCACGAACGTTACTGAAATGACCGTTGCTGTACCGGAAATTGTGTACGTATGCAATTTCTACCCCTGTCGCCAGGGTAGCAGCCAGGTGTTCTATCCACACAGCTAAACTCATTTCTATATTAAAAAACGCAGCACTATAACCGCACACAGCCAAAATAAAACAAGACATAGCCTGATAACTTTGCTACCGTATTTGTACTGCCACACGTATTTTTTGTGTTTCTACTTCTCACACTAAATATGTTCTGTTTATGTTATGTTACCCACCCCCTATGTAGAAATCTTTTGCGTGAGGGTCCTAGACGTATTTTGAATAAATCAGAATAGGTAGGTCCGTTCACTATGACAGGACACCAGACTGTTAACTTGTTAACTGGGCGCTTGTTAACTGGGTGCACGCAGAGGGGCGCTCTGACTGTGGTGATCCTGCCGTATCCATCCCGCCCATTCTGCCCGTCGGAACACTTCACCCAAAGACCAGGAGAGGAAAGCGAAGAAAGAGGCGCAGACACCATGCACTAGTAAACAGGTCTTACATAATCGCAATGCTTCCGTATTTAAAACCCGCCGAGCGGACATTTCCGAGAAGTTCTTATCTGACCTCTTTTGTTTTCGTTTGCGATTCTCTGGTTCTGACAGCCCTGATTTATTTTCTCCCGCATTTTAAAGTGGTTAGTCCTTCCGCAGAATACACTTTATGTTACGACACTGACTCGAAGCCCATAACCTGAAAGCGGGTAGAAATGTGTGGTGACGGCTGGAGGGGCGCATCGCACTTGCCTTCCCGCCGCCGCCGGGTCTACTGGCGACAGGGCCATAGGTGTGTTGAAGGTCGAGCTCGATGCCTTCCCTTCTTCGGCCACCGCCTGTCCGCCGCGTGGATTGGCCCGGTCGCCCTCGCTCACCTTGATCTCTATAGACGCCGCCTTCCTCCGCCAGCTGCGCACTGGCTCAAGGCATGTCCTGGGGAACATACACGCCGAACAATTGTTACCGAAGGTTGTATGGGGTATTTTGAGTGTGAACTGTACTTCACCAGTGAAAAGGCTGCAAAAATAGTTGCAGACGTGTAAAGCGCAAAACTTCGACGAAGTTCGAAGGAGGGCCGCAGGGGAAAGCGCTTGCCCCGGTAGTTTTCCTCCGTTCTTTGTTTTGGTTTCGCGCTTTACACGTCTGCAATAAAATACGAACGTCCCTATTAGTCCGCGTTAATCAGTTGTAAAACAGCCCGAATGATGGGGCGTGGCCAAGTCATACACAGAGCATACAAGCATTTGAGCGAACAGAATTATAAAAAATTGGAAAGCTAAGGTGAAATATTTGTAGATCTTCTAATGCAAGTTTTACACACTCTAAGATTTTTCTCCATATCAATCGTATCAAATCGTGTCAATCAGAGACATAGGAAATAGAAAGCCGAGGATCTTCTCTTCAATGTTATGTCGATATTTTCGGCTGCTCAAGAAATTTCCATCTCGACGCCAAGATCGAAACTTCAAGCTAGCGAGCGTAGCTTCGTACCCGTTTTCTAGCAATTGAGTAGAATTACTTCGTCATTCATCCCTTTATTCCATTGCACATAAGTAAGGCCGATAAAACTTGCCAGTTTACAGGCACTTTACATGTATGGTGAGGTGTTTAATAAAAACTGCGGCGCGGGAGAGGTACGGTGTTTTAAATTACAGCTGTATAATCTTTTCTTTGCAATAGTGTAACCCTTGCAATATTTACTTGCGTCGTCTTTGTCCACACAAGTACTTGGTAATTGGTTACGGGGAAAAAGACCCTATAAAGCATGGTCAAAACCTATAGGTGCGGCCACACGGTGCGGCGGACATAACTCCGTAGTGCGCGCATAATGCTGAGTTTTCTGTGAAGGCACTCAGTCAGGTATTTCAGGCTCATTCAGAGTATGTATTGCTAAATTGCCGTGTCAACGTTTTAGGAGACTGTATTTCTTTTATTTAAATGTTGTTCAGTTAATGCTAGACAATTATTTTTTGGGCCAGGCTTAAACTTTTATTTAGTATAATTCCATCAATTTCAGTGTAATGCATCCACCCGTATTGTAGGCCTCATTACCGAAGTGAAGTAGGAAGATGTGCTAGACCTGTATGCAATCAAGGATTCAGTGGTGATCGCGGGTGTGTTTAGGTCCCCTCGTGTAATATTCGTTTCGACGCCCACCCGGAGGAAAATTTTAAAACTACAAAAAGAATAACTATTGAGAATTTAGGCAAATACATTTCGCAAGTCGTTCCTGTGGTCCCAGTGACTGTGGATATAGAGCTTTTGGACTTGAAATGTAATGCAAAACTTCAACCGCATTTATTCACTGAAGAGTTTCGAATTTAAAAGTATAGTTCTTTAATTGGAGGAACCTACCTGCGCTTTCGAGTTTTGTTCTGCGAGTACCGGTTGATGTTGGAGTACTGTGTAGGACTAGTGGGGCCAGTGCCTGATTATAACAAGCCGCTGCTGTTCAACACAGCACACGCGGCCACTGCTGCACTCTCTGCTTGCGACGTTTCTACGCGCATTCAGAGGCATTGCCTTGCACGTTGTTTTTTTTTCGAATATGTTTTGATTATTTTGAGGGTTGGACTTTAGAGGGTCTCACTGCTGAGAGTAAGTCGTTTTCGGCAGGCGACCATTTAATGTTTTGGAACCAATGAGAACGCCAAGCCGCGACAGCAAGTGGCTGCATTATTAAAAATGCCGAGGGTGACAAATACATTCGTCGGCTCTAAAAATGTGCTGTTCCTGAAGGGAGATAGAAACAATATTCGAAGAGTTTTTGGGAGCGGGCAGTATGAACTCTTTGGCTGGCTCAGCTGAAACCCATGCCCACGTGGCACCAGTGATACCTTTTTTATATTTACTCTTATCCAAACCTTTTCATGGTGGCAAGCATGAAAGCCCAAGATTGAGTTCACACGTGTCCTAATACAATAGCAACGAACGAGGCTGCTGTGCCCTGTATAAAATGTTTTAGTGTGAGCGCGCCAACATGTTACCGCTCGTCTAACCTTCAGTGAATTGTAACAAGCGAAGTCTCGTACGAAACAGCAGCCATCTGTTCTTAGTTTATTATGAATGAAGAGCAGATTAGAAACAGGACGTTAACTATGATGTCAGCGGAACGTTGATGATTCCTGGAAGCTGCCTAATCCGAAAGCATCAAGAGACATTTTGAAGAAAAATGCGGCCGAAAATGAAACGATACAGCCAAAGGCATCGCGCAGCAGTTTGTTCATTTATGCAATGTGCTTCAAAAATTTGCCGGTGGATTCCATACAGATGGTTAACAAGCTAAGATGTGACATGGCGGCGGCTGTAATACGCATGGCGCATGGCCTGCCCACTTCGAAGTATTGTGCGGCCAGAGCTTGTGGCCAATTCCACGTACACGCTTCTCCGCCCAGCCCGCCACCACACTTGCCTTGAGTATCGCTTGATTTGTGCTTACTTTTTTTCTGCGCATGCGCAAGTGCAGCGGGGGAATTTTGTGCGTACACAACATCCTCAGATTTTACTGTGGCCCAGTCATAAAAAGTTTCGCTTTAAAACAATGCACCACCTGCGCTTGGAGCCTAATCTCACTCGAAGTCGTGTCTGCAGGTAAACTTGGGGGTTAGTGTTTATACCCTGAACCTATGAACTCGGCAATACAGGGAATTTGTTTGCCAGCTTCTAAACTAAAACTGCGTGTGCCGACTGTTTCCGCGAAACGTAAAGGGTGATAAGACTCCGCCATACCGACGTAATTACGACGTGGCTCCACTGAGCGATTGCAGCCCAACCTAGCCATATTTAAATTAGCACGATAATGCACAGACAAGCGTACAGATACTATTTCTTTTCTGAAAGGCACGGTTGTTGTAGGTATATTTTTCAGGGGTCAACGTACATAGCCCGTATGATCTCCACCAGCAGCCAGAAGATGGTCTGGAAGATGAGGACGCCGACAACGAGGATGTAGACAAGCCAGGTGCTGTTGCCTAGGGAGCGGCTGGCATACGTCCAGGCGAACGCCAGCACCATCACGTCGCCCGCGCAGGAGATAATGTCCACGACGATGCGGAGCACGTCCACGCGGTGGTCGGGATCCAGGAAGAACGCATACAGTGGCTGTGAACCGGGGCCGTGAGAAAGATGCAACAGTCCAGGTTTGTTTATCCCTCAAATGAATTCGTCAGAAAATATAGCGTTATTTGTGGTGACTGGTGTATACACAACCGTCAAAGCGCACTATCTTCAGCAATGAACCCGGATGAAGCGCAAGTGCTGGTAACCAAAGAAGGATAGAACTCGGTCTTTCCATGAGTCTTCTAAAGACACAGATATCTGTACCACACCAGCAGTGCTATTCCAGAAGGTCCGATATAGCTGGCTTCCGAGTTTCCAGCTGCTCCAGTTAACAACGTAGTGACTGTAAAACATCCGATAGACGTCAACAGAAACCGGACCAATAGCGCAGAGCATGCTGAGCATTATCAGCGCGCCCAGTTGATGCCGCTCACATTGAAAAAGCATGGCTTGTTCGATCATCCGCGTGCAGCGCCGTCTAGAATAGAGATGCAAGATGCTCCCCGTTGCGTACACTAGATAACCAGCTTTTCCTTTTAAAACTGCGACCTGGTCCCAGCCTTTTTTTAAAGCTCCTCCGTTTAAAACAGGCGCAGGGTGGCTCCGATTTCCTTTATGTTCTGTTCTTCCGCTGAAATGTGTTTGTTACGTGGTTTAGGGTGGCTCCAGTGCGGCCCAGCGCAAGCCCAAACCACGTAATCGAACCAGTTTCCTGCAGTGAAAGGAACGAGTCCTTCTCCCGGCTGTCAAAGGAGACCGGCTTTGTTTGCGTGCGGAATGCGGGAGTAGTACCAGACATCGCCCCAATTTAGCGTGTCGTGAGCGTGCGTCAATATTTTTCGAGTTGTGTTTAGACGTGGAAGGTGTGTCACCTGTCATCGATTGCTTTTTTGCTGAGAATGATTACGGCTGCCGTTGGAAAATCCTGCCGTCTTGGACGCTCTTATCGTTCTAACTAGGGCGAACTCTTCGTTCGGACTGAACCACCCCCCCCCCCCCCCCCCCCGCGACTGTGGCAGCATTTCACTGACGGTGGCCTGGGGACTGCGCTGTTCATTGCTTGCTGCTAAGCTTTGCTACCGGAGCATCGAATGCAAGGGATTTCGTGGCTGCGACGGGACGCCATGGCAGCCATGTTTGGGTGCGGCTCCCATCGCTATGCCGCGCCACACAAATGGGCCGGGTGTGTGTGATTGAGATGAGAACTCGGAGGAAACTCGGCATAGATATTGCACAGCCGAGTTGAACTCGTCGCGCACGTTTTGGCGGCGGCAGCGGCGTGGTTCATTTCCTACGGTCGTGGTAGCACGCCTATGTCTATCCCGACAGAGTTTCTTCCTTTAGCGGAAGAGGACTTTAAAGCCCTTTTTCTTCTCTCGAAAGTACTTCGCACTGGTTGTGCAGCCATCTTGCGCCCGACCCCCTTTTTGAGGACTTTGAGGCGGCTTTCGCTCCATGACAGCCGAGGAGCAAATGTTTGTGTGCGCTGTGGTTTTACTCGACGGACAGCTTCCACGGAAGTTCAGTTCTGTTGGTAGCGACCAGACCAGCGACCGCCCCCAGTCGACAGTCAGCCGGTGTGTGCCGAATAGTATTACTAGACACATGTTTTTCGCATTTTTGTGCTGGTTCGCCGGACTTGGCTTCCGCAGGTTCTACCTTGCCTTTGTCTGTCTGCAGCCGCAGCGTACGCTTCAGTCGCAACCGCTATATGGAAAGGAGGTTTCCATCGAGTGGCCCTGCTTTACCTTAGTCTGCTAGCAAACATTTCCTATCTGGCATTGCATGACCGTGCGCTTCAGTCATCATCAGCGCGGCAGAGGGTTTCTGAAGAGGCTTTGGCTGTCACACCATTCTTTCGAAAACTTTACTTGCAGGTTAGTATATAATAAACGGCGTGTGTCTATTATCTTTACGCAGTTCAACAGGTTTTGTCCAGCGTCTCTGTCGTCTGGCAGGAAGCGCAGCATGCAAAGCTTGCGAAGGGAAGAGTTGAAATTGAAAGAAACAGCATGACACCACAAGCAGGGTGAAGGTATAGAGTATATACAAAATTCTAACGACTGTAGAGAACTTCATCGAACAAAAGCCGTGAAGGGAAAAGTGAAATAATTTGAACAAGTTTGAAAAGCTGCGGCTCTTGCTATTTCTTTCTTCATGGCACATGCCGCATTTGGTGACTTGGCCGCAATAGGAAGCATTGAGGAGCGAATGAGCTCGGTTTTGAAAATCCAGAAACTGCGAATTGTAAAAGGAAAATTTATAGAATAATGCGTGCCGCGTGCTGCGTGAACGTGATGGCACATGAGAAGGACAGGTGCACACCAGAGAACCCCGATTATAGGGAAGCTGTGGTGTGCGCCACACTTCTTGCTGACGAGTTCAGTACGAAATGAAAGAGAAGAACCTGCGGCAAACACGGTATAGCAGAAAAGAAACCGGTCGAAGTAATGCCAAAATTCATGATGAAAGACAAAGAAAAAAAAGAGAGGACAAATACGCAGGTGCAATATATGAGTGAAGAATTATCGCGAGTACAATTATCAGTTGTTAATAAGTATTGCAAGTACAAAGTAACAGTTGTATTAAGTATAGCCAAGCTTTCGCCTCCAAATCACGTAAGCAAACTTAGGTTCCCCTTGGAAATTTCTTATCTGAAAGCGGACGGAAGGTTTCATTATGCCGAGTAGCAATTACTTTTAATGTGGCGGGTTTCTATCACCCGTCTAATATTTTTGCAGTCGGCCTTGGTCCCGTCATTGCATTGACTACCACCGACGGCTGAATTTGCCAGAGAGTGCTTCTTAGGACGGCAAATTTCATACAAAAAGGTCACAGAAACGCCTAAAGTAAATAAAATAAATGAACTTTGTTGTAAAATCATTGGTTTTGATTGTAGGGTATAACGCGGCGACGCAACGCAGACGCGTTAATTACGTTACGTGGGTTTCGCTTGAGCTCAAGCTTCTCGAATTCCGCTCAATCTCGGGCCTTCTGGAATACCACCTCAGGGCTTTTCAAGGGCGAAAAGCACCAATTTAATACTTGGGCAGACCTTAGCATGAAGCATAGCAACGCAACCCCTCCTGTTTTCTCTAACTATTGCCGCGGGGCAAACGAGACGACAACAGAGGAACGATGTGTTTATAAGGGATTGCTTCCCAATTAACGACCGGACGTTCAGCTAAGGGTGTTTGTGGAAGAAGACGAGGTTTTTGCTGTTGATCTGTTCGCATGTTAGCGGCAGCCCCAGGCTTTACTCTCTTGAATAGTATAAACAACGTAAATACAATTTTATCACGTAACACTAGTGATGCAAGGAGTGGAAATACCGTTATCAAGGGCGCGAAAAGTGTTGATTTGTCTTTAATCCACGAAGGATCATGCTCTGCGTCGGCACAAGCGGATAATTTACTTCCCTAGAACATTGATAAACTACATGGTAGAGCACGGGCCGGCAACCTGTGGTACGCGGGGCAGTATTATGCGGCCCCCGGCACGATGTCAAACCCCCTTCCCTTCCCCTTGTCACTTCTTATCTGAAGGCCGACATGGCAGTTTTGACATAAAATGGGGTCAAAACTCGTGAGTCAAGCTCGAAATAAACATGATTATCATTTATATTCCTGTTTTGTACAATTCGTACATCATTTGCAATTTTCTGAAAAATTTCGTTCTGCCAGCAAAGCCCCCCTCACATCCCGTGATCTGCCGTCCAGCCCTCGCCATGTCGGTTCCAGGAAACTCGGCCTTCTGCCCCAAAAGGTTGCCGAACCCTGGCGTAAAGAAGCAAAATGACGTGCGCTTCGTACATACGTGGGTAAATTACCTGACAAGTTGCCACCTCCCTTAAAATTGACATTAGTTTTTCTAAACTTGTGCAAGTCAAGACGGGCATACCCGCGTACGTTTCACCTCATCCGGGGCCTAAGCTCCCCTATAAATTGATTTTACCGCCAATATCAATCACCCCTGCTACACTAAATTTCATTGACAACATAATTCCAAGACGTCTGAAACTTTTGAATACAATATAAAGACTTTTTGCGTGCCTCGTCGTCATGAGACGAAAAACTGCAGGGGCAATTTTCGGTGATAAACGCATCCAAAATTATATGTTTGTTCTACTTCCTGAGCGGTTCAGATTAATACGTCAGTGGCTTGTGCTTAGTTCGTGCGTGGGAAAAGAATGGTGTGGCCGAGAGGTATGAGTGTAATATTTCAACGTGGAATCCTCACGGCCCGATGCGGCCTGACGGCTGTCCTCCGTAGTCGAGCGGTTTGGATTAGTGTGTTACAATAAACGTCAAATACCTGAACTTGGAATGGGCCTAGTTGGTTTTTGACTCGAAACATTGCTGGCGCTAAGAGGGACAAGTACGAATAATTGCACAAACGAGTCAAGGTTACACTTCGCTCGGGCGCTTCACTCGATTGTGTAGTTCTTTGTCCTCCTCCCGCTTAGCGCCAGCAATGTTTCGAGTAAGATGCCTACGACGCGGAAGGCGTGCAATGCAAACGCGCAAAACTCGGATCCAAAGAAGCCGTGGGGTGCGCTCGCCGGCAGCTTGCTTAAGTATTTTATGTTGAAAGACTAGGATTGATAAAACGGTTATTTAAACAGTGTGCATCAGTAAAGAAGCCCGTCGAATAGGCCCGAAACACTAAGAAAAGGAGTCGAATGAAGAGACACAACCAAGTGCATCAGTAAATAAGTCTTTGACAAGTGTCGCCAGGCTTTTGCCTTTAAAGCACGCATGCAAATTTAGATGCCCCATGAAAGTTCTTGTAACGGGAAGCTTTTATTTGTATTCAAATCCCAAAGAAGCACGACGTCTTATCGGCAGGCCAGCTGAAGCATCGAATCATTCCTGGGCACTGAATTAATTTACCGGGAGCTCTGGCGGTATAATTGTGCATTTTTGTTATAATGTAGCGAAAGCATGTAAAAGCATTGATTGGGGAGTGAAAACGAAAACTAATTTCGTACCGAAATACAGTTCCTTCTATCCGCAGATAGATGAAACTTTTGAACACATCGCCTGCTCATATTGTATTCATAAAGCACGATACAGAAGGAAAATAGCCCTTGGTTCTGTGTGTTTCCGCTAACTTTAGCCTCTTCTGTGTTATCGCTTCACGAAGCAAATATGAATCAGTCCTAACTCGGCCAACCTTTACAATGAAGCAGCATATGGGGAACCACCCCAGTTTCCATTCCGGCGAAGCCGCTTTACTCGGCGCCGTTCCGGGGCTCCTCGTCGCCAGCACCGACCGCTCTTTCGCAACTGTTATTCCCCCCGCCACCACGCTGTCCCTTTCACAGCAGGCAAAATTGGGAGATAATGGCGGTAGCGCCGCTATCACACGATTGCGGAGAGTCAACGGAAGCGCGATTGGGCGTGAAACGACGAAAAGCCGCTGCCGCCGAACGTGTAGCCGCCGCCGTTGCCACCTACAATTCCACCTCGTCGAGTAGGAAAGATTCCCTCCCTGAAGAAGACAAACTGGCCCGCTTGAAACACCGACGTGAGCCCATGATATTTCTTCAGCTGGAAAGCGTTTCGGAGCAACATTTTCGCAGGTGTATTTCACGCGTAGGCACGCGTCCGTCACCGGGATCGTGTGCACGAGTTGGGGGCGAAGTACGGGGGCGTGCACGCGCAGCCAGACGTCATGTTATTACGTAAGACATGCCCTTCCTGCTGGTGGGAGACTGAAACGTGGAGGTCTCACAGCTCCACGCGACCAGTCAGCTGTCCACCTTCATGAAGCAGATTCAGTTTTAGTTGCTGTTTTCCACAGACAGTAAGATGCCTGCCACGCTGCAGCAAAAGGATTAACATGGTAGTCTGGTAGAATAAAGCTCAAGTCCTTGCAGGTTTAACTTGCTGTGGGACGGACGCAGGTTATTCACTCGAAGGAAGAAGAGCGGAAACCCAAGGACATGCGGCCCGACGCGACGCACAAAATGGCGCAAAAACAACGAAACGCCGCTGCCCCGCTGTTTCCGCGGGAAGTTCCAGCTAGTCGAGTAGCTACGAAACCCTCCGGAAGAACATTAAGTTGCGTTCTCGGTACACCGTCGAGGGCCAATATTGCTTATTCTGCTTCAAGGGCTTTGACAGCAACATTTGCGAAAGTGTCTTTCACGTCTGAGCATGCGCACATAGCCTATTGCAGGTTAATGCGGGTACGGGCGAAGATAGAAGGGAGGGGGACCGAGCTCGTATAGATGTAGGTTTCTTGCCCTCACTGATGACATGGCCATTGTGTTCGCTATAGGTTTAAACGTGGACGTAAAACTTCCCAATGCGACCAGTCCGATGTCCTGAGTGGTCGGGTGGATTGGTTTGCTGTGTTAAGCAGACGGTAAGATGGCTAGGACGCGGGAGGAGGAAAACATACAGCCCTATGTTTGTCCGCTAGAATAAAGCTCGATTCCGTTTAAGTTTCCTTCAGCCAATTGGCTAGGAAATATGCTGAATTGCTAATTACAAACGAAAGTGTTTTCTTTGGTGCACTCCGTGAACTGCGTCCAGCTTCGCAGGTCATCCTTCGCAGAGTGGAACGGCACTAGTTTTTTTTCTTACTTATGTTCTTAATGCTACCTCATGCGCCTAGAAAGTGATTGGCTTCAGATTTGTTTCCTTCCGATTGTTTTGCGTGTTTTGGAATTGAGCGACGCAGGTATAGCCATCCAAAGAAATCGATTTTGGGCAAGTTCGTATTGTTTTGCAATCATGAAGGGCAGCATAGTAGACAAATGCCCCAGAAAACATTGGCCGCGTATCTACTCCTTTCGTTGCAAATGCCGACGCAAAACGATAGTCGACTGGCGCCCCCGGAAAGTAAATACCTGCCTTCTATTTCCCCCGCACCTCCCATGCTGTTCCTCTCCCGTCTCGTCCCTTGCAAGGTAATACGCTAGAGGTTTGCTCAAGTCAATTTAAATTTACCGCTTTCCACTTGTCCCGGTCGGGTGACGCGATTGCAGCGCTGCGGCACGCCGGACATGCGCGTGAATCGAGGCGCCCTACTACAACGTTTATAGAACCACGTTGCCTTATTCCACGACCGTTCCAAGCGAAACGCTATACCTATCTAGTGGAACCTTTCGTTGCTGTTTCCATTTGATTTTTTAGGTTTCCGCCAGGTAGCGCGGGCAACAGCAAGCGGCCGTTTTCCGCAGTTGATGTAGTATTTTATTTCCTATCGCGAAAAGCAAGCATCCGTAAATTTTGAATAAAGGAATGCTGCAAATATCACTAATGCATTGATTTTCAGCCATAAGTTTCCATAATGTCTTGTTCTTGCTCACAAATGTTGACAAGTATGAACACCAATACCGCACTTCGACGCTTAGAGTTGGCTGTATGTAAGACTATATCGCAGTTGCTGTTTCACTTTGGCTGGGTGGCTGAATCGAGTCACAGACAGACAGACAGACAGACCAAAATTTATGCGTTTGGTAGCCTAAGAAAAACAACTCGACAGGACGACGCTCCGTCCAATCCACTTAGCCACCGCTTCAATAAATATCTCAAGTTCTAAACAAAACGCAGCATCAAAAAACTCGTTTTCTTGAGCGAACACTATGAAATCACAGAACGTCGTGCTTTCATCCTTTCGTCTTTTTTGTGTACTCGTCTAGTTCGCCGCCCTAAAAGATGTCAAAGCAGCCAGCCATGGCCGGCTGCAGACAACCTTCACGTTTACCGCAAGAAAAGACCCTGGCGTTCGACGCTTACCGGGTGATTCCAGCGGACATTGTAGCGATGAAGGCACCCGTTGCATTGGTCAGTGTCCCGGCCCTGCAGCCATCGCTCGAGGCATTGCTTGTGTGTGAGGCCGATGGAGCCCTTGCAGCCACAGGGCGACAGCAGCGGACCACTGTTCGCGTTGGCAGCGCGGTAGCAGATGCGGCACACGGGGGCAGTGCCTCCCACGGCGCCACTGGTGGCTGCCGCTGGCAGCCACGGGGGCTCGTAGAACTCCGCTCCCTGGTTATCGACCATAGCGGTGGTCTTCCGTCTTCAGAGTGATGGGCTCAGGGTTGGCGAGGCTGAATTAATAAACGATGTTTTCGAGTAGAATAAAACCTGTGTACTCAAAAACGTGCAGAACGAGTGAACACTCTAATGCAATGTTTTACACCGGGCTGGATTAGGCTAGGTTTCCTTCCGAACATTTTTCGATGCCATAACATCCATGCTCCTTGGTGTTTCTGGGCGACGTGTTTCTTGTGTACGTCTGTTTGTTTGCTTGTAAATGGCTGCTACCGAAGCAGGCGTCAGCCAGGGCAGGAAACGTACCCGTGCCGGCCAACGCCGCTGTAGAAAACCAGATTGACGACGCCGTTCATTTTCAATATCCCTCTATTTGGCTCGTCCTAATGGGGAGGACGCATATAGACAGGGCTCTCGGGCGCCCAGGAAGTTGAAAAGTTTTCCAAATTTGCGGGGTGTGTATGCTCTGTGCTCGAAGTGCCGCGTTCCGATACTACACCTGAATTGGAATCGTCTATTCTCCGATTCGAGACTATACACCAAGGTTGATTGATGCAGAGGAACGGCTGGAATTTTATGTCTGCGTCGTGACCAAAAAGGGAGAGATTGACGTTTTTTGTGTAAAAAAAAAATTTTCTTGTGATGCCAGAACGATCCATCCCAACCGATCATCCAGCGGGGTAAGTGCGTGAATTACATATATGTTATTTTAATTCTGTGTGTCGTTGCAAGTATTTTGAACAATTTATAACTAGGTTACTACGGGCCATTGGGGCGACCGTCACAAGGGGGCAATTATTTTACAGCGCCGCTGCTTATCCAGATTCGCAGGGCCTAAATGGCCTCGAATATACAGTCTGATGGGACCGGTTAAACTAAAAATATGCTGGCATCTTAATAAATCTGGCTTTTATAAATATAGCAAACACGTAGCAAAACTTCTAGTTCAGAAATTTGATCATACAGAACAGTTGCAACGTCAGTGAAGATTCGCTACATCTGGGGATTAATAAAGAAATATTTTATTTAAGGACACAGGCGTCTGCAACTGGATGCCGGTAAGTCTCCCATCACCAACAATAGTATGAGTTGTTAACTCCTGAGGCCTTACAATCTAAGGATTGCTCAAAGGGCCTCTTTTGTTGAGATCACCGTGGCGTTTTTCTGTTCACTTTAAAGATCCTGAGTTAACACTTTAAACCTCGCTATAGACAGCACATCATATTGATCATATTGATGGAGGCGAAAAGCAAAAACGCCCGTGTGTACGAGATTTCGGCGCACGATAAAGATCCCCAGGTGGTCAAAATTATTCCGGAGCCCTCCACTACGGCGCGCCTCATCGTCTGCGTTGCGTCGGCGCGTTAAACCCTACAATCAATCAATCAATCATATTGATCTGCAGCCTTATTGTTTCAATAAGATTGAAACTTTGTTAGCAATTATCCGACATTCATGGCAAACAACCGAAACGATCTGGGCTTTCTTTTCCTCGGATAACCCATGTCCAACACTTCAGTAAGACGGTATTGTGCGATTGCGTATTTAAATCATAGCAAGGCACATTATTATTTTTCTTGAGTCAAAAGAGTTTTTTATCTCCATCAACACGGATTCAGGAAGGCGTTGCCAACTGTTACTCAACTGATAGGAACAGTTCGTGATTTTTATTTATCTCTCGAAGCTCGACAACAAATAGACGTCATTTGTGTAGATTTCGCCAAGGCGTTTGATAAGGTTCCTCATAACAAATTAATTTTTAAGCTTCAGTAACTAGGACTTAGCTCAGATATACTAAATTGGATAGCCGCGTATTTAAAGAACCGTCAACAAAAAGTACGTGTAGATGATTGCACGTCTAGTTCATTGAAAGTACTGTCCGGTGTCCCACAGGGGTCTGTTCTGGGTCCTTTGTTGTTTTTAATTTTTATAAATGATATTTCCGCAGTTGTCGAAAGCCCGGTTAAAATCAAACTTTTTGCAGACGATTGTTTAATTTACGCTCCTGTAACTAACACAAGCGACCAAATCAAAATTAATCGCTGTCTGCAAGCGTTGCATAATTGGTGCGCCCAGTGGGGGATGGAAATTAACTTTTCAAAGACTACGTTCACCCATATAACCAAGAAGAAATCTGTACTCGCATATGATTATAAAATCGGAAATAACTTTCTGACCAGAACACACAGCTTTAAATACCTGGGGATGACTATTACCAGCGATTTGGGGTGGCACACTCATGTTGAGGAGGTGTGTTCAAAGGCCTACAGAAAGTTGTTTTACTTGAGGAAAAAACTCGAACATGCCCCTAGAGAAGTCAAATTACTTTCATATAAGACATTTGTTCGCCCTATTTTGGAGTATGCGTCTTCTGTACGGAGCCCTCATCAGCAGTCACTGAGAGATAAACTAGAAAACATTCAGAGGGTAGCAGTGCGCTTCATTTGCTCGAGGTACCGGAGGACAGAATCCGTCACAAATCTGTTAAAATCATGTACGCTAGAACCCCTGCAAGTGCGCCGCGAAAAGCAAAGGTTAAAACTCCTGTTTCAAATTATAAGAGGCGAAATGAAAATAAATAAAGACACATACATTCAACCTGCACCCAAACGAGGAGCTCGGTTGAACCATAGTCACCCATTAAGGCCTTCTTGGGCGCGTCTAGATGGCTTTAAGAATTCTTTTTTTCCTTATAGCATAGAAGTGTGGAATAGACTTCCAGAGTACGCTGTTACTAGTTCAATTGTCAAAGCGTTTGAGTGTTAGCTAGAATTGTACTACCGGCAGCACGAAACCTAATGTCTGTTTTGTCATTGTGTATTGTTTTTTTTTGTTTATATTCCTCCCTGTAATGACCCTCAAGTGAGGGTTACAGTATCAATAAATAAAGAAATAAAAAAATCTATGCAGTGGGGTGGCCACGGTTGCTGATGTTTGAACATTGGGTAGCTGCACCAGAGGCATTAACATCAATGCGACTGTACGCAGCTCGCAATAAGCTGGAGTAGAGAGGACTGGAAGGAAACATGTTCAAATCCGTTCTACAGAAGCTCTTGTCCATACAGTAGATACGTAGTTATTATTAGAGTCTCATTAAACATTACCCTTAAAGCTGTTGCGAGGCGTCCTCAAGGTAGTAATGATTGCATACGCATTATTAGATTTCGTTCTTGAACAGTGTAAAAAAGAGAGCAAGAATCCTCCTATTTGGAGCTGTCGAAACTGACCCAACAAACAAATACAGCATGCCACACGTTAACTGGGACCTCTAGGAATAGACAAAGAAGATTGGTTTGGTAGCACAACATTTGTCAAAAGTTACGAGTTTTTCTTAATGCTTGGTAGTGTCTATTATTGCGGCGACCGTGGGAATTACCGTCAAACATTTCACACGGCAGTCGCCTCTGACTGGCTAAGGACGCCACCTGGAGATTCTCTGTGAGAAGTATTCCCTAAAAACTCGTTTCTATCCGTAATGCTGTAGCGCTGTTGTATAGCACTTGCTCTCAGACGAGAAGGCTCGGGTTCGAGTTCGGCACGGGGAAGTTTTTTTTAGCTTTCTCGATTTTTGAAACCTTTGCTCGTCATGATTTTGTGAAGACTTTTTTGTCATTCTGGTCACGAGATGTCGAGAGTTCCACGCACGGGGCTTGTAGGATGTGTTGAATTAGGTTTAATATAGGTTGGGGTCTGTGTCGTCGGGCTGGGGTAAGTTAGATGTGTTAGAGCTAGGCTGGAGTGGGGTAGACTTTCATACGGTCAGTTAGGTTGCGCTAGATTTGGTTCGGTGAGGTTTGTTTATCTTAGGCTACTTCGGAAGGTATTATCCACTGAAATTTAGGCAAGCCAGCTTTGATGGAAAGTACGCTGGGAATTCCCCAGAGGTAAATTTCACGGCTGTCAAGAGATTAGATTCAGCCTTAATATTTTCTCCTGCGAGACATGCACCATTGTTGGTATTCTAGGACAGCTACAGATCAATAAATATGCGAAACCATATAGTAGAATACCACGTCGTCATCAATCAACAGTTTTGGGAGACGGCCCGTGTGTTTAAGAGGCACCAGCTCCAGAATCTGTGCCAGACAAGTTTACGTAAATGCAACGCAAGTGAAAGACTGCCATTGTGAATTTCGGAGCCATTGCTACCCTATGTAGCCACCAAATGTGGTTTCACTGTCCAGCAATTCCCTACTGACAAGCAGAACTAGTACGGGTACGCGCTTCCAAGTCACTATCAAGGCTTTATGCTTTGTTTATGGTGCTTGCCAATTAGCGCTCTTCTGACATAGAAATACAAAACAGACATTTAGGTAACATGAAGCTCCACTTGATCGTGATTGTAGACCAATTTTTGCCAGCGCTGATATAAAAATATTAAGAGGATGGATAGATTAGCATCAACACTACAAATCTAACATCCTTGTTTATTTTATTTAACGGGCGATTTCAAAATAATTTCTTCGAAATTAAATTGTTTGAAACGCAACGTGTTACATCGGCGAGCAACAAAAGCGTTGAACTACGTTTACGGAAGGTGGTGTCTATTATCACGGCACCCCGGGGAATTACCGTCAGAAATTTCTCATGGCAGTCGCCTCTCATTAGCTAAAAACGCTACCCGGAGATGCTATGGGATAAATATTTCCCAAAAAGGTACGCTTGCAGCTGCCGCTGCAGCGCTGTGGTATAGTACTTGGTTTAAAACGAAAAGGCAGAGGTTCGAGTCCGACACTGCGCGTTATTTTTATCTTACGAAATTTTCGGTCATCGTAATTTTGTTAATGCTTTTTTTTACTCTGGTTTTTACTGTATGAAAAGATCGGCAGCCAGGACTTCTAAGATTGGTTGAATTACGGCTAATATAGGTTGTGTTCTGTGTCTTTGGGCTAGGTTAGATTACGCTTTTTGCAGTAGGGCTGGATCTGGGCAGGTTGTAACGCCTTCGGTTAGGTTCAGTGAGGTTTTGTTGCGTTACAATATGTTGAGGCGTAATATTATTCGCAAATTTTAGGCCAGCCAGCTTTTGTTGAATCTGCCGTGAGAATTTCCCGGAGGTAATTCTCACGGCTGCTCTGAGATCAAACGCAGCGTTTACTGCAAAACTGCCAGCTAGCATTACAAACAGCCTGGTTCAGAACACTGCTGAAAACACTCTCAAAGGCACAAATAAAGCCCACTTCAACTCTTACCTCAATTTGCGATGGTTGAGTCACCTGAGCAAGCAAGATTCTCTTCAAAAGAGCAAACGGAGCAGGCTAGAGAGAAACAAACGTCGCAACAGTGGGAGGGAGGTGTTCTTCCTCGGCTTTATCTTCTCCCAGTTGCCGGCCGTATGTACCATGATGATATCTAGCAAACCGCGTGGGCCAACAGGGGACAATTGTGTTTCAAATGCGTGTAATATTGTTTTTTGTAGAGTAATAAATGAGGAGGCACTATGTATATTGTGAAGTAACCTTTTACTTATTTAACCCTGTGACGCCCAATGTATCATATAAGAAACGCCATTTTTGGGAATTTTGTACTCGCACCTGGGCATTTCGACCGCCAAGAAATGCCCATTAGTATCATTTCTGATACCTCCTAAGCGTTTTTCAAGAATCTGTGCCTCCATAACTCGCCCCATTGAGTGCCAAATGCAGTTTGCAAGATGGATTCCTCCGTCGTAAGGGCTCTCGGTGGGTCTGCACCTACATTCAATGGTTGTATGATACACTTTTTTTAGCGGGTGTATGATACATTATATAGCAACTTTATATGTAGGTAAACATATACCTACATGTAAATTGGTATACGCTACATTATATACCTACATTATCTAAGTAGGTATATATGTGGTTACTATTTATGCGTTTATGATATACTATGTTATTTTGAAACCCTGGGGGAAATTTTTTTTCTTCGCAGGTTTTTATAGTGTCAGTTACAAACTACAATGTAACGAAGCATTAGAATTTTAATGTATTGTTTTCATTGGCTGGCATTACAGGGTTAACAATGGTGAAGGAGAGGGCAAATATATATTGAAGCAGCTTGCCATTCAAGAAGACTCAAGACATCGCCCTCTGCCATTAGAAAAAAAAAAGCAAATTTACCAAGAGTAGCACTCTGTGGAAGACACCCTCTATTCCACAGTGTGAGAGCAAGAACCGCTTCATTTTAAAGAAAAGGGCATGAAAGTGTCAGTCCTTGCTGAAGTCGGTAAATACAGTCGCTACATGACGTTCAACAACATTATTTTTTACTATCAATCAACTTAAGCCATGCTTGCAGATGTGTCTGCGGATTTATGTACGTGTTCGATTCTAGAGCTTCCTAGCCCTAATGGAGACTTTTTTTTCTTTTTTATATGACATTTCTATCTCTACCTCCACCGTACTGTAATAGAAAACCATCATGTAGCGTCTCGTCGGTATGGCGCCGAAGGGCGAAATGAACAAACTGGCCCTCGGGTTGAAGAGTCAAGCCAGATCGTTGTTTATTCAGAGTGACGTCACATATATACCTTGGAGTTGGCCATCTGGTAGTAGAATCACCGACATCGAAACTGAAACCGAAACCCCGGATACTACACACAAATTCTCCGCTAAGCGAAAATAAAGCGTCTGGTGCCTGGGTGAACAAAAATGGCCGCAGAATGGCCGTCAGACAGCGCTAGCATCTTAATAAGAGTAAAGAAAATAAAAGGCAAGTTTGACTTTGATTCGAACCTGGGTCGTACAAAATACGATTTCAACATGCATCCGCTACACCATCACCCAGCCGTGTAGACTAATTAGCTGACGCAAGGGTCACCTGTGGAAGGGTTGTGACCTTGGTGCAAGGGTGCGTTTGGAGAAAATCCACCTCAGTGCCGCAAAATTTCCGTGCGCCTGATTTCGCGTGCCGTCTCGCATGGTTGACTGCTTGGGTAGTTTTCTTTCGTGACGCTTTCCGGCATGCATCCTATCACGTGAGACCACACGCGAAATCGAGCCTTCAAGGAGCCATGAAGACAAAATACAAGTTGGGTTTATTAGAAAGGCTGCTTAATCCCGATAACAATGATACCAATATCATCGCAATCTTTGAACAAATAACGGAGATATTAAAGAAAACGTATGAAGCAGTCGCGACCACCTAGCAAATTTCCCGCAACTTTTCTATGACGTCACGGAACATTGTTTGTGCGATTGGCGGCCGCCTAACTGACCTGTTGCGACGACACATGAGTGGACGTCTATAATGGGGCCTCTAGTTCCATTTGACCGCATCACTTGAGTGCTAACGTGCAGTTAACGCACTGAAAATTATGTGTTATTGTTGGCCCGTATGACGTCATTCTTGCTCATAACACGTCACTGTGGCGCAAAATTTGAACGTTTTTAAATACTTGTTGCTTTTTTTTCGTTAAAAAACATATTTTGTGGCTCAAATGGAGCTGAGTGAGGTACTGAATCCTAGTTCTTTCAAATTAAACGAAGTTGTATTTTCTCTTCATGGCTCTTTTAAGGACTTTTTCGGCCACCCGTTGGATTTTCCCTTTGCATACGTATAATGACTTCTCCCGGAGTAGCTTCAAATTATATTTACGGAAACAACAAAGTACTTTTACACCAATGCGAGTATGTCAGGCTTGAAAGGTAGAAGGAGAGAAATACAAAAGCGAAAAAGAAAGCAATCACCTCTGTAGGTACTCACTAGTACCAAAAAAGAGAGAGAGAAAAAAAGAAAACTTCACAAAAATAAAACAACGAAAGGGGCAACGGTAATCAGGACCATGGTGATGCAAATCAGAACACTCAATGGCACCGTTGTATCCGTTACGATGGGAATGATATGCGCTAGACCTCTATCGCTCTAATGAAATGGCATTGTGGCAGCAAAATATGACATACCATGCCAGACTAACCATTAGACGCAGAGTATTGCATACGCTGAACTAAAATATAATGCTGTCGCTATCCTACCCGTAAGCACTCTTAAGTCTCCGTGATTTTTTTCATGTATTCTTTACCGGGAGGCCAGGGTGTATGAGTAATGTTTTATATAGGTGTTTACCTGCGTCATCCCAAAGATGGGGCACATGTCCGTCCAGTGTTATGCATTCCTTATATAAAAATAATGATACTCCATCTAGTTGTTCCTGATGGAGGCAAAAAGCAAAAACACCCGTGTGTCGAGATTTCGGCTGACGTTAAACATCCCAAAGTGTTCTCGGGAGCCCACCCCTACGGCGCGCCTTATCGGCTGTGTAGCGTTGGCGCGTTAAACCTCATATGTTGAAAGCATCTCGTTGTGTACGGCTACGTCGGCGCTCTTCCAATTAACATCGTCCTTGGGTGTTTTGTAGCGTAAGCTACACTGAACGAGAATGAGCAGCTTCGCGGGGACGTTCAAGGGCCGTGCTGCGCAAGTGCGAGGAGCAAAGGATTGCATTTGTTTGGCTAGCCTTGCCTTGGCTTGGATTGGATTAGATTGAATTGGATTTGGACTGGATTGGATTAAGTTGGGTTGGATTGCATTGGATTGGAAATCCATTCCTATTGGAGTACGGGTGTGTAGAGAATTCGGTCTGCACATTCCCCGGTCTGCGCATTCCAGAAGTGTGACGTCATAGCCGCGGCAGACGCACTGGCGCCGGCGCGTTCCCAACTGTGCGCCCTGGTTGCGCAGTAGCCAAGTCTGACGCTGCGCCGCAGCAGCTTGATAGCCGTTTCACGTGGCTCCTGGAGAGCGGTGCGGCGCATGCGCGAGGAGCAGTGACTGGGCTGGACTGGACTGGACTGCATTGAATTGGATTGGATTGGATTGGATATCGTTTTAGCAGCAGTAACCATGATAATAAGCTAATCCTAGACAACCAAGATACCTAAGAATAACCAGCTGGACCTTAGCTAACGCTACGTATATCCTGGCATAGCCGAGCTAAGCCACTGCTAATTTTTTTAAACACGTCCGCTCAAGCAACTACGGTTTTGCACAGTCAACACGATGTTTATTGTAGCCTTCGCCGCATGCCGCGCGGTGGTGAACAAAAGCACTAGAAAAATATCCGTAGTCGGAATCTTGGCGAGCCAAGATTCGACTACAAATTTGACGAGATTATCACCACACCTGAACCCAGCTTCATCAGCGCGACTCCATAACAACGGTATGCAAGCACAAATATGGGTAGACAAAGAAACAACACAAGAGGCTGAAGCTAAACGTCGCAACCGTTAACAAAAGGCAGAAGTAGAACTTCATGAGCAAACCAAACATCGCAAGCCTCAAGAATCGTATAAAGGTTTCGCCTATAGAACACGCAAGGACCCTTAGCGCCTCCCAGAATTTTTTCGACTGGAGATGGTCGTGGTATAAACGTGTATTAAGCAAAACAAAATGCCACATTCTGTGCCAGACGTTTATCAAGGGCTTCATAAGCGGGCGCTAACATCTCAACAGCGTGCGTAAGTCGTAACTGACCGTGAAAAATCTACCTGTGAGGAGCTCTGCCCAGGCTTGCATTTGAAGATTGGGAGATCGGTGAGAAAAATGGCAGCATCTCCACTCCATGGTTTATGGCGAGTGTGCGGAGAACGGGGACTCTGAATGACATCCAAGTTGCGCCCCGAGTGACATCCGATTTGCGCACCGACCGTCATTCGATTTAAGTCCTGCGTTGTACCTTGATTATTCCTTAAATGAAATAAATGAAACTGCAACTCACGGCTCAATTTCGCCTGATTTTCGCTTGATGGTGGTATCCGCGCGGATGGATATGTGCGGACATTGCGAGGTCATAAGGCACTCCGTACAATTACACGCGAGGGCGTAAGCCGTTTCACTGTCGGGTACTAACTCACGCTCGTAGCCTAATGGGTAAGACGACTGACACTAACTCTGTATGGTCTCCCGGGCACAGGCTCGAATCCTGCCGATGCCTGTGTGATTTTTTGCGATTTAAATGATATGCGCACGGACGCGGACGGACATTGTTCGGTCCTAAGGTGCTCCTCACCTAAAAAAGTTATGTATGCAAGGGCTCAAACATGTCGAGCGGTAGAATATGAGCATACAGACGGAAGGCGCCCCTCGGGGGTTCCGGAATCGCAATTTGGAGATGACACATCTACTAGGTATTGGCAATTATTTCGTTTCAAGGTGTGTCCAGAGCACGGTCTGGTGTCGAAGGTGGAGGGGGATGTGAGTGTTTTTGTCGAGAGAGCCGGGCGTGTAGCTGTCAGTTCACCGCCAACATTGCAAGTGGCCGGACGGCGCCTGAGCCGACACGTTACATAGAGAGTCGTCATCGCAACGAGGCACAACAAGGCCAAGTCTCCAATGAGGATGTATAAGCGAAGTCTACGACAGAAACATTGCGTTGAGTGCGTTAGTTCGAATGGAATCATCGATGGGTGGGCATGGAATTCATGAGAATGTATACTGTGTTGACTGAGAAAGGTAAGCGCGGGACCCGGGATAAAGCTTGCACCAATAGGTCCCTTCTGAGAAAGGTGGCTTCACTGCACCGTATCTCCTCGCCCGCGTGTATTGCGCACTGATTATGGCCAAGCAGGGAACTACACAGGCACACGTGAGCGGCTGTAGCTGAATTTCTGATCTGCAACATCTGGCTTGATCGTCTCGCGATTGTTTTCGTTGCCACAACCCGTACGGGCCTCTCATTGGTGCTGAACGGGGGCCGTAAAAGCGCTATTTCCAAGGTTTGCGAATGCGGGTCTCGAAACGTCGATGATTTGACGGATTTCGGGTGTTGTAAGCCACGGGGTGTAGAAAGCACTGATAAGGAATGGCTGTGCGAAGCTGCAAAGCGGCAAGATCAGGCAGCACACGTTCGCGGCTTGTGACTCGCAGAGCAAAAGAAATTTCTTTGAGGAACTGGGTGCGGCCCAGTGGGAGGATGTGATCAGCTCTTCTATTGCACAAGAAAATGAGTCCAAAAACGCGTAGAGGGAGAGGGAGGGTGATACACTTATTGGCTAGCTAGGTAGCGATGAATGGTCTCGACTACGGGTCCGGAAGTCATGGATGGTAATGAATATGGGCCGTACAGGAAGTCATCTAGAACTTTCTCTGTAGATGACGTGGCGTCACATATTTGGGCTCCTTCTAGTTTACTCACAGCGCCCAACAGGCTTCCCTCTACTCATATGCTCAGTCTCCTGTTTCGTCGGTAAACAATTCTCTTGCGCCCAACCCCCCCTACCCCGAGGTATTCCTTCAGGGGGCATTAGAGACAAAATACCAGTTGTTTTATCGGACATATTTCACGTTTTATATTGCCCCTTGCGGTTGTCCGGCAGAAGCAATGCTTTATTCACTGATAAATAAAATATTTTGCGCCAAAATTTTATTATGTCAATAAATCGCTTGTTTTGTCACGTCAGCGATGGCGTATTAAGAGAGAGCGAAGAGAACTTTATTGTCCTCATGACCTTAGCCCAGGTCCTAATTTCAGTCTCTAATTCACTAGCTCCATGTATTCAACATGTTCGTGCGGATAGAGTGCACATGTTCAGAGACAGCTTCCTGAGCAGCGTGGATATTAACTGTCGACGGGTGAGACGACTGAATCTCCCAGTTAGTGATGGAGGCGGGCGATGGGACAAGAGATAGCGGGGTGCATTCCCAATAAGAATGAGGGATGGGTTGATAGGGAGGGCAGGTGGGGCCTGAAGGATGCCCAGGGCGCCCATAGATGCGGTGAAGAATGCGATGGGAGGGGAAGAAAGAGGAGTCAACCTGCCGAATGAGGAATGCAGTCTCACGAGCTTTAATTAATAGGACTACGGATTGAGTGCAGTGTGCGTGATAAGCGCTGGGTATACAACTGATAGCGGCGGGAAGCGCGCTGCTGGGTGTGAACCGTCGGCAGGTGGTACGATGTGGGCGAGGACGTGGGCGGAGAAGTGAAATGTACTAGGGTAGCGCGTTTGCTCGGGCGTTGCCGGCCGTGCCAGCGTGGCCAGGAATCCAAACCAGTGTGAAAAGTGGCCGAGGATTCGAAGCTGTGTATCGAAGTAACGAAGTCTGTGGTTTATGGGTGGCTCTGAAGATGATCAGAATTACGAAGGACTCATTGACAGTCGGTGAAATTGTTTGCTGCCGCAAAGATAGCGACGGCCATATTAACTTCCGGCATAGCAAGTGCACATAAACTAACGTTAGTTGTTGACTAAGGCTCCTGCAAACGTCGAAACGTCTTTTGCTTACCTGTTTACCATCTTCTTCATAGGTGGCTCGAGAAAACCGCTCAAGAAGAGCTGCCTGCACTTGCTCTGTTTCTGATGGGATTTGTACCTCGAAAATTGTTGTGACACTTTACAGTAATCTGTCGGGAAAAAATTGGCATGCTCGATGATCAGGGCCAGGTACATGGCCATATCGCTTACCGTAGTTGGTCATTGTCCTGTCAGACGCGACATTGGCCAACACGCCAACACGGGAAGCCAACACGACAAAGGCTGATACGCCTGACGGCCGCATAGATTCGGCCGGCATGTGTCGCGGATAGGGACGCAAGAAGGGAGCCGGACAGCCAATCGCCCGTTCGGTGCGCTAATCAGGACCCAATTGCCACGAGCGTGAGGCACGATCTAGGCCCGTCACCGTGTGAGCCGCTTCTTTATTAGAATCAACACACACTCCCCCGCCGCCAAGGTGCGCAGGCCCAGCACTATATATATGCAAATGCGAAGCCACTGGGACCACAAATGCACGTCAAGTGTGTTTATCGAAAAGGTGGACAGAGGCGGCACCATGTATACAGAGTTCAGCTAGAGAGTGGCGATGGAAGTGCAGCTGCCAACTCTTGAAGGGAAAACGTGCGTGCAGCTTTCACCAGCGTAAGGACATCGTCACACACCCCCAGTCCACTAGAAGAGTGGTGATGCCCAGGTGAGGGAAGCAGGTATAAAGTTCTTAACCCCATGAAAATGTTCCAGTGCGACAATAAATAAAGTTGGAATTCGGCGTGTTCATCAAGGTTTTACGCGTCCTGGTTCCGGAGTTCGTATGAAATGCTGTGACCCCACACTCCCGCTGGAACTTGTAGGAGACTTCGTTAGCCTGGAGTATCCGTGCTTCATCTCGAAGATGAGGACCATGCACCCACATCATTCACACAACAAGGTATTCCCGCCAGCATAAATTTGCACAGTTGGTCTAGCCTGCTCCTGCAAGCTTCCTTTACGCCTGCGGGCTCCTCTTGGCCATACTCATTGAACATCGTAGTGTGGCTGATGGCGAGGATGCGCTGGTGAGCAACCAGGTCTTGGCTGGCATTAAGATGATAGCCGGTGCGTCGGTAGCCGTCCTGGTCTTCTCAGGGTCCGCCGTAGCCGCCAGGATCGTAGGGAATGCGCCCTGCTCGGGCTGTCGCCTCAGACTGACGAGCTCAGTCTTTTTCCCGTGGCAGGCACACGCGTAGCCACTGCCGGGCGGCATGGCTGGTACCTGCTCACAGGTGACCACTCGTCCTGTGCACACATCGTGATTGCGAACTGTGCCCCCATACCTTAGGAACGATGATCCTGGCAGCGGATAGTGTGGCTTCCAGGAGCTTCCCAAGGGCCTGCCAAGCGCTGTAGTTGAAGATGCCCGGTTTCCGTTCGCGAGCTCTACGCAACCAGGGTCACCTGACGGTTCGTGCGATCCAACTCGGAAGGCCGGTGCGCGCCGATCAGAGTCGCGGGTACCAAGAAGCGCTGACGCCAGCGGAGATACAAACGAAGCCGGCGCCGGAAGCAACCCAGGCACCGTCGTACAAGTGGGAACGGCGCCCGCTCGCGACACTTAACAACCACATGCTCTCTCAGCAAGGGACACTCACGAGCGGCAGTGATGTCCGAAGCGTCGAGGAGCATCACGCTGGACGGGTCCGGATCACCGTACATCGTGGTCATGTGGTCCATAATAAGGTGAGTTCCGTGGCCGACCTGGAAGACAACGCAGTGACCACTGGGCGGGCGGCTGGGTACACACAGTTATGCTTTTATGGAATCGGTCGTGCTCTCCAGTGGTCTCTCTGGCGGCTCAGACTCGTCGGAAGCTGTGAGGACGTTCCGACTCTCAGAAACGCGCGGCTCCCACGCAGCGAGAACGCTCGCCACCTTTTCAGCCTCCGCGGCTATCCTGCTCTTGTGCTTTGATTATTATAATAGGGCGGCTCACACGGGCTCTGGGCACGGGTCTAGCTCGCGCCTCTCGCTCGTGGCAGTTGGGCCTTGATAAGCGCAGCAAAAGGGTCACCGGCTGTCGGGCTCCCTTCTTGCGTCGCTATCCGTGACAGCATGGTGCGCGCCGAGGCACTCGTGCTTCTTTGTGTAGGTGTTAGTCCGTAATTTTTATAGTTTACCCCAACAATCTTACTTCTGTAAAATAATTGCATTAAAATTGAGCGCTAATGCCTTATTCTGCAAGATTGTGATCGCTGTTACAATTGCGTTGTAGACTCGTGGCCTCAGCCAGTCGCAAGAAGCTGCCCTTAACACGCCATGAGTTCAGTCCGGAAAAGCAGCCACGGTGTAGTGTTCCTAATCGCTACCGTGTTGGCTTGACCGTTCTCCTTTCCTCCTTATACATTTTCTCTTAGTCAAGTTCGCCTTTAAAGTGGTCTCAGTGTTATTCTAACGAGGTAATCTCTCGAATGAACCAACTTGCCATTTCTTTTTATGGACCCTATAAAAGCACCGTTGTGCTATATAATCCGCACAGGCCTATTGGTGGACCCCATAAAAGCACCGTTGTGCTATATAATCCGCACAGGCCTATTGGGCGTTCTTTTCTCTTCGGCGGCGCAGCGGTCCCCGCCGTTGCGACCTCTACCAGACCAACTCGGCGTACGCCAGATTCTTCTTTCGCGTGCGAACTAGTAGGAACAGGAGGTTGTGCTTAGGCGAAACAGTGCCCATAACCTGTTATCCAATCCTCGATAGACAGTTTGCCGCAACGCGGTGTATGATGTACTCCTCTGTGCCTTGCGTTTGTAGCATGATTTCGTAGTTGTGTTCCTTTTCCAGACCTTGGCTGACAATCTACAAGAGCGGATTATTTTGTTCCACTAGTACCTACACCTGCTTGGTCACATACATTCGCGTAACGAAAAATTACTGCCGCCACACTCTGTAGAGAAAAATGACCTGCGAAGCTGGACTCCCTTCACGAAAGACACGAAACAAAACACGTTTGTTTTTAATTTGTGATCGAACAATGGCCTCTTAGCCCAATGAAATTTTGAAGGACTCGAGATTTATTCTAATGGAAAAACGTGGAGCTATCTGTTTCCCTCCAGCATCGTGGGTGTCTTACTGTCTGCGTAACCCACCAACCCAATCCGCTCGACCATTGAGGGCACCTGACAGTTCTCACTGGGGCGGTGTACGTACACGTTTATACCTTTCGCCACCACAACGGACATGCCATCGGTGAGGGCACGAAACATATATTTGCGCGTGCACGTCCCCCCCTTCCTCCCTCCCAACGCTTGCCTGATAAACCGGCAACCAGTTATGTGCGCGTGCTTAAAACTGAAAGGCACCGCCGGCTTTCTGTTGTTTCTGTTGTACTGTTCCGGCAGACGCTCCTACGAGTTCCGGTGTTCTTCGTCCGAGCGAACGACACGCGTCTGCCCCATAGGGAGTTAAAACCTGTAAGGCCTCAAGCTTTATTTTAGTGGTTAAACACGTGCTTCTCGTTTCCCTGCCGCTCGGTAGGCGTCTCACTGTCTGTGTAACACAGCAACCCAAACCGAAATCGCTCGACCATTCAGGACAGCTGACAGGTCGCATTGAGCCGCGAGACTTACAGGTTTCAATTTCTCACCCGCACAACGCGCATGTCATCCGGAGCGGCATGAAGACTAGCTGCTCATGCACGACCCCCTGCGGCAATCTCCAATTGTGCTACTGAGCACAAGGACGCGCGTTTCATTCCCGACCACGGCGGCCACTTTTCTGACGGAGGCGAAAAGTGAACACGCCCGTGTGTGCGAGATTTCGACGCCCGTTAATGATCCCCACGTGATCAATATTAAAGGGACACTGAAGTGAATTTGTCAAGCTCCCGTTTTTGCTTGGACTGCGTAGACTGGCTCAAATTAGCACACTTTTCATCGTATATCCGGTTGACAAATCGGTAATTATTTTACAAAGGGCGAAAGAAGAAAAACTACCATGCGCGGTTTGCGGCGGCCGCACCAACTAAAGCTGTGACGTTAGGAGGAGCGGGCACCGTGATTGGACGATGCCCAAGGTGAGCAACCAAACAAGTTTCGGTTTCGGTTTCGGTTCTGTAAAACACAACTGGTGGCGTTGTTGGATGGGCGTTCTCAATAACTCAGTAATCATCGTACCGCGCTTCTGCCATGTTGTCAGCTGTAAAAATGCATAAAGATAAGCCTCCCAGGACGGCTTGGAATCGTAGCATTCACTAGCCGAGGCCTACGCAGTGCATGGACGCCCTCCGCGTACACGCAGACGCCCAAATGTCATGCGCTTTTCCCCCATATTTGGAGCTTGCCTCCCTCATGCCTGTATCGTAAAAAGCGTGTTCGCACCAGGCCAAGGGTCTGTTCATTCTGGCCTGTGCCCACTGCCCGCAAGCAGTCGGTGCTTATGGAAACAGCACGCCAACGAGAACTCGCTAGCGTGCCAGTGCCAGCCTGCGCGCGTTCTCTGAACTAGTTTGTGGAGCCATGAACGTTGCGGCCCAAAAAAAGGTGAACTCAATGTAGAAAACATCGGCAGAAAACAAAAAAGTTAACTTACAAAAAGAAAAAGCACGTACCCGCGGGGACTCGAACTCATGACTTGCAAAACACTTCCGACAACACACCTAGCGCCCCAACCCACTAGGCCACGAGACCGGCTCATCCGACCTTGGTAACATAAGGCATATATTGTACAACACGTTTACACTTTTATTTAGTTTTGGCATTTCAAGCAGCTTAGGTGACTATTTGTTGTATTGCGCTTGTGCAGTAAGCGTACCCCGAGTTTCCACAATAGCTCACGTCTAGCAATTGCATTTCGTAGACGGAAAAGCGTTCGCAGATGCGTAGTCGTGCTGCTGACCGCTGTGCTTGTTCGCCCAGCGCAAAAAAGTGCTTCCCGCACCCTAGTTTTACGCTGTACGGTAAAAATATCAGTTGATTTTATTTCCTTAGTACTTATATTGACTTCGCTGACTCTCCTCGCGCCTTCAAGAGGCCTTATATTTTCCTACTGGCGTACCAGTCAGCGAAGCGTCGCATGTGCGCTTGTGCAGCGCTTGTGTGAAGCGACCTTGACTTGGAGCTAGATACAGTGTACAAACTAACCAAGTAAAGAAAGGCACAATCTTCCATTCACAAACGTGTCCTGGCTTCGTTTCAACTGAGCGAACGAATTGCAACGACCCGTCGGCGGCCGGCGGACGAAACGCTGGGCCGACTGACACTCTGTCTGAAGGCCGGGGAGCCGTGCAGTAGCGCAGCCAATTGCGAGCTCGGCACCTTTTGACGTCACTCGAAAACGCCACAGAAAATGGGCGAGCGTAAAGAGAGGAGGACAGCATTTTCGAATTAATTTTTGTACTAAATAAAATCGCGTAAACGCGCCCAGAGTGGTCGAAACATGGCCTGGGGTATTCGGGCTACAATTGGCGCTAGTAATCCCGCAATGTTTACATATCACTTCAGTGTCCCTTTAATCGGTATCCCTCCACTACAGCGCGCCTCATCGCCTGTGAAGAGTGGGGCGTTAAACCCTTCAAGCAATGAATCTAATCCCAACCAGTGCACGCATAAACGGAGGATGGGCGCGTCCTTAGGCGTGACATACACAGGTAAAAATGTCGCACGGAAAGCCTTTCATGCTCAAAAGGAATTATGGGCTCCCGTTGGCGTTCAAAGCGGGCAGGTTGCTCCGGTAACGCCCGCCTGATAAGGGCGCTACCGCCGTCATTAGCTGATTGCGCAAATTGTGGAGGTGGCATCCTTGGTGGCGAGGAGAATAACGGTTGTGAAAAGTTATGTCAACGGTGACGAGGTTTAGCGCGGCCGCTGAGCCGAGTTAATCAGCTTCACCGGAATGAAAACGGAGGAGGGGGGCGGGTTAGACTTACATTGTTTCGCAGTAATAAATACTGCACGAAAGCCCTGGTGCATTATTTATTGCTTGCACTGCTTGCAATAACTCCTTGCCATGGAAGGACCCACCCTTGTAGTTGGCAATTGATTGTGTAAGTGTTCACCGTAGGAATATACAACGTTTTATTAAGTGCACTCACTGAAAAAGGCGTGCTTCCGCAGCAAAGCGCACGATTATACTTCAGCGCCGCTGCTCAGGCCGTGTTGTATACTCATTTTCTGGGTTCGCTTCGTTACACAATACCTAGAAAACAATAATTTTATTGCCTTTATCGAAGCAGGTGATTGGTGAAGAAGCTCACGAGTGCCCACCATATTCACGGGCGTCGTCTTTGTTGACACGCGGATAATTACTAAACAAAACCGCGTTTGTCGTGTCTTTAATGACGGCAGACATTTCCAGGAACACAACTGTAAACCACAATTGCCGCCAGGTATACTTGCCAATTTCCACAGCGGAGCTGTTGTACAAGCCGTAAGTTCGGTGCTGCAGGAAAAATACCAAGAAAATGCGGAGCGCCCTGAGCGTATTCCTGGCGGGAACCGCCGAACGTTCCCGGCACGCGCGGCGGCTGTAGCAAAAAAAAGAAACGGGCAAAAATCACGAGGAGCGTGCGAATAGGCGAGCGCAAGCAAGCGCGTTCATCGAGGCGACCACCAAGTTGCCGGACGCAGAAGCTTTAGCAAAACAAAACAATATACCAGCCCTGCTGTCCTCGAGCGCTACCGCGCATGTAATGCTTGGCATTAGAAACACGACGATATCGATGCATATGCTGACGCCTACTACTAGCACAGTGCAAAGCAACGAAGTAACATGTAATAGACAATTTCGAACTTAACTGTACAAATGCGTGGTGATGTGTCCTTCAGTGATAACGTCTTAAGAAGACCTGCAGATTCGCTATGGTTCAAGCCTTGCATCCACTACTCGCCGCGAAGAAGACCTCTCCGATGCATTAGACGACGATTACTAGCACAGCAAATATGCAAATAAACAATGACTCAGAGTCTTAACTAATTTTTCGGCAATGCTCACGCAAAACAGCTTCGTCATTCAAGTCTTCCGGATGAGTGGAAGCTTCCCTAAAATTTTGTAAATCATCTTAGTCAATTCAGGGTGTGGAGATTTCGCATAAAATCTATTGTGACAATTACCTTCATCGCCTTCGCCAACTGCGAAGCTTTTTCGAAAATAAAAGGTTTTGCGGCCGACCGTTCCTTTGAATTTCTTTCCCTTCTCATTTTCCACCTCGCTTGAACATTGTGGTAGCTGCGGCCCTCTAATTTTTGGCGAACTCCCTCTAGATATGTCGATTAGCCCTTTCATACACTTCAGCAGAAACGGAAGCAGCCACGCGGGAGTCTCCCCACGGGCAGAGCACGAAGTTCTAATTTGGAGTGCCCTACTGTATTATTCTGTTTACCATAAGCTCTTGGTGCATCGCGGGACATTCTACTCCACCCCAGAAGGTGTCTGTAACTGTAACGCTAATATTGTTCGTAAATTTTGACGCACGTGCTAATGTCGCTGACCTGTGCTGAAATTGCAACGGCCCGTTTTTGATTGTATAGCCCGTGTTACAGCGAAGCTGTATAGGACGAGGTCGGAACAATTTTTGGTGTCCGTCAAAAGACAAAAAAAAGCTCCTAGCTTGTGCTTGTGATGCAATAAGCAATTTCCGTGTATTGGCAAAAAGTTAACGGCTCCACGAAATGTGCCAGGAATGACTGATGCCTCCGCTCGAAAATCTTCAACATGAACCGAAACTACCACTTCTACTCTGGTTTCGAGACGCCTACATTGAGCTCACACCCACCTGCTCCCGGGAAGTTTGTTCAATTACGAAAGTATGCTATACGGCTAAAAAACACATAAACAAATAAAATACCGTTTGCCGGAGTGTGTTGGTCAAATTTCACCCAAGCAAAGTGGCGGGACGCAAAGTTCTTTATGCCAACTGTTGGTAAGCTTAGAAGTATGTATAAGGTAAAAAAAGACAGACGAAAAACAAAAGTTGTTCAACATGTGCTGGATTAGTTGCGCAAAGAAAATTGGCCATTTCTTTACAATCACGAACACGTAAAGAATCTCCAATTAAGCTGAAGACAGAGGGGAAGTTTTAAGCGTTAGTTTCTGAACCAGAAATAACGAATAGGGAGCGCGTCTCGTCATCCAAAACAGGCCACCTTTCTGGCTGCAAAAGTGGCAAACTTGAATCACGGCTACGTGTCGTGCATGAAATTTTCATCCCAACTGTAGCCGTAGGAGGCGTGGAGAATAATTTTAACCAGTGCCATTTCACAAACTGTATCAAAAACTTATATTACCAAAACGTTCATCTTAAGCGCATAAAAAACACACGGACACAGAAGACAAGGACAAGCGCTTTTATTTTTACCATAGCCGAAGAACGCTATGGCGCTTAGTGCAAACGTACACCCTTCCTTGCCTCGCCCGCCTGCACTGCATGTACCCCGCTCTGTACTCCTCACCCCACTTCCCCGCTTGTGTGGTGGTCCAAACCATTAATCACCTCATCTCGCAATGCCCCCACAACCCATTCCCCCCATATCGAGACGGTGAGCAGTGGGCGAGGGCACTGGGCAGCTCGGATTCGGCGCTGCAAGAAGCTATCGTCGCCCTGGCTGCCAAAGCCACCGGGGACCTTCCTCCCTCTGTCACCAAAGTCACCGGGGACCTTCCTCCCTCGGTCACCACCCCGCCCCCGAATTAGCCCTTGCGGCAATAAAAGTTTTGTCTCTCTCTCTCTCTCTCTCTCTCTCTCTCTCTCTCTCTCTCTCTCTCTCTCTCTCTCTCTCTCTCTCTCTTATTTTGCCTGATGAACTAGAAATTACTTGAATAAGGGCTTGCGTTCGGTCTAGTTGGACTAGTTCCATAACGTTCATCTTAAGCCCATAAAAAACACACGGACACAGAAGATCGCTTGTCCTTGTCTTCTGTGTCCTTGTATTTTTATGCGCTTAACATTAACGTTATGGAATACCAACTAGCCCGAACGCCAGCCCTTCTTATTTTACCAAACCTATATTGCGGGCTATTATGCGTACGTCTTCACTTTAAACGTTTTTGGATCAAGACATTGGAGGGCCGCTGTGATGGGATGCAAGAGAAGTCAACACTTTTTAGAACTCCTTACATGTTTTGCTGTTTTTCGAAACTGCAGGCTCGTTAGCCATCACAGTTCGACAAAAGATCACAATCTATGCGCGTTTATTTCAACAGCACTAAAAGCGACTGCATTACTCCAGTTCATTATTTGCAAGCTAATAGGAACTACATACCAATTAGCTAGATTGGCCTTGTTGGTGTCAGAACCGCTGTAGTCCTGCATCAGCTTCAAATCAAAATACAATGAAGGAGGATTCAAGATTGAGAGATTACATACAAAATGTCATAATTATATCACCTCTCACTATTTCATCGCAAGTATTATTCTAGAAGAATTTGTTTCCTCTCTAGTGTTACTAGAAGTAAGCCACACTGTGGTTAGGCGTCGTGTCGTCTAGCAATAACGTCGCAGTAACCTAAAGATATATTTACAAGTGTTTGAAGACCCCGCCAGCAATGTCAATACAGCGTGAGGTGTTTTAGGTATTACTCTCGCAGTGTGCCTCCAGCATACATTCGCCAGATTTCAGCCCATTTATTATTTCGTTTTTTGCGTGCACACCACAAATGCTGCCACATTTCATACTAAACACCTCTTCTTTGTGAAGTGACTGCAGTCGGGGGTTTGTAGTGCTTCGATACAGTTTCACTGCCCATCCACATTCAAAGCACCCTCCACGGTTCCAAAGGTTAATGTGTTCATCTGTTTTAAGTACCGAGCTTCCCCTAAGTGAGCGTGGTACAGTTTCGGTCGGTATATAGTACTAGAAATCCAATGCATCGGTGCCGCACAATAATTTGTATGTAGCGTAAAGCAAGCCAGAAGCACAGTAGGGCGCAACAGCAGGTAGAATTGCAGGGGTTTTAACTAAATAGTTAGTACTGGCTGTCTGTAGTCAAACGGTTTCGCTGTGCACATGTTTCAAAGTGACGAATGCTGTGACGCACTTTTTTTTATTCATTTGAGCTGGCTTCAACAGTCACACTATAATATTTTTGTTCGTTTACCCCCTTACAACTCGGGCGTATCCACATAAAATGACTCTTAAATGTTCAGGAAGAATAATCATCTTAGTCCATTTCAACTTGCGACGTGTCTGGCTTGCACTTCTTCATGAAGAATATTCTGCAAAAGAAAAATAGCACGATCATTCACTAATTTCCTAACTAAATGTTGCCAATGCTCAAATAAATATTACACATCACTACTAAAGACATTACAAATCACAAGCAATGCGCTTGGTAAATATCCGATGAACAGTGCGATTGTTGTCTAAAAATGTAACTTTACTTCAGGGGTGTTATCTTCCTGTACTTGATTTGTGGCCTAACTGATGTAGAAGGATAGCTTACAGTGCGGAATTCGGGCTGGGTAAAACTGCACACGTTCACGCAGAAAATTACGCGCGGAAACTAAAAAGGGGGAAAATATTGTATCGGCAGAAAGAGTTACACAAAAAGCTGCCATTCTGGAACCGAACCCTTACGCGAAGAGCGAAGCACACGTATTTCCTACAGAATTTGTTTTCTGAAAACAGACAACCACTTACAACCAAAAATACATTCATACGAAGTATTATTTATATCCGTAGGTCAAATATTCAGCGTTTCTGGCGCACAGATGATCCACAAAATGACCCAAGAACGGCGCACAAGTGGCGGGTGGCGGAACATATAAAAAAATGGCTCCGTATCTGCTCCTTTCGTTGCAAATGTCGCCGAAAGACGATAGTTCACAGGCGCCCCTGCCAAGTTAAAACCTTCCCAATCTTTACCGCTCACCTCTCATACTGTTCCTTTCTCCACTCGTTCCTCCGAAGATAACAGGCTAGAGGTGTTCTCAGGTCAATTTGAATTTACTGTGTTCAACTTCCCCAAGTTCGGGTGTCTCGATGCCAGCGCTGCCGTGCAGAGAAGACGCGCGTGATTTGAGGCACCCTACTACAACATTACAACTACAACAGGATCGACACTAACACCGGTCTTAGACGTTTAGCTTTGGCTGTGAGCATAAATGACTATTGCGCAGATTTTTTTCACTTTGGCCGGGTGAAAGACAGACAGGCCAAGATTTCTTCGTTTAAGTAGCCCACGAAAGAATAACGCTTTAATAGCTCTCAGAATACTTAAACTGACGTAACATTTCTACCGGCAAACTCTCGCAAACAGAGATAGGTGAAGTAGTGGTGCAAGGCTGGAGAAACAGCAGAGCTGGTGGCCCCTGTCCTTTCATCGGAGACCCGTCTGTCGTACTTGCCGCATAAAGCTCTCCGTGGCTGGCAGACCCGCAATTTCTCCCAAAGTGGACGGCGTTACCACATGCTAAAACGGGCGCTGACCTACTTCACGAACGTCGTCTGTAGCGACAGCTATTCGGTGCTTCCCCCTTCAGGCGCGAATGTAGGTGAACTGGAGAAGAGACGAGCATGTGAGAGATCACGTCGCGAACGCTGAGCAGAGTGTTCTCGAAAGCAGAGATGGAGACGCCAGGCGCTCCTTACTAGGCGCACGCTCTGAGGCGCAACGTATTCTTTTATGGTATTTTTGGCGAGCTGCTCACGTGGCGCAAGCTGAACCGCAAGCCTGCACGACACCTGGCGCTCTTCAAGAGGCGCACGCTCACGTGCGGTCGGCGTTTACTCTTGGTATTTCGGTATATACGGGACGAAGCTCCAGCTTAACAGCTCTGCTCATAAAGAGTAAGTATAAATACGGTTAGTTTGTATTCAAACCAGGTTTCCATAGAACGCAATACGAGAGGATTCTTCACATCGCCGCAGCTTGATGAGCCCTCCTGAGTTCCGTATATCCGAAATTATTAGAATTACGAAATTTTAGGGCGCAGCCCTTTCGCAGCCGTTACCGTAGCTTCCGGGGCGTAAACACGCAACAAAAATTACCTGAATGGGAGTTTTTTGGCTGAAATACGTCTTTTAAACTCCTTACGGCAGGCGGCGCGCTCCCACATGGGGTAGTATGGCATGGAAAAACTGCCAGTTTACACCGGGGGCCACGAGCCGTCGTAAATAAGCGCATTTACCAGGATTGTACCGGCCCACAAGATGCAGTATCTAGCTTTGAATACTACGTTTGTTCTAATGGCAGTAATTAAAACTCACACGCATCCTCCTTCTCCTGCTCCTCCTCCTTCCCCCTTCCTCCTCTATGCCTCCTTGCAAAATGGCTGCCAGTTGGTGTCGTGGGTCGTGGGAGCTCTAGCGTCCCCGAAAATCTATTGTCGGTGTGAACTTCCGGCCGCACAAATGGATGTGAAGTGCTTCCCTACAACGGAACTCGTTGCGAAAATTGTGGAAGCAGCCTAGACTAACGTGCGACGCACTGTAACGTCGCCTCCGAGTCACCGACCTTCGACCCGACGGAGTACGCCCGCGAGGCGACGCGACGCGAGGCCTAAATGCAGTGATCGCTAACGGAGAGTGGCTCGTTAAAAACAACGCGGTTCTGCCTCTTCCAGGTGGTTGAAGGTAAGATTTGCACGTTTTTTATTGTACCCAACATTTCGGGAGACTTGTGCCCCTTCTAGTGTCCAATAAACTCAGTGTTTCCCGCGTCACTGAACGGGCGATTCTCCGCCACTGGAGGTGAGCGTTGAGGGTGTAACAGGGCACCATGCCCGGGGCGTCATTGGGGAAGCCGAACGGTGTGAAAGCAATGCGTATTTGCACGGGTCTCGAGCAGAACACTTACTCATTCACGCTCGCAAGCCGAATGAAAACTGTCCGCACTGTGAACGGCTGTTAGGTGTCTTTGTTAGGCTGTGTCTGTGGCTTATTGGCAGGCGAAGGTGAAGTTGGCCGCTCAAACGTCGCAGGGCCGCTTTTTTTTAGAAGTACGTATTGTGCCCGCCCCGCATGCTACAAGGAGGGTGACTGCCGCGTGCAGCCGGCGATTCAGTGCTTTCACTGGAAAGGGACAAAGTCGGCGGAGCATGCTCCAGAGTCGGCGGTCGACTGTTTATATTATTTTTTGGGCGGGGGGAGGAGAGGGGCGTAGGCGTCACGCCAACCAAATTTTTCCTTAACTTTGCGTGAAGGGAGAGAGAGGAAGTACGGGTGGTAAAACCTGAAGCTCGCTCCGAGAACACTACACGCGAGGAAAAGAGGGACAGGAAGCATTTTGAGAAGTTGGTCGCCACAAGGGTCGCGCTCCCTTTAGAACAGCACTTCGTTTTGACCAACTAATGAGCGCGTTGTGTCTCGGGCTAAACTGCAGTTTTTTGTAGCTTTAAATAAACAATCAGACATTACGAAAAGTTGAACACAAGACAAGTGGGGCGTCATTACAATGCAGTTTCTTTATTTTTTTCAGATCGGATGCCCAATATGCTTCTGTATTTGTTTCCGTAGATTTAGAGCGCTTTGTTATCCCTGTAATGCATGTGGTACTGTGGAATCCTGGGGAAAGTGCCAGAAGGTGCGGCAACGTCGGCATTCGGGAGGCAAGTGCAAGCAAACAACGCATCGACGACATGTTTACCTCATTGTTTGCAAATGGCTTACATTTTTTGCGCGGAAGAGTGTCGTAGTAGATAAAGTTCTTACCAAGATACCTTGTATTCTTGATGTAGGTGTGTTATAACGGGTTCAGAAGTATATCGTATTTATGTAATTCCTATGCGATAAATTGACTGTGTGCAGATAACAAACTTTTCACGTTTTGCCATTCAACGTATGAAGTCTAAAAAGACGTAATCTTAAACTAAAAATGAAACTGCGGCCTTTGCGCTCATTAAGAATTCCCAAATAAAGCAATTAACTCCTCAAACGCCCAAAAACAGAAGAAGAAAAATATCTCGAATGCAGGTCAACACTCCTGAAAACTCCCAGTTGGCGGAAATAATATACTCCCAATGGTCCCCTGAAAACTCCCATTGTAGTGGCAGTAAAATGAAACTCCCATGTCCTACTGAAAAAACTGCGGAAATAATGGGACTAAGGCGAGACTCCCATTGGAAGGAGTTTTGAAAACTCCGAATTGGTACTGATTGCTGCGGCAAGCCATTTACTCCTATTTCCGCTTAGTTGTGTTCTGTGTGTAGGCGTCCCCTTAACCATTGTGACCCAACGCAGCAGCGACGGCAGAAAGATAACTGAGAGGAGTTTCTAGCGAAGGCTGAGGAGCACGGCGGCACGCGAAGCTATGGCGTAATCTCGCTCACTGCCTCCCCCTCGTTCTTGTTTCTCGCGTCGCCGCACAAGGAACGCCCTCTTCGCCCTCTCCCTCTACAAACGCTGTTTCGTTCGCCGCTAATTCAAACCACATGACATTTGGCGGGAGGTTCAAACCCGACATGCAGCAACATGCTCTCTCTTTCCCTTGCGTGGCTAGCCCGAACCACGTGAACATTGCGCGGGAGGTGCAAACATAATTTGCAACAACACGCTGGCTCGCTGCGGCGCCGCGCTGTGAGATAACAGCAGAGTTGCAGAGTAGTGCGCGGCGCCGTGCGTTTTCTGACCACGTGATCACTTCCTGAGGCGCGGCCGATATGTGAAGAGACACAGAAGAGTGCAACTGGCGCTGCACCCAAATTTCGCATTATGTTGTATATGTAGTCGTCAGTGACTTTTTTGCCTGTGCACAAGCATCCCCGTAATAAAAACATATATTTCTGTCCGAAAGACGAAAACAAAGTAGGCTGTTAGGATAAATAATTTTCACAATACTTTTATCTCTCTACAACTGCCAGAAGCAGCCGCGTCTGTTATGAATTCTATAGAAACGGAGTATACGGAAAGTACATCGTGCCGTATTTCGCGTTATAATCGAGGCAGAAACACGAAAACTGTGTCACACGTTTCTATTCTTACCAGTCATTTGATTCCTTTGATTTTAGAAGGATTACCATCATTAGCTACGCCTGGATTCATAAGACTTCGTAGCAATTCCATATTGCCATTATTTCGTATAGAAGGTACGTTTCACAATAAAATCTAGCTAATTAAAGGTAGACGGAGTGAGCGCGTTGTGGCCTTGCGCTTAGACATGTGTGTCATAGGTTCGTGGTGAGTCCTCCTGTAGTTGTTTAGGTGCGGCAAGCAATAAAAAGGATACAGTAGACTCTCGTAAACGGAACTTCAAGCGACCAAAAATATTAGTTCCTTTTAAAAGAAGTTCCGTTTACTGGAATAGATGCTTGAAAGTGTAAATATATGTGCGTACACACCATTAATACCATGTCATGGAACTCAAAGCACTAGAAGGTGAATGTAGCTGATAGTTTTTCAGCAAGCAAGAAAACTACAAGAGGTATGGGCAGAGCAATCACAAAAGCAACAATGAGTCGCTGTACACTACAATGTGCAGCTATTATTTTTGTTCGTGTCCTTGCAATTACATCTTCACGCAGACTAGATGCCGCAACTTCGCGAGTGCTTACGAGCTACCGAATCTAAAAGACGGCAACGCGGTAATGAAGCGCGAATAGCACCACGATGGCACAAACGAGGCGGGAGAAGCTGACTCCTGTATCCTAGGCGTCTTGAAGCGAACCCGAAATACTGGAGCAAGAACTGCGATGTTGCATTCGTTGCGCTAACACGAGTGACCACTAACGAGACGAGGTTTAAGAGGCCAACGAGGCTAAAAAAAACATCGGGAAAGAAAAAAAAACGAAACCGCCGGAACCGTAAAAAGCTGATTCTCGTGCCACTGGGTTTCACAAGAAGTTCCTTTTCTGGTCCCGTTTACGCGTTGACATGGAAATTTTAGTTCCGATTACCGAGTTTTTTTACGTTATCTGAATGCAAAACCAACCAACTTACAGGCTACTGCTCCGTTAAAGCGGAAGTTCCATTTAAGCGATTTCCGTTTATCGAGGTTATACTCTAGAAATTTATGTCCCCTGGAAAGACCTCTTTCCTTGTCGATTATTTTTGCTGCGCAGCACTTTGCGCCCGGCACAGAGGTTTGGCGGCGGCGATGGCGGTGAGGTCCATGGCCACGTATCCCAGCGAGCGAACGGGACACCCAAGGCAGAAAGAAAACGCAGGGGGAGCTTGTGGCGAAAGTGTGGGGAAAGGGCGGCACGCGCTGTTATGGCGTCATCTCCCAGCTCTTCGCCGCAGGTCAGTGTGTCTCACTGCCTCCTCCTCCAACCTTCTTCATGCATCGCCGCCGAAGAGCGCCCTCCCCGTCTACAGTTTCACCCGACGTTTCTCCGCCATTGGTGGCTCGTCGCAACCACGTTACATTTTCCAGCACAATTTACAACCACATGCCTGGTGGCTGTGACACGCTGCAGTATAATGGCAGAGTATATCTCACGCCGCCGTGCGTTCGCTGATCACGCTATCACCTCCTGAAACGCAGCAGCAGCGCGTTGTGACCGAGAAAACTTCAGTTCGCGCTATATTTCGCATTAGGGAGTACAGTAATCGCCAGCTACTTTTTTTTTTCGGTGCTTTGTCGACGCTTTTTATTGTTGCAAATCACAACTACGAACCTGTGTAGCCAAGCCAGAGGCCTTCAAAAGCGTAAATTTCCAAATATCCGGCAATTTCTGTGCTGTCTGATGTCTAATTGACCGGTTTAGAGGCGGTAAACGACGCTGTAACTGTAAATTATAGTGTGGAGTTCTGTTTTCGGAAACATAATGTTGTAGCTTTAACAGGGCGACCAACAAAGCATAGTCATCTTCTGGGCGTGTTTTTGTGCAGTTTTCCGAGCCAGGACCTAGCACAAAGACATACATGGAAAATTTCTGTTTCACGTAAGAGACTCCAGGTTTCGGCATACAACAGCAGCGTCATGGTAGAAATACGAGAAGCTCGCGCTCTGGAGCTCGTGTGCTTGCCGGTGAACTGCCATATTGGCAGCACGTGTTTTTCACAAGCCGTGCTTCTGTGCTTGAAATGCACCCGGTACATTTGTGGGCACCCAACATGCGGGAGTCTAAGCTAAAATGTGCAGTACACCATTCCAGGCTAGTTACTTTGTTAGCAGAGCGTGAATAAGTAATATTTGTCTGTAAAGGTTAGGTTTTATTACCTTTAGAATCCGAGAGTGGCACTTAAAGCCTTCAAATTTTGTGTGGAAAATGTTTTTGCCATGGGATGACACAGCATTATCAATGGTAGTTAGTTTTAAGGTAGCAAAATAAAAACACTTATGCTAGGGCCAATTAACCAATATTATCCTTCATCGTAAATCTAACATGCAAATGTAAGGAACAAATAAAATGATATAAAACGTACAAAACATAAGGTGTTGACAATGAACTCAAGTAAAGAAAAAGTGGACGCAGTACTGTAGTTACCCTTCAATGCACTATATTAAAACACGATTTTGCAGAACAATCAATCAACATCGGCACATAAGATGTGTAAGCGCTAATTAGGTTCGCGAACACCAAAAACAGGAGCAGCTACACGATACACACACACGGAGGTGTAGACTGCTATCTTTGTCCGTATATATTTTACTGCTGTGTTCACTTCTTTGCGCGCCAGCCGAATAGCCAATGGGGTCTTTTGTCGGCAGCATATTATGGATCCGAGCAACTGAATGCACGTTTGTTAAAGTTGCTGATATCAAATTTGGTTTATAATGCGGAGCAATCACACTGGACGAACGCCAACACACAACAAGACTCGTGTACGGAGATCAGACGCCTGTTTGGGAAATACCTATTGATGACATTCTGTAGTTCTACCTACATTTGGCCATTGTCCATTGTCACTGCTTGGGCTATTGTAATTGCGTCGCCCAGAATCTACATACCCAACAATACGTTGGGGGCTATGGACGCGTGCCAAGCGACACCTGCCCCGCTTGCACGACGTGTGGAGTTTCGTGACGGCAAAACGCGGTCATTTTAGGTGCGGAGAACCTCAGGACCGTTAAATGTCCATCCGCGTCCGTGCGCACAGCATTTAAAATCGCAAAAAGTCACACAGGCACCGGCAGGGTTCCAGCCTGCGCCTGGTAGACCAGACAGAGTTAGTGTCAGTCGTCTTACCCATTAAGCTAGGACCGTGAGTCAGTAACCATGAGTCAAACGGCTTACTTCCTCGCCTGTAACGGTGCGGAGTACCTTGTACGGAGTACCTTGTTCGAAGTACCTTGCCCCAACGTCCGTCCGCGTGCATTCGTGCGCACACAACCACCAAGCGAAAATCAAGCAAAATTCAATTTGAGCCGTGAGTTGCAGTTTCATTTAGGGAATAATCAAGGTACAACTCACGGCTCAAACCGAATGAGGGTCGGGGCGAAAATCGGATGTCACTCGGGGCGCAACTTGGATGTCATTTAGAGTCCCCGTACTCCGCACTGTCGCCATCATCCGCGGAGTGGAGATGCCGCCATTTTGTTCTCACGTGACTTACACGAAGCACGCGATGGGTACGGCGATCCAGGTGAGCGAGATGACGGCAAGGAAGAGTGACATGTAGAAGGTGAGCACGCGCGGCACGGCCTCGTGAAGCTCGAAGGCCCCCAACCAGGCGAGCGGCATCGTCAGGGCCACGTTGAGGCTGAAGAGGACGCCCAAGACGAGGAGCCGCCGAGGGGGCTGAGCCACGGGAGACTGTGGTCGGACAATACAAAGTACGGTAACGGGATGAAGAGCGACGTCGCGGATATCGTAAGGTTTTCGGTGATTTCATACCTCAGTTACTCGAATGTACAGGTGCCGCCACAAGTAACTGGAGAGCGAGAGCAGTGGTCGAACTGTATAGGAGCGCCGTGAAGCTACACCGGTGGTAAACGAAAGGAGCGGAACACGCGTGCGCTCTTGCCGACGGTGATAGCCTATCTAAACTTCTCAACCCATTTCTTTTAACGCGTCTTCGAGTATTATTCGCAGCATAATGGTCTCAGCGATGGCGCTGATAGCAGAAGCGATATCTGGCGCTGTCGGTGCCAGATATCGCCTTCAAGAGGCGATGCCAGAGGCGATGTCTGGCAGCGTCTGGCAGTGACAATTTTTCTTTTCTAATATTTTTAGGTGCGTCTGCTATCAGCGCCATCGGCGAGACCAGTATGCTACGAATAACTCTCGAAGCCACGTTAAAAGAAGCAGGTTCAGAAGTACACAGGGGCTATCGGCGTCGGCCGGCATGCATGCGTGTTCTGTTCCTTTCGTTTACCGCCGGTGCAGCTACACGGCGGTGCAATACGGTTTGGCCACAGCTCCCGTGCTCCAATTACTTCTTACGGCACCTGTACAGTTCCATCGAACGCACGGTAGATTTCCATAAGCGCTGATGAGCAGGCAGGAATTCTGATCGAGATAATAGAGCGTATGACGGAAAAGCGAATGCATTCTATTTTAAACTCTGCCATTTAATCAATCATTGCACAAAATTTACCCAAGCAGGCTCAGCTAGGTAATCTAAACTACGTATTCTCTGTTCTCATCATCTCGCGCCTTCACGACATACCTACATGATGGTTGAAATACCATGCTTAGCCATCTCTCCACCCCATACACCCGCATGCATGATTGAAACAAGAACCAAATGCAGACCATCCAATAAAGGAATTCGGAATTGTTTTATTTCTTGAATCACAAAGTAGAATGTCTACCTAGAAGGCAAAGTGGAGAGATGTTCGGTTGTTTAAAGTGAATGCGGGTTCTTAGCTTCTCGTTTACGGGCAGGCTCTCAATTATTTGATATTAGCACAAGCATTCGTTGTTGCACACGACAAACCGCATCGACAGTGTCTCCTCAATACCAGCTACAACTACAAAATGAATTGGAGCTAAATTCTCCTGATAATCTTTCAACGATCAACTGTGGTCATGATCAGCTGAAAGATAGAGGAAAACGGCGTTGTTGCTCAGAATTGGTAAGCGCATAAACGCTGCAATTTTTCCAGTGGCTTGGTGACAAGAATAGAAAAATACTTTCCAATGAGAGATTGACGCCTGCTTGCACCAATCAATGGCGACGCTAACCTTCTGAACACTTCCCTCAGTGCCGAAGTTGGGCACGCTGATGAGAGGCGTGGGAAGCGAGACATTCGGTTGTGTTGCGCGCAACCCACCCACAACATTAGTGCTGGAGGCGGCGAACATTCATGGTGCTTTGACTGCTAGAAGCAATCATTACCGCATAGGGACCACTCTCCCTACAGTCTCAGCTTCGAGAGTCAGTCCTCTACAGACCATGCTGCTCAGAGACCAATCGGAAAGATTATTGTTGGGGTCGGGTGTTCCCGAACATCGTCATTGCTGCATGACCGGGAAGGCAACGGAGCAACGGCTTCGCGGGCGTAGGAAGCCGCTTTTGGGCACCGCGTTTCGGCCGTTAGTACAAGATGGAGGCAATCACAGTGGACGAGCGCCTCATGTGGGGCGGGAGCTGCTAGGTGGATGACGCCTTTTGTTCAGCGAAGTTTCACGCGGCGGCCGCAACGTGCGGGTGTGGCGAAGTAGGCGCTAGATTAGGGTGACGTGCGTGTAGCGTTCACTTGCACTCGTTGCCCATAGTATACAGATGCGTGGGAGGCGCAGTTAGAATAAGCGCTGCCTCCTCGAACGCCCCTCCCCCGCCCCCCTTTCGCCGGATACGAGGTTTCTTTGATTGGAAGTGTGCGAGGTTTGGGCAGTCTGGGTTGGGCCATGGCTCGTCATTGATGGGGTGTGGCGGGCACATAGCGACCAGGTGCTCACAGTATCCTCTTTGTAAACACATGTATGAAGTTTAAGTACGCAAGTTTCTGTGTCATCCCAAAGAGTTGTCATAGTCATCACGTCTGCAGCGCTGCAACAAAAAGCAGTGCAGGGCAAGCCGTAACACCAAGAATTACCACCATCCGCCTCGCAAGGAGGCGAACTGGAGGGCAGCGAATCATTACTATCACCAAGATCGGTCTACGAGAAAACGTGCAGAGGGTGCTACCGAATTCAAGTTCACCGCCTTCTCTCAAGTTGACTCTCCAGAAAAACGTGCAATGGTTCCACGGTGAAGTTCCAACTGAGCGCATTGCCGAATCCTACTGCAGCCGTTAACAGAAAACCGCCGTTGTTGGTGCTAATCTACGCTTTAGCATGTCACGACGAGAGGGCATTCCCCTCGGCATTACCGTCTAACTCGGCAACATCAGACCGTTTCACGAAAACAGCATGTGTTGAAGACGGCTGACAATGGCCGATTCCGCCCACGCTATGGCGAAGCCCAACACGCCTACAGCTAGTGTCTTTAGGGTGAGCTTGGGGATCGTGCCTTTTGCCCCAGCATTCTACGCCCAAGCTATAGCCAGTAGCTTCAAGAAATTGACAATACCTTCAAAGCCCGTCCCTGACGGTCGCCACTGCACGTAGCGAGCACTGCGACCCCAGTTTCCACGCTGCCCCGACTCGCCTATCGGCAACCGCGCCATTGGAACTGACTTTTTTCACTGAGAAAACTAAGCCAGGCCACACTTGGAGTTGATGTTGCCGGCGTCAAAATTAGCGGAGATGGAGAGCCTCAATAGTCGCTGTAAAACCCAATTTATAGCGGCGAGAAGCGCATTAGCAGCCGTGCTGTGTCAAGTATCCTTGACATCGTTATCAACGGCCACAATGTGGCAGCACTCGGGGACACTGCGGAGCAATATTCTCTTGGGAAAACGAAGTTACCTCCTTCTTTCGGAAAAGAAGTGATCCAGGTAGATAGTCGCGATGTACGCAAGGGCACACTCACGCAAATCGTGGTGTGTATTGCTTAGCGAGACAATGTCATCTGCAAATCTCAAATGGCTTAATCATTCCCCATATACTCGCAACGCGAACTTTTTTCCACCTAGGTTTTTTAAACACGCCTACGAGACAGGTTAAAAAAGTAAGTTTGGTGAGATAGTGTGCTATTCTATGGAACCCTTCGTGATAAGAAACTTTCTAGTCGCATTAAAATTCGCAGCAGTGCATTCTTCGCGTAAGTCATCAAGCTCTACGCAAGCATACAGTCTGCCAGGATCTCTGAGTGCTTGTACCTTTGCAGCGGTAGCAACTGAGTGAAAATTTTCCAATTATTTAAAAAGCCACGTTAAGAGGTTCGATACACTCAACAAATTTTCAATTGCCAGTGATTGTGTCAATATAATCTATTTTTTTTTAGAATTAGTCATGACGTTGTGTTTGCTGTTACTTTAGAACTTGAAATGAACTGCCAGCATAAAAAAGCGAAACTTTCTTACTGGGTCTGTGGGCACCACTGGCGGTGGCAGGATCAGCTTCAGGTAGGTCGAGTTTCGCTTCCATTCGACACATGCTTTCAGAAATTCACTGCGTTAAAGACACCGAATTAGAAGCGTTTGTAGCTCGCGGGAAGCCGCAATTTTAAATATTTTTATGCATTAACCATTGAACCTATGCGTAATGCCATCAACCTGCTCTCATTTTTGGCCTGTTTGGGGATCAAGCATGTAATATTGATCTTGTAAGGAACTACGTCTGTGTCTTAAATTACGGATGTTTAATTCACCCGCCCGACCATTTTTATTTATCAAATCGGCTGCCGTTCCACCGCTCGCCTTTTTATCGTTCCACAGAACTTTCTTCAATTCGACGTTAGGGCCAACATATTCCACTATACCCTCCGGCGATGGTTGCAGGGAAGGCTCTGTGGCTCCCGGGTTGTGCTGTGCTACAATTCTGAAGCCACACGGATGATGCCTAGCTCGCTAAAATCCCGTGACTTCCCCATCAAACTGGCAGCATGGATGGGCGACATCAAGCGCACTGTGACAGATTTCTTCGCCCCAGGCGAGATTGAAGTCTGTGATCAGGCGTAACTTGTTGTACATATTGCCTCTTGCCACGTTTTGGGTTTGTTTGTTTATAGGGTTTGTCTGTTGGTTTGTAGCGGCTGTGCCAGGCTATGTTATCTGTGTTATCCGTAGACCAAGTGAAGTGCAGGTTCTATTCTTTATGCCGCACGTATTATCTCCTTTGAGAAAGTGTGGGGAACTACCCTAGAATATTCTTCTATGATCTACATTGTTCTGTATTCAATTCAACTGTTCGAGAAGCCCTCGCGCCGAGAGATAAATGGCCGCAGAGCAGACGCCATGGCATTCGATTCGCCGACACCAGTCTGCGCACGTCAGTTTGTTGAGTGCTCTTTCGCCGCCTGTGTATTCCTCGAGTTGGTAGGGGAGCACAAGTTCGCTTTAATAAACTTGTTTTCCTTGAAGACAAGTGCGTCGTATTTCGTTACGCGACATCTGGTAGAGGTGCTGGGTACGCACCTTTTATGCTCCCAACCACCTCAGAAGCAACCAAGCCAGTCCAACTAGAGCCAGCACCCGACTGCAAGGTCTCCCGCGCGAGTTTGGTCTCCTGCCAGACGGACCCAAAAGAACGACCGCTGCAACCACCACCATGGTGCAAGAAGCAACGTCACCAACCGTCCTGCATCAGCCCCGGGCACCGTCATCATTCCGAGGAGCCTCCGCAGAAGACCCAGAAGAATAGTTGGAGAAAGGGGAGTGCGTCCGGATGTTCAACAGGTGGGACGACGAAGAAACGTTCCGGAATTTTTTCTTTTACTTCGAAGATTCAGCTCGAACTTGGTTCGAGAAACACGAGTGCTATTTGGCCAACTGGACTCAATTCAAAAGCGAGTTCTTTAGGACCTTTACAACATTGGTGAGAAAACAACGCGCTGCTCGTTTGCTTGAAACTCAAACGCAGCACCCAACGAAGGGGTCATGATCATCGTCGAGGAGATGAAGAGACTTTTTGGCCGTGCGGTCACAGAACTGAAAAGCAAAAGCTCTTCGCGTGCCTTGTTCGCAACCCCCCTTCCCCCCCCCCCTTCCCCCAAGACCGTGTCCGAATTCGTGTCTGATGCTGCAGCGATGGAAAAGACGCTCGAACTCTGAACGAAGCAGTACGACCACCCAGTCAGTGCGCTGGTTTAGAAGGCGAGCGGAGCCGGGGCTATCACCTCCAATACACCACGCGAGACAATCCGCGCAGTCGTCAGGGAAGAACTGCGTAAACTCTTCCCAACAACGTCGCAACCCCAAGTCGCCTGTATGAGCGACGTAATCCGGGATTGATTAATTGGTTGAATGTAGGATTTAACGCGCCGACGCAACGCAGGCGATTTGGGGTGCTGTAATGGACGGCTCGGGATTAATTTTGACCACCTGGGGATCTTCAACCTGCGCCGAAATCACGTACACACGGGTGTTTTTGCTTGTTGCCTCCATCAGAAAAGCAGCCGCCGCTGGCGGGAATCGAACCCGCGACCTCGTGCTAAGTGGCGCAACACCTTATAACCACTGAGCCACCACGGCGGGTGAAAAGAAATTCAACTAGCTTTTGTGACTCCTACGCCATCCGAAGTACCCCGCGAACCACAAGCTATCACTTACTCCGCGGCTGTTCGTCGACCCCGCGCTGCTCCAACCCGTCGTCAAGAAATCCCGCCGTACCGCCTTCCACTATCGCCCGCCCGAACCCGCCTCCCTCCCTAGCACAAAACCAGATGCCGACGAAGACGGACGTATGGCGAACCAACCACCAATAATCGTCCGCGATGCTACCACAGCGGAGAGGCCGACCACATCTACCATCGCTGCCCCTACAGGAGGCTTGAGGGTTCTCCGTCGAGGCAGCACGCCCCCGACCCGGCCAGTGCCCATCGTAGATCGAAGAATACCTCTCCGACACCAGCCGTGGAGCGGCCTGTTTCAACCGATCGCCGTCACCCTACCCATACCTGTCGCCGAACCGCCGTAGCAATGCTGATTTCGCACGTATAAGGTTCCCACCCAACGCGGGGGAAACAAAAAGCAGTGTCTTCTGGAGGTGAAGTTGCTCTACGGCGAAAAAGCGGAATCCCTCCAACGACGCAACAACGCGCTGAGAGATAAATGACCGCAGAGCAGTCGCTGCGGCATTCGATTCTCCTACACCAGTCTGCGCAGGTCACGCTGTTCACTGCTGTTTCGCCGCCTGTATATTCTTTGAGTTGTTAGGAGAGAACAAGATTGCTCCAATAAACTTGTTTTCCTTGAAGACAACTGCGTCATCTTTGGCTACGTGACAATATACACTGGACTGTCTCGCTGAAGCCTTGGTACCGTGTTCGCATTTTCATGAAGCCGGCGCGATTAGTGCCAAAACAGTCACCAAATGCAGTAATTATTGCTTGTCGCCAGGTTGCTCAGGCGGAATTTTAACGACCTTTGTAGAGGTGCCATGCCGGGTCATTATCGTGCTGGCGTTTTGCAGCAAATGGCCACTTGATGTGGTTAGGATGTTGCACATCAGCTGTACCCAAAGAATAGTGTCGTCCTGTAAGCAACAAAATGCAGGTACGTCCTGGTGGGCACACTCTATTCTACTATGTGCGCGACTTAACGAATCCGCCGAACCTTCCTGAGTGCCTGGTCAACCCATAAAAGGTAGCCGCTGTTTGCAGTAGGGGCTGAGATAAGCAGTTCCTGGTCACTATTCCCGCAAAATATTACAGAATAAAATGAACGGCGACAACAGGACGCGCGGCAAGTCAAGGGGAGGTGGAGGGCTGTAGAAGTCCCTCTTTGAGGCTGCATCGCCCTAGCCCTGGCTGTTACTTGCAATTGCGAGGTGCTCGTAGAGAGATGGGGGCGCCTAGCGATTAACTCGCTACCACCCTGGAATGCACTAGACGTTACAAGGCGTCTTTATCACCCGTACCCGTGGATGTCCCGGGGTGGGTATTTTGTGGGATCCAAGATGATCCTCTTCGCTGGATACGGCTTACTGACATCCTCACCTGCCGCCACGCGTTCTCCACCTAACAAAATGGTTATTTGCAAAAGGACGCCTTCGCGAAGCTGCCTGGGCATTGCATTTGTACGTAGGTCACTGCCACTGGACTTCGTCAAACTGAATCAGGACAGTAATAGCTACGCACGGGAACTTCTCAGGTACCTAAGACTCACTTCGCGCTACTACCAGCCCGATGTCAAGGCCCTGATGAGGCCATCGTGAAGTACAATAACGGCAAAGTACACCTGCTGACAGGTTAAAACACTGCGTGGACGTCGTTTGGGACGAGACAGCATGCGTAGATGGCGTGATTCTGTTAGTGCTGCATCTTTCATGGTGCCGCCACATGAAGTGCAGCCGCCGGAGGGTGCAGCTTCTCGAAACCCCAATGTTCTTGGTGTATCAGCGAGTGCGAAACTAGAAGGAGCCCACTTTACGCAGGGCACCTTACCATACCTCGCTCATGGAAAACAGGCAGTGAATCGCACTCAATCATGTTGCAAAAGGACAGCCGTTTCAGTGAAAACCGCGAATGACATACATCGACAAACTCTGTGTCCATAATGGGCCCTTCGTACCGTGCTTGAACCTCGAGGGATAATTGCGGCTGTAGTGGCCAAAGGCGGTCACGGGCTATCCGACAAAAGGTAAGCAGTGCTCATTGCGAAGCGCTTGTTAGCACTTCAGCAGGTATAGTGAGGTGCTTATAGCCTTGACATCTATAAACGCTCATTTAGGCCTAATCTATTCTATTCTAGACGCAATTCTGGACTGATGTGTGGTCACGCCCAATACATATACTAAAAAGCTAGCGGTGTTAGATAGGTTTCCAGGTGAGCCCGTGCTCACGTGCCCTGTTGTTGATTGGACGTTTCGTCCGCCGTAAGATCGTGGCTCTTAACGGGCGGGACCCACCTGGTACGCCATTCGTGCTGGTATCAAGCCGTCCTCTGGAACATTCTGCAGAACTGTTTGCCTGAACGCCGATGACTTTATCAGTCTTTATTAAGGCGTGAGAGCTTACAATAGGTGGCACTACACCGTAATGCTTGTAAATTTTTTTTTAACTAACCAGCACTGCTGGGACGTTGTTTCGAACGCATAAAACGTACGTAATAATCGGGGACGTTTGCGAGAGCGAGCTGAGCGAGCTTTTCGGCGGGCTGTCGGGCGATTTGCAAAGCCCGAACTCGCCGTATTGTCCCGCAACTTACCAGGCTGCAAAATCACGGCTGCGACCTTTCTGCGACCCGCTTTGCGCCCGACAATCTAACCAAGATATTCGGCCCAGAATTGAAGGCTATTGTTACGACTGCCCGAGAAGAACAATTTCCAAGTGCACAGCTCCTTCGACATCGCCCATTCAAGTGGTTGTCAGCCAAACGCTTGGAAATCATGGCATTTCGACCGTTTGCTCCATGGTCCGCCAGAGCGCCCTCCACGTTTCCATGCCACGGAAGCCGCGTGAGAATAGGCTCCGTGCCGTTTTCAGAGAAGTAATCCTAAAGAGTGGCGAACCCCTGACGACAGGCTGATTTTCAGGGGCGAGCGGTCGCGTCGGTCATGTGGCCCGCTAGTGCTGCAGCCGTTATGTTTCGGCTGCGTCCTTTAATCCTTGGTACAATTTTGACAGGCATCGTCGTTTTTCACCCCACCTTAAGCAACACGTAGTGGCCGACACCCAATCCACCCCTCCTCGCCCTCCCCCCCCCCCCCCCTCCCCCTTTCAAATTAGCCATCCAGCCCCGTCGCCCCGACAATGGCTGTCCCTTTCTCCAACACGCCGTCACTTCTCGTCTCCGCCGAACTACAGGTCATTTCGTCGGAGAATTGACTGGGGCAGCTCAGGCGTGACGCTTCATCAATGATTCGGCCCACAATGCTCTACTGACTGACCACCACGCACATTTTACTAAACTTGTCGATTTTGTTGACGACCGCGCACTTGTTTTTACCATTTCCGTGATTTCTGTTTTGAGCTTAAGCCTTCGCCGTTGCTTACAAGACGTCCTCACTTGACGTCTGACGTCTCCGACTTCTTTTATACGACGTTCGTTTGCAAAAGGCGCTCCCCACCAGCTCTTAGTAAATCGCGCAACAAAATTTCATCCACAGGCATAGACAACATTGTGCACTCTTTTTCGGCGAAACAGGAGCGAAACAGGAGCGAAACAATCTTATCACCGACAAACTATTGGAATCACGGAATGCTGGAACCGCACGTTGACCGACATGCTGTCTATGTACGTATCTGTTGATCATCAAAATTGACACTTCGCGTTATCATTTGTCAGTTTTGCTGTGAAACCCTCCCTCGCATAAGGTTTCGTTTTCACTATTTTTTATCAACCGTTTTTAGTGTCCGGCTTTGCCTTGAAAGAGCTCTTTATTAGATGAAAGCAGATGGCTCTCTACACCGTTATATCTCGTTTGAATAGTCGTGAGATCCTATCACTCGGTCCGATCGAGCTCGTCAGTTGGGTCGCGTAGAGTACCTCGATTCCAGCGCCGCTGTACAGGGTGTAGACACCCTTCGAAAAGTACCATGCGGCGGCTATTGTGTGAAAGTGCTCAACACGCAGTTGTTTTTGTTCCCACAATACCCACCAGCGCGAAATAGGTCAGGTGATTCAAACTTCGCGAGTAAACCGTGTTGCGGAGAAAATTATAGCTCGGTCTTGCTACACTGACTTGATGCAGCGGCGAGCGAGTAACGAAAAATGGCGGCGCAACGCAAACGTGTCTCCAACCTGTACGCGGATGCGCACAGATATTGAGGCCCCCTGACCTCGCAAGCAAGTTTCTGCTTTGCAGTTATCGCAGAAGACACGTTATGACGAACGACACCGCACGATCTACTTTCCTCCGGGTTCGCTCGTTTTGCTCTGGTCCCTTGCACGCCATGTAGGCCTCTGCTAGAAACTGCTTGAGCCTTATTCAGGGCCGCAGAAGGTACTGCGTCTTGTCAGGGATGACAAGACGCAGTACCTCGTCTGGTCTTGCCCGGGCCTTGCCGTGCTTCGCGCCCAACACCGCCCGGCGTGGGTTCACTCCTACGAAGAGTGGATTCGGCCCTCTTGGCGTGTCAAGGACACCTTGGCAGCACTCTGGAGCTTTGTCTGTGCGGCGTCGATGGCTGGACATTACTAGCGTCCTTCCTGCCCTCCCCCTTCCCCTGCGGCTTCGGGCCATCCTTTCTTAATAAAGTTTTCTTCCTTCCTTTCAGGGATGACACATATGCGACAGTTCTGCCATCTCTCCCGAAACGTCTTCCTGTCCTCGCCCACCCACAAGTTTTGTCCGCGTATCCCGCCTCAAACTCTGTCAGCCACCTCGAACCGGTTCGCCTTAGCGGGCAGCGCGACTGTGCTTATTCACCTGCCGGTGGTCACGTGACGAAGCAATTTCTGTTGTTGATACGCATGCGACCGGCGCTATGCTGCCCGTGGGAGAAGGCGAGAACGACGAAGCTCGGCCCCGAACTTACGCTGCTGGTTAGCTCAACACCCCCCAGCTTATCCTGGCTTGTAAATATTTGTAAACATACATGTCCTAGCCACGTGACAATATGGAAGCCCTAATAATTAGCGGCATATGCTCTGCTACGGAGTTTCGGTGAAAGAAACGCTTACCCGCACATTAAGCGACAAACGCATCGGCGAAGCGCGTGTTTCACTCACATGAAGTAGAGCACGGGCCTGCGGAACCAGAACATGCTGTGGCCAACGCTGAACACGTACAGGGAAACCGACAGCAGGGAGTAGTGGAGGCCAGCGACGAAAGCGCAGCTCATGGGCAGCAGGAAGAGCACGCAGGTGAGGAGACCCATGGCCCGGAACAGGTGACTCAGGGGACGGGCGCGTGCCTCGGGGTCGCGAAGCATCTCCAGGTACGACTGAAATGCGCCAACACGCGCAGTTTCAAAAGCCGTCACGGTTTAGCCCTTTAAGCTATAAATTTGTTGTACGAACAAAAAGGTTTTTTTAAGGTACTTTTGTTAACCTTTTTTGCTCTATGAGCTTACAAATGAAAAACGGAGCTTTTGGTGCACTTTATTAGCGATTTACAGGTTTGGATCAAATTAGGTCATCCTGTAATAAAAATTTAATTTCTAATGAAACCGTATCTGCTACTTTCAACCTTCACATAGTAGCTGTGCGGGTAATGAAACGGGGTCAATTTAAGCCTCTTTACCGTCAAGTTTTGTCAGGTTTTATAATAGGTGCCACGCAAATTGGCGTGCTTTTGAAATGATGACTGCATTGAGACCTAACTGTTGCTTGCCGGATGCCGTCAGAACATGTCGCCCTGTTATCACGCGGAATCGGTGTGGTGCTGTCACTAGTAAAGTCATAAATTTTAAAATAATGAGGCGCTGGAAAATAGATCATAATATAAAACCTAACACTGCCAAAATTCTCTTCAATTCTGCTGGCAATTTATGGACAACCATCCATAGCGTGCACTTGTGGCAAATATGTCTTGTATTCACGTACCTTCGAGCGTTCTTCGACCTGATAGGCGAAGGCACAGATGTCGCACCGTGGCTGCCTTCTCTGCGTCACCCACTTTTCCAGGCACGAGGCGTGCACCAGGCCGATGCTGCCTGCAGGGCATACAAAATACAAACACGCACAAACATCGTGGTCCCGTAGAAGCGGGAGGATCGGAATGACTTTCCAACGCGGCATCACAGGATGTGGCTCCAGTGGGCTCTGTTATCACGTCCGTTTTGCTTTTGCATTTCAGCGTTAATTTTTCGGAACTCTTAAGCACTTTCCTGTCGATTTGTTCGTATGTATAACATGGGATCGGGCAAAAATGACCTTACTGCAGCTGGTAACATCTGTTCCCGATTCTGTCACTTCTGAAACGAATGCATAAAATTGGACGGTTGTAATAGGGCTCGGTTGCTGACTAGTTAATTCACGACAAACACACACATAATTACTGTGCCAAACTTCTAGCCTGAAACATACCTCCATATATTAAACTGTGTATCTGCGGAAAATAACTGACCTAACCATACCATGACAAGTTGGAGTTTAGGCGATTGCTTATCACCCTGTATGCTCAACCGCCATTGATTAAACCAGAACGCTGCATGGTGCCAACGAGACTAGGTAGGCGAATGCTTTTTACTGTGTATAAACTTCACCAAATGATATTAGATTTATTTGGTGCATAAACAAATTTAGTTAGAGAGTTTTTCAGCCAGTCCATATTGACGTTACTCTGCAGTACGCTGCACGGCTTTGTATGCTTGCATCGAGTGCTACATATTATGCGTTTGCGACGACTATTGACAGTTTATGGCGCCTTTATTCCTGGTTTATGCAATAATATATTGTTTCTGTCGTCTTTTTTATTTCGTATAACATGCTCCATTCGTGTTCTGGATCTGTGTTACTTAGATATAAATGGAACGCTGCATTCACACAAGTACACTTGCTAGCTGTGTTCCGCCAAAATTTCGTTGAAATATGAGTCGCGCACTTTAATTTTCCTCTAGACACTGAACACTTGGCTGTGTATAAAACTCCTGCATGTTTTCTTTTTATCAGCCTCATAATGTATATTCGCCAGTACCTAGTTATCAACTGAATTATTCGTGCTGTTTTTGTCCGCCACTATTCACGCAAGGCCTTCTGGTGTGCTATTCCAAAAGGTCCGAGATTGAGCAGAACCCGGGAGACACGAGCTGTAGCGACGCCCACATAAAGTGATGATAATATTTCGAGGCGGAATTCAAGCGCTTTAAAAATGCGATTCATGCTATTTGCTGATTCTTGAGGTGACATAACGGGTGCAGGGCAGCACGCTCCGAGGAGGCGCGACTAGGGCGTGGTACATTTTTCAGTGCATTCTCTCGCTCCACTGCTGCAGTGGCGGCTACTGGGAGCAAGCAAATCCAACTGATTTGCTTTATCGCGGTTTTGTTTATTAATCTGGATTTCACTTTAAAGTCCATTTTTCTCATTTCGGGCGTTCATATAACCTTTTTGTCTGAGATTTGGTCCTCCTTAGAAGCCGTTTATGCCCGTTTCTGTCGTCAGTGGCAGAAAATATAATCACGTGACTAAAGCCGACGGGCAAAAACAGAAAGCGGGTGATGGAAACGCGCCTGCTCGGTGTCATCGAAGACCTCCGTCCGCTTTTCGATGCAAAATTTATAGGGCCACCTTACTCTGCATATGTGATTTGAAGGCGAAAGTTGGCGATACTTATTAACAGTTGATACATTGTACTTGCGACGTTTTTTAACAACTGATACATTGCACCCAACTATTTCTCGGTCTCATTTCTTTGTATTTCAACACGAATTTTGGCATTACTTCGACCAGCTTATTTTCTGCTATACTCTGTTTGCGTAGGTTTCTCTTCGCTCATTTCGCAGTGAATGAGCCGGCAAGAAGATTGGCACACACCACAGCCTCTCTATATTTGGGGTCCTGTGCGACTCGTGTGACCTGTCCCTCTCATGTGCCATCACGTTCGCGTGTAACGCGGCACGCACTGTTCTACAACTTTTACTTTCACAGTTTTGTGAATTTTGAAAACCGACCAATTAGCTCCTGGAAGCTCTCTATTTCGAGCAAATCACCCAAGTGGGCATGTGCTACGAACAAAAGAATAGCAACAACCACAACTTTTCAAATTTGTTTCCTTTATTTCGCTTTGCCTTTCACAGCTCTTGTTCGACGAAGCTCTCTGCAGGTGCTGGCTTTTTTTATTTAGTCCAATCCCCTCACACCCCTCTCTTTATTCGCCCTCTTTCTGTTCTCGCTCACCGTCCTCCTGGCGTCCCGCTGTTACTTTCGGTCTCAACTCTCCCCTTCACAAGCTTTACATGCTCTGCTTCTTGCCAGACGACGAAGACGCTGGACAAACACAGTTTAACCTCGTAGATAGCGCCTCCGATACTAAATAAGCGCAGTTGATTATATACTATCCTGCCAGTAACGTTTTCCGAAGAATGGCGTTACACGCAACGTCTCCAGCGAAACCGGCTGCCGCGCTGATGATAAATAAACCACGCGGTTATGCAACGGCACGTTGGAAAGCTTCGCGGGTAGACAATAACTGAAGCGTAAGCTCCCGCTGCAGAAGGATAGACGCGTGGTTGAACCTGCGGAGGCCATGTACGGCTAACCACTTTAAAAAAGTTGATTAATTGATTGATTGATTAATTGATTGATTGATTGATTGATTGATTGATTGATTGATTGATTGATTGATTGATTGATTGATTGATTGATTGATTGATTGATTGTAGGGTGTGACGCGCCCACGCAACGTAGGCGCTGAGGCAGGCCGTGGTGGAGGGCTCCGGAATAACTTTGACCAAATGGGGATCGTTAACGTGCGCCGAACCCAAAAAACTCCCAAGCATTTCCCCGAGGGTGAACATGGTTAAGTGCGAATGCACGGGGTGATGCTATGAGGGGGAGTAAAGTTAAAATCCGTTGGCATTCGCCCGTGAGCGCGCGCGAGCCGACCCACGGAGGTCTGGCAGTTTATCGCTGCATATATAGGGGGGTACGCCGCGCCGAGTGCGCCGAGCCAGGTGGCTGAGAGAGGAGGCGAGCGCAAAGGGAGAGGGACAGCGGCGCACGGCAGCTGCAGCCGAGCGAGGGGGAGAGGAGAGAGTGTGACGTCACGGTGGAGAGAGAGGCGCGCGGCAGCTGCTGGGGAGAGGAAGCGCGCTGTGACGTCATACCATGACGTCACGGCGCGAGGAGCGGTGCGGGGAGCGGCGCGCACCCGCGCAGCCACGGCGAGGAGGCGGAGCGAGCGCGGTCACGTGGTGAAGTGACGTCACCGCGCCGTTGCTACCGACGCTCCTCTCCGCTCCACGCCGTTGCTAGGGAGAGGAGGACTGCGGACGCCGCCGCCGCCGCCGCCGGCGGTGGAAGGTTTGGGGTCGCTTATAAAGTGCATTCGCACTTAAAAAGGGCGGGCAACATGTCTACAGCAATCTTACTGCGCACATACCGCCAGATTGTCGAGTGGTGGTGTTCGCTGGTGCGGTCACTACCAACGCATCCGTGGAAGGTGACCGTCGCATAAAACCGCAGCGCACACAGCACTCGCTCCAGGCAGTCATGAAGCAAAAGCCTCCTCAAAGTCGTCGCAAAGGGGGTCGGGCTTCAGATGGCTGCACAGCCAGTGCGTAGTACTTTCGAGATACAAAAATGAGCTGGAAATTTCTTCTCCGCTAAACAAAGCATCTGTCGGGATAGATATACGCGTGCAACGGCAACCGTGATCAATGAACCACGCCGCAGCAGCCCCCACCACGAGCGTCACGAGTTTAACTCGGCCGTGATATATCAATCCCGAGTTTTCTCCGGGTTGTAATGTAAATCAAACACATCCAGCCCATTCGTGGGCGGCCGTAGTGACTGAAGCCCCACCCAACAATGGCGTCCACTTCGCCGGTGGGGTAGCGCCACCGCCACGAAGTTCTTTGCATTTGATACTCCAGAAAGAAATCTTAGCATCAAACAACGAACGAACGATGTCTCCAGGCAACCATAAGTAAAATGCTGCCAAAGTCGCGTAGGTGTTCGGTCGGAACGAAGTGTTCGCTCTTGTCGGAAGGATAAGAGCGGCCACGGCGACAAGATTTTCCCACAGCAGCCGTCTTCATACACACTAAAACACAATCGACGGCAGATGACACGACTTCACTGTATAAAACGCACTCGTCAATGTTGAAACACGCACATGGCACGCTGAATTGGGGCGATTTCTAATACTACACGCGCTGTGCGCACATAAACAAAGCCGGTCACGTTCGACAGAGCAGGGAGACGGGCGCTTTCCATTCGCTACAGTGACCTCCCTCACTTATTAGGTTTGAGCTCGCGCTGAGCTGCACTGGAGCCACCCTAAAACCGCGTAGTAAACACAATTCAGTGGAAGAACAGAACACCTAGAAAATCGGAGCCCCTCCGCTGCGCTTTTAGAGCGAGGATCTTTGAAAGAATGCTGGGGCCAGGCCGGAGTTTTAAAAGAAACAGCGGTGTTGTGCACTTAACGCAACGGAGTGCATCATCACCATCATCACCAGCCTATCTACGCCCAGTGCAGGGCAAAGGCCTCTCCCATTATTCTCTAATTACCTCGGTCCTGTGCCAACTGTGACCAATTTATCCCCGCAAACTTCTTGATCTCATCTGCCCATCTAACTTTCTGCCGCCCCCTGCAACGCTTGCCTTCTCTAGGGATCCACTCTGTTACCCTTAATGACCAGCGGTTATCTTGCCTTCGCATTACATGCCCTGCCCACGTCCATTTCTTCTTCTTAATTTCTAGTAATATGTCTTTAACGCCAGTTTGCTCCCTGACCCACTCCGCTCTCTTCTTGTCCCTTAATGTTACACCTATCATTTTCCGCTCCATTGCCCGCTGAGTCGTTCTAAATCTAAGTTGAAACCTCTTAGTGAGCCTCCAAGTTTCTGCCCCATAGGTGAATACCGGTAAGATGCAGCTGTCATACACTTTCTTCTTCAGCGACAATGGTAGGCCGCTATTCATTATCTGAGAATGCCTGCCATATGCACCCCACCCCATTCTGATCCTTCTAATTATCTCTGCCTCATGGTTAAGATCTGGGGTAACAAACTTGGCCTAAGTGAATATATTCGCTTACCACTTCCACTACCTCGTCACCTATCTCAAACCGCTGTGCTGTCCCGAGGTTATTGATAATTACTTTTTTTCTGCATATTAATTTTCAGGCCCACGGTTTTACCCTTTTCGCCCATTGCGGAAAGCATGCTTTGCAATTCGTCCCCTGAGTTACTTAGCAAGGCAACGTCATCAGAAAATCTTAGGTTACTGAGGTATTCTCCATTAACCCTTACTCCCACCTGTTCCCAATCCAACGTTCTGAATACAAATTGTAAACGTGCTGTGAATAACATTGGAGAGATTGTGTCTCCTTGTCTGACACCCTTCCTTATAGGTATTTTACTGCTCTCCCTATGGAGGATGATGGTAGCTGTAGATCCATTGTAGATATCCTCTAGTATTTTTACATAATGCTCATCTACCCCCTGGTTCCGTAATGCCTGAATGACTGCTAGGGTTTCGACCGAGTCAAATGCTTTCTCATAATCTATGAAGGCTATATATAGGGGTTCAGTATACTCAGCGCACTTCTCTATCACCTGATTGATCGTGTGAATATGGTCCATTGTTGAATAACCTTTACGGAACCCTGCTTGTTCTTTAGGTTGACTGAAATCTAAGGTTGCAGAAATTCGGTTAGCGATTACCTTGGTAAGTGCCTTGGAGACGACTGACAGTAAGCTGATCGGCCTGTAAATTTTCAAGTGCTTCATGTCGCCTTTCTTATGGATTAGGATGATGTTCCCGTTCTTCCAAGATTCCGGTGCCATTGCGGTCATTAGGCATTGCGTATACAGGTTTGCCAGTTTTTCAAGTACAATTTATGCGTCATCCTTCAAGAGGTCTGCTGTTATCTGATCCTCACCAGGTGCTTTGCCCCCTTTCATTTCTTTCAAAGCCTTCCTTACTTCTTCGGTCGTTACTGGTGGGATGACTATCTCCTATGAACTACTGTCTCGTTCGGCATTATCCTGGATGTCCCGGCTACTGTGCAGATCCCTATAGAACTCCTCGGCCACTGTGACTATTTTATCCCTATTTGTGATGACAGTGCCTTGCTTATCCTTAAGTGCACACATCTGATTTTTCCCCATGCCAAAACGTCTCTTCACTGCTTTCAGGCTACCTCCGTTTTTTACAGCGTATTCGACCCTCTCCATATTATACTTCCGTATATCAGCTGTCTTACGCCTATTGATTAACTTAGACAGCTCCGATAGTTCTATTCTGTCAGCTGCGGTAGAGATTGTCATGGTTTCCCGTTTCCTGATTAGATCTTTCGTCTCCTGTGAAGGTTTACCAGTGTCCTGTCTAGCCATAGTGCCCCCGACTTCTACTGCACACTCCATGATAATGCGTGTAAGGTTGTCGCTGGCTTCCTGTGTCGTAAGCTCGGCTTCCTCGTTGGGAGCGGAATATCGGTTCTGCAGCGCGATCCTGAATTCTTCTACTTTACGCCTTACTGTTAGCTCATTTATCGGCTTCTTTCGTACTAGCGTCTTGTGGTCCCTCCTCAAATCTAGCCTAATTCGAGATCTTACCTTACGGTGGTCACTACACCTTGCCCTTCCGAGCACTTCCACATCCTGCACGACGCCAGGGTTATCGCATAATAAGAAGTCTATTTCATTTTTGTGCTCCCCATTCGGGCTCCTCCAGGTCCACTTCCGACTCTCCCATTTATAGAAGAAGGTATTCATTATGCGTAGGCTATTCCGTTCAGCAAGCTCAACTAGTAGGTCCCCCCTGCTATTTCTACAGCCCAGACCATAGTTCCCAACTGCCTTTTCTGCAGCCTGATTCTTGCCTACTTTAGCATTGAGGTCCCCCATAACTGCGGTATACTATGTTTTTGCTTTAGCCATTGCCGATTCCACATCTTCATAGAAGCGTTGCACTACTTGGTCGTCGTGGCTTGATGTGGGCGCGTAGCCCTGCACCACCTTGGGTTCGTACCTCCTATTGAGCCTAATTACAAGACCTGCCGCCCTTTCGTTAGTGCTATAGTATTTTTTTATGTTGCCAGCTATGCTTTTATTGACTAGAAGTCCCACTCCCAGCTCTCTTCTGTCCTCTAGACCACGGTAACAAAAGACGTGTCCATTTTTCAGCACCGTAAAGGCTTCGCCTGCCCTCCTGACCTCGCTAAGCCCTATTACATCCCATTTAATGCCCTCTAATTCCTCGAACAACACCTATAGACTCGCTTCGCTAGATAAGGTTCGCGCGTTAGACGTTGCCAGGTTCAGATTCCACTGGCGGCCTGTCCGGATTCAGGGATTCTTAGCACCCTCTGTTGCGTCACAGATCTCACCGCCGCCGTGGTCAGTTGCTTCGCAGCCGCTGGGCACTGAGGGCCGTGGTTTAATTGGCGTATTCATGGGAGGTTGTGGCCGTTACTACACCAGGGTGGCCAATCCTGCTCTGGTGAGGCAGTGCATTGCCGGCAATGGTCGCCGGGGTCAGGTCGCACCCCAAGCCTCTTTGTGCAATTCCATCAATACGCGGATTTTTTTTAATCTGGTGGGAATTGTGCGGCACCGGGATTCGAACCACGGTCCTTCTGCACGCGAGGCGGGTGTCCTCCCTCTACGCCATCGCTGCTGAGTGCATATTGGAACGCTATTCTAGACGGCGTAGCATACGGATGTTTGTACAAGCCGTGCTTTATCAACGTGAGCGGCCTGAACCTGGCGTGCTCCGTGCGATTGCGCCGGTATGCTTTGAGGTTCATGGGATGCTCTACTATCACTACTTTGTTAACTTGTGCCGCTGAAAACTCCGTAACGAGCAATCTCGGGCCTTCTGGAATAGCGCCCCCGGTCTCAGAAGAGACTGGCACTAATGCATATACATAAGCAAAAAAATTGGACATATTACACCTGTCCTCATCGTGACTACATTGCTGTACTCCGCGAAGTACGAGAAGTAAATTTAAATGGTATGTAAACTCTTTAAAACACCTATGACAGGCTACATTTTCATAAAGGTCTTTTTCATAGAACTGCCGTATACCTTTACATTGTCATATAGTTCTTGTCCTATTAGCCTGGCAAATTTTTGTGGTGCGAAGTGTTCGCCTAGCAAGACCTCGTTTGCGGGTTTCGGCAAGCTCTGCAGAAGAAAACATTTTTTTATCTTCTTCAATCACATCCACAATGTGATGGTGCTGAATTGTGTAATATTATGCGAAGTGGCCACAGGAGTATCCGTAACGACAAATGCACGTCTCAAGATGCATTTAGAAATGCTTTAAGGCCGGACAGCTGAACGGCTTTGCAGTTTGAACTTGGGCTTCTTTGCTGTGTCATAATTTTCCAGTGCGGCATTAGAACGGTAAGGGATCATCCAAACGTTTTAGTTTTGCCTTTGGAACGTTATATGGTAAGCAATAAACTTCCCTGGAAAGGCAGATTGTTGCAGAAAGTATACAAGCAAAGGAGGGTATACAGAATCTAAAATCGAAGTCACTTGGTTTGTAAAATGTAGGCCTGCGCTGCTGCATTGGAAATTCGACTAAGTCGCACCGCCCTCCAATTGCCAATTTTTCCAATCATAGCAGTACCAGTTGCGGTTGCTGTTTCATACCAGCTTTAACAGTGCCGAAATCGATCCACAAGAAGAAATAAAAAAAGCAAAAAAGGCAAACACAGTACAGGCGCTTTAGTGTATTTTTTTTCTTCAGCCCCAAGCAGCAAACTAGCGTGACATTTTGTGTTAATGGTGCGACTTCGCATTTTCCTCTTGCTTGTTTATGAGTCCTTCGCTGTTGTAAATTAGTGGCGAATGCGTGCCGGAAGCGCAGGTACGCCAGAAATTAATTTCTATGTTGCAAACCAGGGTACCTTGAAGAATGACTCTTATTTAAAGCTCCCCAAGGTGCAAGACAGAAATTGGATTTCTCCATATACGTTACAATCGGACCTCGTTCAAGGAACCAACGCGGGACCTTTCCAAAGAATTATAGCCACTTATGTACAGTTTAGAGATTGTACAGCTGCGTTTGTAGCCGGGCTCTTAAAAACAACGTGACCATGCGTCGTCATAAGCGGGAGCTTTCCAAAAAATTATTGCCATTCGTGTGCAGTTTAAAAGACTCAGGTTGTACTCAGTTAAAAAAAAACAGCGTGAACACGCGTCCTCACGATATTTTTTGTAACACTGATTCTTATGCCAGCACCCACCGCCCTTTAGGGACGAAGTGCATGACCGTGATGTCACTTTATGTCTGACTTCAGCCTAATGCCCCCTTCTGTTAGCCAATTCGCACTGCCCCATGCAATTTTTAGTGTTGTTCAAACGGGTCAGAGGCTTTCGGAGTGATTGGTGTTTGTGCTACTGCTGATGACGATAATACTTTTGTGGCTTTAGAAACCAGAGTGTTTTGTTTCACCGTCGAAATGAATTGTTCCACAGTTCACAGAGGTCGGCCGTGGCTTTTCCAACTAACTCTCGAACCAAACATGGTTCATGCCCCACTTAAGACTTTTCTAACAACGTAATATACAGGGAAATTAAAGGTAAGTCGACAGGTTTTTTTTTTTAAAATAGGCGCTTAGATTTACACGAAGACCACCTCTAGACAGAGGTTATGCGCTAAGGGGGACACATAATTAGGAGGTAATTATGGATGTAGGTGGATTAATTAATTAAAATTGGCTAATTACTTTTTAGTGGCTGGAGTAACCAGGCATGTTTGAATTGGAAAGTTAGACGAAATCTTGTTTTTACGCAGTTTCAATTGGCAGAATTCTTCTAACGCATCCGTTGTCCGAGATTCAAGCGGCGGAGTTTAATTGCCGTTCGCATGATTACGCATGCAAGACAGTCTGCACCGGCGCAAAGCTCCTCCCTTCTGTGACGTGGCTGCTGTGTACGGTGTTTAGTTCGACAAAGTGGTGGCCGCACAAGAAAAAGGAATAAGTGGTACCCATTCATTCTCGCCTTGCGTTATCGCAATCTGCAGCACCCGGAACCGCTATCGAAACACATAACAAAAGGGAGGAGCTATTCGCCGGTCTTGGCTTCTAGCATGCGTAATCATGCGAACGGAAATTAAACTTTGCCATTTGATATATCGGACTACGGATGCACTAGAAGAATTCTGTCAATAGAAACTGCGTAGAAACACGATTGCATCTAACTTTCCAATACAAACATGCCTGGTTACTGCAGCCACTAAAAAGTTTATTATTCAATTTTATTTATTTACGCCACCTGCATCAATAATTACCTCCTAATTATGTGTCCCCCTGGGCGCATAACCTCCGCCTAGAAGTGCTCTTCGCGTAAGTATAAGCACCTATTTTTTAAAAAAACCTATCGACTTACCTTTGATTACCCTGTATATGGTATTTATTGGTTAAGTAATAGCAAACGTACCTTCTCCGCAATAGAAATGCACTTCATCCACCTTCACTGATAAAATAAACATGGTGAATAAAATTGTGGGAAGGAAATCAGTTACTTCTGCTTACGCGTTAGTAAATTTCTAGTGGTAGCACTGTATCCGCAGGAGAGAAAGGTCAAGGCGAATCGGAAAATAAATGACGATCAGTTTTTAAAACTAGTCATGGCTTACGAAAAATCAGCTCTATCTTCTTGAGCATCGAGCTTTGGGCCAGTTCAGTATGATTTTTTTAAAAGCCATGACTTGTTAAGTTCTGCTGACACCATGGGAGTCTGCGCACTTTCTTTTTGACAACACACGGGGGTAAGCTCAACACCTTTTGACGTGACCTCCCTTAGAGTATACTGCACCCGGTAAAGTGTGGACGTGCTAGAGGGATTTTAGTTATGGCAAAATACGGTCTTTTTTACTTGAAGTTCATTAGGCGACATATTCCTTGGCCATTTCCCCACAAGCTCGCGAGGATGAAGGCCAAACGTCGCTTAGCCTAAGCTCTGTACGCTGATTAGCGCACAGCTCATTGGGGGGTATGGTCGCCCACGCGGAAAACAAGACGTCGGAGTCGTTTACCTTGATAGAAGCCACACCGTTAAACACAAGAATTGCCTTGCTGCCTGACTTCCTTACTGACGAAACCCGAAGTGTTCCATCTTGCTATAACTGGCGTACCTCTTGTTGTCCGCCTCACAAACTAGCCAAACGCGTTAAGAGAAGTGAAAACACATCAGAGCTTGTATATATGTGAAAGCTGTCGGAAGTGCAGAGCAGTGATTCGCCATAATGGGTTGTGGTGCCGTTATCCGCTCACTGATACCCCCCATCACGCTCTTCGCCGCCCTGTCTCACTCTTGTACTAATGAATATGCAGTTCAAATTTCCCGCCATCACAGTGCTCGCGCTCCCCCTGCCTGAAACTGCACCAGCGGGAGTTCTGTTCTTTTTGTGCTTCCATTAATTTCGTATGCTGGAGCTGTTTTGCGCCATATCGAAAACTCCTTTTTGCGCGGCTGGAGCATTTCTGCGTTATTTCGAACGCGCCATTTTTTTTTTTTTTTGCGCGGCCGCTTTTTCGATTACTATCGTATGAAGCAACCAAAAGAGTGTATACAAAGATTTTGCCTGAAATGTAGCTGAAGTTTTGATTGCGCTAAGCAACGAGAAAATGTATGACAAACGCCAGCGGTTCACGAATTTCGAACGGATATGACTATTTAAACCACGTGATTTTCTAAACATCAGCGTGACTACCTCACGACGGTACTGCAGGCTCTGCTTGGGTCCGTTATCTCGCTGCGCCGCCTGATTCCGGCAGTCGCTCGACGTCGACCGTTAGCGACCTATGACGACAAGGCGAACCCATAAATAGCTCTGCACTTAATTTAACCCGCGTTTTCAGGCTATGAGTCGAACGCGTTGTTACCACCACCCTACCTATGAAAGTTGCCAGCGGCGGCGCAACGGCTAGCCTAGTGCATGCGGTACTCCGGTGGTATTGAGTGACAGGTTAAAGTTACAAAATATCGGCAGAGTAGGCGCACGCTAGCCACGGATAACAGCGGTTTCGGGGCGGTGTTGTGTGAAGTGCCGCCATTCTGGCTGTCGATGTAATTCGCCACAGAAAAAAAAAAGCAAAAAAAAAAAAACGAACGACAAAACAATGTAGCCTAAAACAAGCATTTTAACATGTTAGCGCTAAGCGCAGCTATACATATTTAAATTACGCGGGCAGACCTAAGTTCACCGCGCAATTCTTATTTTGGTGTGGATCACGATGACGACGCCCCACGATGTGACACTAACAGCTTCGGTATGATATGCCTCGCCATCTCGAAGTCTATGGTGACTACAACTCTACAGATGTTCACCACCACTTTGGTAGAAAAAACAAACCCTTAGAAACGTCGAAATAACTCGTAAACCCCCTCTCAACAATACGAAGATGCGTGGTTGAATGTCGTCGAAAGAGCACAATGGACGCAGGTACAAGAAAAGCCAACCGTTCACATGGGAAATACCAAAAATAAAATAAAAGGGGTGAGGTTGTTTTTCTGTCTTTGCGAATTTCTTTGCGTTTCTTCTGCGGCCGCAAACGTCCTAATCAGTGCGATTTGGCTTCATAAAACGCACTCAGAAGCAACCTCACACAGGCAAAAGCTCACAATGGAAATCTATAGGCAGTTGGGAGTTGGAAACGAGAACCTGTACGGCTTTATAGAAAACCTCGTCGGCCTAGGTCTGCCTATGCCTATTTAGGTATTTTTCTTTGCAATACGTAAACGATTGGACACATTCAAGGCATCAGTCGTAGTCGCCCACAGGTCGTCCATTACTCTTCTCTTAGTTGAAGCTCGCATCTTTAGGCTTTCAAAAATTGGTTTCGCTTAAGGTAAACGGGAGAAGCTTAACGGCTCCACCATCCCGAAGAATTCTTCTGCGAAATTAAAAAGACAATTCCCATTAATATGCCGCACGAGACATTTGTTACCCTACAGTCATTTCGTGGTTCCACAATGCCCCGCACTACGTGACTTGGCTATTTAGATGGATTGTAGGGTTTAACGCGCCGACGAAACGCAGCCGATGAGGCGCACCGTAGCGGAGGGCTCCGGATTAATTTTGACCCCCTGGGGATCTTTAACGTGCACTGAAATGTCGTACACACGGGCGTTTTTGCTTTTCGCCTCAACCATAAAAGCTGCGGAGTCGAACCCATGACCTCGTGCTCAGCAACGGAACGCCTTAGCCACTGATCCACCGCGGCGGCTGGCACAGGCTACTTTATCAGACACACCACCTTGCAGACTCCGTTCTTGAGTGGAAGCAACCAAAGGACTCGTAATGTCACACGAACAGCGTGCAATTGATGAGAAATTCATGTTGTCGGCATACGGAATAGAGGAGTGTTCCCTACTAGGCTTCATTCCAGAAGGTAATTGTAGCCAAGGCTACCTAAGACTCTACTGTAGCCAAGTAGCCAAGGCTAGCCGAGCTCTAGGATTCCTGCGTCGAAATACCCGTGATTTTCCGCAGGCTGTGAAAGCACTGTTGTATCAATGAAATGTGAGCTCTGTGTTGCAATATGCATGTACAGTGTGGGACCCTCCGGCTGTGATTGACAAACAAAAACTACAAAGGGTTCAGAACCTCTCGGTGCGATATGTATTAGGCAAACATGCGAGAAATAAAGAATACAGTGCAACATTTTCAAAACAAACATTGCAATGGGAAATATTAGAACACCGCCGAAGCAAGCTCTGTCTGAAACTATTCCATGAAATATGCTTTTCTAAAACGGGTGTTCCGCGAGAAGAGTACATTGCATCACCGCATTATACATCAGCGCGGATGGACCATGCCTACAAAGTGCGAGAGTACAAATGCAGCACTGCGTCCTTTGCAAGTTCTTTTTTTCCCAAAACTATCAGGCAGTGGAATCGGTTATCGCCAGCAGTCGTTTTGCGCATTGGAAGCAACTCTTTTTACGATGCCTTGTCCGAAACTGCGCTATCGACCAAAAAGGAACTGATGAGTGTGACAGGGCTTTGGTGTGTGTGCGGCGGAAGTATTTTTTTTTCTTTTTTTGCAATGTGCAATGTGCATTTTTCTTTGTTGTTAACCGTTCACCTTAGTAAGCGAAAATGGGTTTTCATGCTGTTTTGTGGTATAAATCTGCGCAGGGAAATGCGCATTTTGTTCCGTTTTCAACGTGTGTAGTACTGAATTAAATGTAGCTATATTCTTTTCAATTTTCACAGTGCCATATTCCAGTTGAGTCATTGCCTCCTTTTGTTGCGAATTGATATTTGCTGTATTTTTCATTCTTTCTTTTTTGGCTTGTAACGCCCCCCCCCCCCTCCCCCCCTCGCTGTAATGCCTTCTTGGCACAGTGGATAATAAATAAATAAATAAAATAAATAATTTGACCTTTTTCTTATTTAAATGCGCGCTCAACACTTTCTTTGGGACACGTAAGTCCGCTTCTGTGGCTTCATTAGGAATGCACCGTAACTTCGTTTGGGATGCTTGTGAAATATTTGGTAGCTACTACCTGGTGTTTCCGCGCATAAGTTACAACAACGCACCCTTGGAGTAGCACCAACTCTGTGGCGTTTCACGTTCCTACTTTTATTCTACGCCTCCTCCGCTTCGTCGTTCCTGTCGTACTTGCGTGGAGCACCGTCTTTAGCCGACAGAAACATTGGCGATAGAGCCTGCGCCGAAGCACTTTTTCATGACGAGACACGGTGCGCGTTTCCCTGACAGTTTCGGCGAATGCCGGGCAGGCGGATTCTCCCAAGCCGCGAGGGGCTTACACTCGTTTTGCGTTTTTTTTAAAAAGCGGAGCTGTTGCTACTGGCCGTAAGTTCGGGGTTCGTGCGCGCCAAAAATTCCCCTAGGAAAGGCCGAGCGCTCGCGCACGCGTACCTCGAGCGCACGTTTGTAAAGTTAAGAATGCCCACTTAGTGACACTGGCCAACGTTGGCCACAAAACACTCCAGCGTTCGCCGTATCGTGGCAAAACGTGCTGAGAACGAGGAAGACGCGTCATAGCGTACGTCTACCATTCGTTCGTCCTCGTGTCGTCGTGCATATGCTCTGTGTACCGTAGAAGAGCCGCGACTTGAATGTCAAAGATGCTGTAGGTGATCATTGACTCCACATGGCCCAGCAACGGGATAGTTCGCCCCGCCGATGAGGAGGGCGCACTTTGAGAGCCTCGACGTGCAAAGCATCCGCTAGAGACGATAAGTCGCGCGGGCAGAGTGGCGTACAAACACGTCTACAGAAACGACGAGCTCACTCTGGCCTTGCTCAAAATAAGGTCATTTAAGTGGCATGCCGCGGACGTCAACCTCGACACCACAACGATATTAAACCTCCACTTTGTGTCCGTCAGTGGTCACTCACAAGAATTTCGCACTGAACTAGTCTTGCGCGTGACTGCAAGCTTCCCTGAATTTTTATTTCCAGTTAGTAAAAGCTCGGTAATTCGAACTCGGTTAATTCGAGCTTGCGGTTAAATCGAAGTGAGGCTTTGGTCCCGGCACAGCTCCATGCATTTCTATGGGGAATACTCCCGATAATTCACACGCGTCGGTATCCAAAACGGTTAATCCGATCTGGAATCCCCTGGTTTCAATCGCTCCTCTCAGAAGAAGTCGGCCGAGAGTGATTATAATGTGTTGCAAATCCGAACCAAACAAAATTTATCAGAGGTGCAAAACAACGAAACAGAAAAACTCGCACCTCCCCTCGCGGGAACCCCTGTGTAGATGCGACGCATCGGGGGTTCACGTTGCAGCGTTGGACAACGAAGGAACGGCGGTGGAACGATGGAGCGGAGCGGCGCAGGCACCGCGTTTTATAGCGCGCATAACGGTGAGGGGACGCGCCGGCGCCAGTGCGTCTGCCGCGGCTATGACGCAACACAATCCAACACAATCCACTTTAATTCAATCCAATACAAATCCAATCCAATCCAAGCCAATCCAAGCTAATCCAAGCCAATCCAATCCAACCCAATCCAATGCCCCTCACGAGAGAGTGTTCGCTATCGGAGAGGAGAGGAGGTGAGCAGCGGAGAGCGCAGCTGGCGCGGTGAGGAGAATGGGGGAGGGGGGGACGCCGACGATGCAGGGACAAGGCGAGTGGATGAGATGCAGTCGCATCTAAAAGCCACAGCGAAGCGCGCGTTATGCTGTTGCGACAGCTTATTTGTTTTTTCGCTTCCGAAGCGGGTGCGGCGCCGCTGGCGCCACGGCTCCGGCGCATGTTGTCGCAGGTTTTCTTTGTCCCACGGTCTCTCGCTGGTTCGGGTCTACGATAACGTGGCGCGCGCAACAAGCTCAGCTGTAGCAGAGTCCTTCAATGCTTTACTGGTCACGAAACTTCGGCGCTCGCTTCATATAGGGACCGCGCGCGCCACTACAGGCGCCACCGCCGCACGAAGGTCATCCAGCCGCCGCGCGTGCGGCGTATTTGCCAGCTCTTGGCGTGCAAACGCTAGCTGCTTTTGGTGTCTACGCGCTGATTAAGTGTGTTTTTTTTCGTAGTAGTTAGCGATGAATAGTCCAGTAATTGTTTTTATCACCTGCCTTCAATGGGGTTTTATTTTTCGAAGTAAGCTACCGTAGACTTCGGCCGCGAACGGCAACGGCTTCTATGTGCTCTGGCACAAGCGCTGCGCCGTCGTGTTTACGGATTTTTAAATCTATATTGCTTGGTTTCTTAAAGCAAAGTTGTAAATATATACCACACATACGGTAGCTGTGTAGTGACGGACTGCTGCGGGCCTATCGATAATACAATAAAAAAACTGAAAGAAACCAAGTACGCGTCGTTCAGACTACGCTTAATGAATCCGTTGATTGCTCTGTAATGCACAGAACGCTAAAAGAGATAGCCCAATATTATTGTCGTTTCGATGAGTGGGTACACACTTGAGAACATCTAAAAACGCTGCAGAAACGCGAAGGATCAAAACACGAAGAGATATATGTTACTCCATGTGTCTTTCTGCTTCCACGCTTTCCAATCCTTGCAAAAACAGGAAGCGAAAAAAGAACAATGAAACTGATTTTATCACTCGCAACAAAAAAAAATTTTATGTTACGAAGGGAGACAAAAGAGCGTGGTCCAGCGTACAAAAATTTATTTTTTCGCGCTGCGATGTGCAGCACACGGAGGAAACAGAATATTGCCACGTAGCCAAGAACGACGCAAAGCTTTTCTGAACGCAGCGAGCTAGCGATCTCCAGCACTACAAAAGACTAGAATGAAACACAAACGTCTAAGAAGCAGTCCGCAGTGTGACGTGAACAGATGAACGTCGATAAAGTGAGTTGCGCGGCGTTTGCTATGCCTGCATTACTCTTGGAACGTTATTGATTTCAGATCCATGGAAATAGGATGGAGAACATTGTCGAAGAAACAAAAATTCAAGTTAGCGACAAAGGTGGCACCCTTTCCATATCAAACAATATTGCCCGATGGGACGTACGACAAAAAGAGCAAACGGGCGCTCCGGTTGAAACGCCAGATAAGAAACCGGAATCGGCCATGCACGGTTACAAAACAAACAAAATGAACCCTAAGGGGTAATTCTCGGAAATATGAAAAGTAAAAGCCCAAGGACGTCCCAAAGCTTTTTTACACGCGAGCCTGAGCGCAAGGTAATACAAGTTTGCAAACAGGTAGTGAAGCACCGCTACAACCTGACTTATATGACAAAAATCCGGCTTTAAGTTAGCCTTGTACAATTTTAGGCCCACGATGCTCTCAAAAGGGTACATTGCTTTTTCCATTCTCACACACAGTGCATTTCCACACACTGTCGCACACTTATAATCGAAGCTGAAATCTCCCGTTGCTTGCCTTGGAATGGCACCCCTCCATTTCTCACACAGCTGCCCGTCGCTCGGTCAACAGAACAAGGAAACATTTTCTGTGGTATGGTTGTACACGGAACGACATCCCGGGACGCAACACATGTTCGGCATCGTCGTTGCACCATTTAAGTCGCATCACAAGAGCGCGATATGCACGTTACATTTTTTTCCCGCACAAAACAAACACAACTCGCCGCGGCTCCGCCGTTCGAGCCAGCGCAACGCCGCCCGAGGAGTGACCTCAGTGAGAGGGTGGCGCCACCGCGCGGCGGCCAAATGCAGCATATGAAGCCCATTGAGTTACGGAGCAGTTTCGTGACCAGTAAAGCATTGAAGGACTCTGGCTGTAGCATGCGCGGCGTGCGTTGGTGCTGGTAGCCAGTCTCTTGTGTCACCTCTTTCGTCAGCGACGTCTCATCGACTGTGCCAGCCATTCGAGTCGGGGAAATACTCGCCGAAGCGAGGAAAAGCGCCTATTTCGCGATAACGAGCCCACAGGTTACTTGTTCGTGCTCTGCCCGCGCAGTGTGGCGCGATGCCCATTCATTCTAGCGCCCGCTCGCTATTTCGAACTCCACTTGATACGAACTACTTTATGAGCCTCTTGCAGTTCCAATTACGGAGATTTTACTGTATTCCTACACACTACGGCAGCAGCAACCTGTTTCTTCACCCCCTGTCGCGCTATAAGAAGATTTTTTTTCCCTTTTAACCGGTAGTGCGCTTATCACCGGCATTTGCCCGCTTAGAAAAATCTATTAAGACTTTTTCAGTAGTTTTAGAGCTGGGAAACGTTTCAAAGAGCAAATCTTAGGCGCATCCGGTAGCTTAACTGGGGTGTCCTAAAGTGCATCAACAAACATTCCGGGTGAAAGCTCACCAGGAAACGTAAGAACTCGCTCAAAAAGTTTTGTGTTTCTAGGTCTGGGCGTTTTTACGCGCTTGAGTAACGTCTTTCTAGCGCATCAAGATTATTTGCCGCATTCTCTTATTTTCTGCAATATACGAGTTGAATAGCCAATTTAGAAAATCTATTCCAGCGCGAAGAAAATCTAAGGGCGGGCAATTTGAAAGCATAAATGTCCAGCTAAACGCCTTAGATGTGTTCTCTTACCACGAGTTGACAAAGGCTTTGCAATTACGGAGAAGCTTAGCTTTACTGCTTTCACTCGAAGCAGGTTACAGCAACTGTTCTTTGCGGTAGTGTGCACTCTGTCCTCTCGTAGAAGAATCACACTTCTCGCAATTCCTCGCGAGCAAAGTTCTCTTCCTCATCCTCTGCTGCCGTGGGATATTAGATTACCGGTTCCGGCGGGTATTGAGTTCGCCCATCCTCGTCGCCGGCTCTCGCTTAGCGAAATAGCGTGCGTTGGTCACCACACAATTTTGCAACTGGTAACCCTTTGCTCAGCGATCCGCATTGGTGCTTCCGAATGGCACTTTTTAAAGACGCTAGTCTTTTTTGGGCTACTTAAACCCAGAAATTTTGGACTGTCTGTCTGTCGTTTTTTGTATTTATTGTCCTGTCTGTCCGTGACTCCATTCAGCCACCCGGCCAAAGTAAAACACGGCCTGGGCAATAGTCTTATATAGTCACAGCTAAATCTACCCGTCTAAGTCCGGTGGAATGTTCATACTTGTCAACACTGTTGAAGAAGAACAAGGGATTACGCAAATATAAGACAAAATAATACTGAAGTGACATTTCCATTGTTCTCTTATAAAAAATCATAGATGCTTGGTTTTTGCGAAATGAAATACTACATCCACTGCAGACAAAATTTCACCCCGACGTTGCCTTCTGGCGCCAGCACCCCTAAAGCTTCTGGCGGCATTTTAAGAAATGAACTGGCAACAGTTACGAAAAGTTGCACTGGATAGGTTCCACGTTCTGCTTGGAACGCACGTGGAGTAGGGCAACATGGTTCTAGCAACGTTTAATAAGTAGGGCGCCTCGATTCACGCGCGTCTCCGCCATACGGCAGCGTTGGCATCGAGACACCGGGCCTGGAGCACTGGAACGCGGTAAATGTAAAATGATTTAAGCAGACCTTTGGCGTCTTTACCTTGGGAGGAATGCGACGGAAGAGTAACAGCATAATAGGTGAGCGGGAAAGCAAAGTGAGTCATTTACTTGGCAAATGTCGACAAAGACTATCGTATTTTGTCGACATTTGCGACGAAAGGAGCAGATACGCAGCAAATTTTTTTGAATCGCCCAGCTTTCTCTCTAATTATGCCATTCAATCCGCGTGTGAGGTCTTCCTTTCTATTGACAACGGCGATTTCGGATTCCGGCCTCATAAGACGAAAATATTTCTTCGACTATACCTAAAAGCGGAAAGATTGGTCTGCCTGCCTGTGGACCAACTGTCTGTCTTCTGTCTATCGGTTGAACGGGCGTGTAGCACGTACCAAAAACAAATTTACCTATGGTAACAATTGTAAACCCCTGAAACCTCGGTCTTTGGTCATATATGTGCACTTTGTGTACCACGATGAAATCTTCACGCGTGTATAAGACAAGCTGTCAGTGCATAACCCACAAATGCAGCGTTCTTTTAATGAAAAGTGCAAGCTGGATTGCACTTTATGGTAGCAAACAAAAATAACTCGTTAAACAACTGCGGCAAGTTGCGCGCTTTCGCAACAGATGCCGCGAGAACTTTTGTTGCGGTAAAATTGGAATGAGCGGAGGAAATGACCTTTGCAATAACCATGGGAGGAGAGGCAGAGGAGGGGAACACAATGAAGTGTGGGGGAGAAATAGAGGCGATGACGTTGCGTTACCACGGAGGTGTAACCAATCTTCTTTCTGAGGAGGCATAATTGAAAACACGTACAGTATACCTACTTTCACCATTACATCAGAGTACAAGTCACGACACATATCGTTTATGCGCTTTCCTGTCTGCGCTTATAAACTCTTCTTAGCAGTTCGAAGTGGCGACGTATAAAGCATGCACCCATCTGGCGACGTATAAAGCATGCACCCATAATTACCAACGGCGTAACTGCAGAGCGGGCATGTGCCGTGCTCATAACGTACCTCGGCAGTTGCAGGGCTCAACCAGCGCCTCCTCGCAGCAGCCGCGGAAGCAGATTCTGCACGCGGGCCCCACCGACAAGCTGCTGCGACTCTTGTGCACACCGCCCGCTTGGTGCTCTTCCGTTTCCGGTTCCGGCGAAATAGACACCGCAGTCATCGACGCAGAGGCAAGCTCCACGCAACTCATTTCACAGGACATACTCGCTGTCTTGGTGTGGGTCTGCTTGCAAGAACTTCGGCAGCAGTTTCACCTGCATACGTCGGGCGATTAATTGATCTTTACGCAACACGATCAGCAGTGTGGGCCCCGTTTTAATATTTCCGCTGTCCACATGCAGTAAAGAAGAATTGTCTCGTCTGCTAGACGCAGCCCAATCTATGGCGAGGCAGCGAGTGGTGGCTACGGGGCAGTGGAGCCGCTACGAGAGAGCGAGGGCTGCTGTCAGCAACGAATACGTAATTTTACCTTGGTTTGCACCAATGAGCTTTGGTCTTCCTGGTACCGAACATTCGGTCCACAGTAACCGCTGTGGTGCATCTATAAAAGCTATGTTTCATTGTCAGCGTGCTGAACGAAGACACCGCTGGAATTTAGAATGTCAGATTCAAGCATAAATCGCTCTTCTTTTTTGACGTTCTGAATGAGTTTGAGAAGCGGCAGAAATACGTAACATTCTGCAAAACTTTATGGACGTTACTCGGTGGACTTTGGACAAGCTGAAACAAAACCTCCGCGGTATGTAAGTTCTGAAATCGCAGTACCTTAAAGTGCCAATACCAGACAACAGTCGACGAGCGCGACTGCTTCTACGCAACCCACTTGGGCCGTTCTTGAAGAACTACCAATGGTGCAATACATAAAGCGGTGTACTAGATAGCCAGATAATTACCCTAAGTGGTTCAATTTTAAACACAATATGCAGCTCCGTCAGTGCCCTCACACCGATCGGAGGAGGATTGTGGATTGTTTATGAAAGAAATGCAATCTTTATTCGAAATTAAAAAAAAACGAAAAATAAATGTACTTGTAAATACAGCCAAATGCTGCGGTAATTCAGTCTTGGTGACAGTTGTAACGCTGGACTTCGCAACGCAGTGTGAGATTCTTGGTACATTCGGAGTGGGAAAGCTGCGTTTCCCATGGCTTCGACAATTTGCCATGCGACAAACATGGCGCGTTGTCTGCCACATTGACCTACGTTGCCCGTTCGTTGGCATGAAGTTGTGTCTCCATTGCGGAATATTTTTCGCCGCCTTTGCGTTCCCTACTCCGTTGCGCGTTTACAAAAATATCACGAGACATCTAACGCTGACGCGTACTGACTTGACCATTTACAGCTGGCACTTTCTACATAAGAATTAGTACTTACGAAACACGCTCGCGGGATAAGCGGTGACAGTTGCATGTTACCGCGATGCCCAACGCCAAACTGTGGTGCTTCAACCACGTAATACATGTATGCAAATAACACACGTATGCATATTACGCCTAAGCTGTATATGCCTAAGCGAAACGTCTGTTCGTGCCCAGGAAGGCCCTTCGTAGCAACCAGTGCGCATGCGCGAAAAAAAAACAGGTTTAAAAGTAGTCACCACCGCGAGGATGGGAGGCATCACCGTGTGTTACCTCAGCGTACTACGTGTTGGTGATGTGGGTACACTCTCGGAGCTGTTGCAAGGAGTGCACGCGTGCCAAGTGTGGTGAAGGAAGGGAAAATAAAAGGTCTGGTTCTAACACAGCCTGGATGCGACGAAGCTCACCCTTCGGAAAGTGCAAATGGACCAAGTGTGGGGGACCAAGCTAGAGCAGGTGAAATGTTCATACGGCGTATTAATAACCCCAGGGACGTCGTTTTTCCCCCGGGGGCCATGACCCTGTGCTCTTGGAACTAGAAAAAAAGTGGTATGTGCGTTCTGCTGCTGGACAGTGGTCGTGGAAGTGAGAAAGAATACGCTGATTCCCGCGTGTCTGCCTTTGGCGTGTTGTAATAATGGTCGCTCCTGTGGATTGTAAACATTTTCAATATATCGATGATTCGCTTCCTCGTCGTAACAATGTTTCTTAAAGGAGTACTGGCACCAATTCTCGGCGTTAATATTATTGCACAGTGCGCTTCCTTTACTCAACAGAGTACACTAGCTGAAATATGAGCAGCCTGCGACGGCAAGAATACACTTTAATTGGATCATATTTATCGCGCCAACTAACAGCACGCGCAGCAGAAAGCAAATGGACATCAACGTGACATCATCCCATGCAAGCCAAAAGAAGTGACGCGGACAGCACTCGTCGAGAACTCGTGACGTCACTTCATGCGCGCGGCACCGCGAGCGGCGACTCGGCGCCGGCGTATTCACAAACTGGTGCACGTAAGCAGAGCTACAGGCATAACCGCAGCCCAGAAATGGACTATTTGCAAAAGTAAAGTTCCACACACGGGAAAGGCAGCTATAATATAGCCCGGAATCAAAATAGGAGTTGCTATTAGGATTTTTATTGAAACCGGTCATCGAATTTCCGTCGCAATGGTAAGTCTAGCACCTTCAGGCAGCTCAGCCGTTCAGCAACGGCGGCGGCGCGGTCGAAACAACGCCCCCACCGGCCTCCGCAGTGTTTTGACGTCCGCGCAAAGCAGTGAGGTCATGCCGAGATTCCGTCATATGCGCCTTTCGGGCTGAAAGCGCGAGGAACTGAAACAATTGATTTTCAGGCCGTTGAACGTAATTAATTATCGCACGCTGAAGTATTTAAAGTGCTGTTTCGGGATCGCCAGACCATTAGGCATCGATAAAAGCAATAAAAATGGAACATAAAATTTTTGTGTCAGTACTCCTTTAAAGAAACCATGAAGACAAAATAGACGTTGGGTTTATTAGAAAGACTGCTTAGTCCCGATGACAATGATACCAATATCATCGCAATCTTCGAACAAATAACGGAGATATAAAAGAAAACGTGTGAAGCAGTCGCGACCCCCTAGCCAATTTCCTGCAACTTTTCTATGACGTCACGCTACCTTGTTTGTGCGATTGGCGGCCGCCTAACTGACCTGTCGCGACGACAAATGACTGGACGTCTGTAATGGGGCCTCTAGTTCTACTTGACCGCATCACTTCAACGCTAACGTGCAGTTAACGCACTAAAAATTATGTTTTATTGTTGGCGCGTATGATGTCATTCCTGCTCATAACACGTCACTGTGGCCCAAAATTTGAAAATTTGAAATATTTCTTGCTTTTTTTTCGTTAAAGAACATCGTAATGGAGCTGAGTGAGACACTGAATCCTAGTTCTTTAAAATAAAACGAAGTTGTCTTTTCTCTTCCTGCCTCCTTTATGTAGAACGGCACCGCAACAGCACCGGGAGTCCACCCGACATACGGTGGTTTTGCGAAGCCCGTGGGCGGTATTTAAACAACTATTGTGATAAACCAATGTCAAACGTTGCGTTTGTTTAATACTCCCCACACAAGAGCTTGAAAATTCCACATATTCGCGTAACCAAGTTCAGAAACGCATTATTACACCCGCCTGACAAATTTCAAAATAAACCCGGTGGGCGCCCCTCATAAACCACAGTCGCCTACTATGTCAACAGGGTGTAGGGTATGAATATTTCTTCTGTAATCTTGTGACGTCATCCTCGTAATCGTCATCACCAGCCTATCTACGCCCACTGCAGGGCAAAGGCCTCTCCCGTGGATCTCGAATTATCCCGGTCATGTGCTAACTGCGACCAATTTATTCCCGCAAACTTCTTGATCTCATCTGCCCATATACCTTTCTGCCGCCCTCTACCACGCTTGCCTTGTTTGGATTCCACCCCGTTACCCTTATTGACCAAAGGTTATCTTGCCTCCACGTTATATGCCCGGCCCACGCCCATTTCTTCTTCTTAATTTCTACTAATATGTCTTTAACACCCGTTGGTTCTCTTGAGACGTATCATTGCCTAATACGTAATACTAAATAAGGCACTATGCGTTGCTCCTGTGGTAAGCTATGTCACGTCACCGGCGTTCGTCTGCTGGGGAAGCGGAATGCGCTATTAAAAACAGCGTTGCCGTTTCGCTGTGCATCAAAGCACCAGATGGAGTGACTGGACACCACTCGCCTTGTCTTCAAACTTACAATTAGCATTGTAACGTTTCCCACTGCTTCCGTCGCTATGTGAGAGTTAACGTGTTTTACTGGCGTGTATTCGTTGCGTTCGGCAAGTTTGAAGACTTGGTCTGTGCCGCGCACATTACTGAATCCTCACCCAACATACGGGCATGTTGTAGCAACAAATATCGTTGGCAGCATATAAGTAGGAAGAAGATTCAGGAATAAACATCTCCCACTCCCCGTCGCTGAATATTTCCCCTGCGAAAACAACACCTCAAATCTACTATACGCCGTGGCCCCCCACGCTATCACAATCACGGCTACGTAAGCCAAATATAGTCGCTTCAGTCGTCCACTCCACCAAAATCTGTGGCCTAGGTGTAACCACAAACAGGACACATCGATGGGAGCGACGTGCAGTATTCGAGCCCGCATGTTTATAGATGCGTATTTATAGTTGCCATTGGATATCGTAAATTGACAGCGTGCGTTACAATTTTCAGAGAAAGAATGCACACGTACCAGCGTGGATATCAGGGGTAGGCTCTGTTTCTATCTTAGTCAGCGGCCCGGCACACTGGCTGTGAAATGAAGAAGAATATGATGATAATGATGGCGATGGAGAATATTGGGGTTAACTGCGCTATCCCAGTCTCTTCTTTGTGGTGACACTCTATCTGTGGTAATGGCCGTGTTCCCTATTCCTAAAGTGCTTATATCTATGGCTTACAAATTCTGTCATGAACTGTAGCTACGACAACACATTCCTGAGCATTTCAATTCTTCGAGCGAGCTGATATATCATTGTTCTTTCCTTTCATTTAGGCTGGTTTCAAACTTAGACTGGTACTTGATAATTTTTCTGAAAGAATAAATATCTACTAAATTAAGATGATGCAGAAGTTAGAATCAATAGTTGGTCGTTTGTTTACGCATTCGGTGATCTACGGCCAATCCACCCGAGGGGCACTGTGGAACGACCTCATCATCGCCATTACCGCCTCAAGTACCATCATCATCACCGATGAAGAGAATGTTAACTACTGCTAGGTGTGCCTCCCGGGGCGCGTATAGGCGTTTCTGAGACAGCACGACCGAGCGACGCATGCCGCCATCTGGGGGCTTGTTTGAAGCTATGCCCACGTGCGTGTGGTCCCCAATTTAATCACTCAGAATCGCTTGTAGGCTGCGCGAAAAAGGAATGTCTATTCCTTGGACGGACAATTGTCGCCTCTGTAATCAACCAGAGACAATTGATCATTGTTTTGTGTTGTGCCGGGACGCTGTGTTCTTCTGGGACGTTTTGCAGCGGACACTAAAAAAGGACATTGACATCCCCCCGTACACCATTCGCTTCCTCCCATTTGAAGATGTTAATCGGGTGCCATATGACGTTTTCGTTCTCCTAGGATTGTTCAGCTTGTGGAAGTGCCGCATGACTGATCGTCATGCGGAACCCCCTAGGCCGACCAAGTGCATTTTTCGGGAACCGGTAGCGTTGGTACGGCACGTTTATGCTTCGCAGACTGATCCAGTGGAGTGGCTGCCTCTTTTGGATGCGTGTGTTTGCTTGCCTCAGTTTTGATCTTTGTTCGACTGATGTCCTTGCCCTTTGCTGTCTGTTAGTGTTTATATTGTGTGTTAAGTGTCTTGTCTGTTGAAGTTTTCTAAAATTTCCATGCATTAAAGAAAAAAAAGTCTAGTGGTGTAGTAGTTCCGCTCCTGCGAAGCAAACATCTTAACCCGGGATCAAATTCCGTTACCGCTTTTTTTTTTCATTTTTGAAGGATTTGTCATATTTGAATATTAACATTCATTATCACGCATATAATCTGTTTACGACATATTTATTTGTTATAAATGGGATTTCAAGTATTTTCGTTGCCTTTCGGTCAGTTTCGGCTACTGCTTCTTGTACGTTTTTGCGGGTTTTCCCCTTTTAGGCCGGTTTCGGCTACAGCTATTTGTGTTGAATATTTTTCTACACCGTGGTTTTCAACCGTTATAGGTACGTATTTGCTGTTATTTATTTCCTTTCGGGTGGTTTTGTATGCTTTAGGTACGTTTCTGCTATGATATAACCCCCATAAGCAAGGTCAGGTGATGGCTAGCTGTACTGACTAGGAAAAGCATATGCGCGCCCGGGGTTGGTCAGCGGGGGGTGGGGGGGGGGGGGTTCCATTTAGCGATGAAAACTTCCGCAGGGGTACTCCTTTTGTAAGCAGTGCCCCTGGCGGCTTCTACTAACCAGTTGGCTTCGCAAGTATTTTTTGTTAAGTTCATCCTTATTTATTGCACTAAGTAGTCCTATTTCTTCATTGTATAATATAGGGTGTTAAAAATAGCTTAAATTGTTTTTGAGTTTGGTTTGGCTGTAACAGGAGTTCTCCGGGGAACGCCGGTGCTCCAAGCAATTTTTTCATCGCAAGAGGGATCTCGCGTTCTGCGTTGGTTTATGGTCCACACGACTCACATCTACCTTCTAGTGAACTGTACTACCTCTTCGAAGAACTAACGAGCAGCAGAGGGAAAAGAGGATGCATTTTTAAAATAATCGTCTCACCCAACATTTTGCAAGGAGCTACAAGTGTAGCTGAGGGCCGGTGAGTATGTTGAAAATACCAATTGCAGGGCAAGATCAATACCGATTGCAGGACAATACCAATTGCAGGGCAAAATAGAAACCGTTTTTATCTTTTGCCTCACAGTGAATTTGAAGGAGCGTACTAGTAAAACAGTTGTGAGCATTCCTTGCATCTAGTAATTCGCACGCACTATTATCTGTCTTTTTTGCGTAGGTGGAGCCGGAAAGTGTGCCTGTGGAGTCGTATACGATACTCCGTTCCGAAATAGATACAATCCAGATATATGCAGCGCGATAATGAATTTAAATAAACCTCTTAATATTACGGGTTCCACGGTAAACCGAGCTAAATGATGCCAAAGTACATTTTTTTACGAGAAGAATGCGTAGAATGGAGCCGAGAGAACAATTCATAGTAAAGAGATTCATGCGTGTCGTTAAGATTTTCGCCATGCTGGTGCTCAAACCCAGGCTATTCGCGACATAACCCGTAGGTCGGCTCACTCGGGTACGGAGGGATAAAAGGGCGTGCTCTTTTACAAGGTGCTCAAAAAAATAGACCGACTGCTGGAAGTAAATCATTAGGTGGCGGTGGGTGCGTATCGGAAGTGATGGGCTCGTATTTACCGGGGAACAAATTCTCGCGGTATAGTTTCGTTATAGTGCCTAGAATATTGTAGGCACTATGGTGTCGTATAACATGAGGACGTGCAAAAAGCGAGATGGCCGGCTTGTTATTTCGAGCATCCCAGTTGTTACGAAAGCTTTTCCAATTCAAAAACTGTTGGGAATCCTCCTGAATAATTTCAGCCTTATACCTTTGATATGCACCCTAATCAGTAGCTGTCAATGGGCGAAGAGAAATGAAACCGGGCGTTTTTTGCAGGGATGTAGTGTAGTTGTTGCGAGCTTTATTAGAATAAAAATGCCCGTGGTCGGCGGGGGTAAAGGTGGAAGAGGGAAAGAGTGATTCAGTCCATATGGAGGGCGTCTTCAACACGCTCGCTGACAAAAGTTATCTGCTCGCTCAGCATCCCTGTTCCGACCGGCTCGCACTCTGCTCAGCGACCCCAATTTTATTGGACAACACTTCTCTACAAAAAAGGGTAAGTTTTTCGCTGAAATAGCAAGCACTCCAGAAGATGAACGGCTATGTATTGCAGCTTTTCTTTATTTCTGCTACTTTTGTCAGGTAAGAACCATTTTTGTCTCGTAAATTCTGAGGGCGCATGCCAGATCCAAATGATTTCAAATTTTGTACAGCAAAGTGTATTGCTAACAAGCGTGCATGAGCGATGAGTATGATTGATTGATTGATTGTAGGGTTTATCGCGCCGAAGCAACGCAGGCGATAAGGCACGCTGCAGGGAAGGGCTGCGGATTGATTTTGACCACCTGGGTATCTTTAACATGCGCCGAATTCCCGTCCACACGGGTGTTTTAGCTTTTCGCCTCCATCTGAAAAGCGGCCGCCGCGACCGGGAATCGAACCCGCGTCCTCGTGCTCAACCGCACAAGGCCTTAGCCACTGCGCCACCCCGGCGGGGGGAGGGAATGAGTTTGTTAAAGGTCTGAAGACCATTTTGTCAGCCGCATGTCGACTATTTTATGGCAAGCATGCGTTACCATCTCCACTTCTTGAGCCTTCTGCCCGCTGCTGTACACTCAAAGATATGGCATGGTCCTTTCTATTCATCTAAATATGGCTTTAAAACTTGGTTCCTTGCAGAAAGCCAGTACGCTTGTTTTACCTATTTGTGGTCAACGACACCGGGAGAACTATTTTTAAATTGTCCTCTGAGAAGAGTTGTAGAAAAACGTCAGCCAGTGGCTAACGACTCCCATGGCTGACTACAAACTATTGTTGCAATAAAATAACTCGGCCTGCTAGCGTATATACAGACTAATATTCCAGCAGCCAGATGGCACCCCACGTGCCATGTAAGAGTTCGTAAATATTTGCGAATGACTTGCCTGGCACAAGTCCCCTTTGGAGAGGTCTTCCTCCTCATAAGATGGAAGAATATGGCTTATTCAGCACAATGATAAAAGCACACTAGTCAGTCACCACTATCCCAGAAACATCCATCCCCTCGGGACGAACAAAAGCAAGGTTGCGTAGCATATTTTGTGACAGGGAGCATTACAAAAAGTTTAATTTTGACAGAGAAAGTCTTCTGAGGGTCTGGTGCATGAGGGAACGTGGTTTCAGTCAGGCGTAAAAAAGAAGCGACGGTTTTCAGCATGCCAAACGGAGAGCTGTTTATTAGAAAGAAAATGAACAAACCGGGTTTACAACGGAATAACGGTGTATGTGTACACCTGTGGGCCGTACAATTCAGCGACACCAGTGTGCTCTCAAATTCTGTTTATCAGCTCCTTAAAAACAAATCTAAGATATCTGCTATTCGAGCGAGGGGTTACAAGGGGTTTACCAGAGTTGGTATACGCATGGTCGTGTGCTGGGTGTTTAGATGTCCGTGGTAATCTAAGAATAATATTAAAATTTTAGAAGCCTTGTAATCCACATTGTATACTCGTAGTCTTGAGCTAGGGGCACATATTTCCATCGGTGACCCCTTAAAGCCATTAACACAACTCTACTAAGAGGAGCATGATTTAAATAATCCTTGGGTAAGTAGAAAAGGGCCCCTTTGAAGCACTGATCAGTTCAACACCGGCGGACAATCACAGTCTGCTCGACACACAACTCCAGGTTCACAACAGTAGTAATTGAACCGCTTCTACAAGGGGCAGGCCGCCAGCACGTAGGGCTGAGTGGCCACACAGGCCAGTCAGTGCTTTTGCCCGACCACACAATGGTCTTTTAGAACAGCGTTCCGGCCTCGTGATATTTGGACAGCTCTCTATTCGTGTATACATTTCCGCGTTCTTTATTGCACATTCTCGCCAGATTCGCACGTATAGGCGGGATGTTGTGGCATGAGGCAGCCTTGATGGGCCAGCATGTCCGCTAGTGAGAAACCGCCGAGATACGTTGCGTTTCTTGGCGGGTGGGCATCACGGCTCGAATCAAGCGGTCATAGACACGTGACAAATTTGTGGCTTTCAACTGAGTTGACTCCACCCAGCCTCCACTCAACCTCTCCTGCATCACCACTTATCGATAATTTTTACATGCCTACATCCTTGAAGGACCTATCTCACTTTTCGACAGGGGGCTTTCTGCTTCGATGTGACAAGTTCAACGTAGTTGAATAAACCGGTTACACCAGGCTGCTGTAGATGAACTCTGTAATCGCCAGGCTGGAATGAATAGAACGGCAATCAGAGGCGCGCTAAACACGCCAAAATAGTTTCCTAGAGCAAACAACTGTCGCCTAAGAAAACCCTGGAAGAATACAATACAAAACCATACATTGTAACAACGGAAACGACATGGATTCTCCGAAATAATCGAAATAGGCTCACGAAAGCTCTCAGCAAATTGTAGCGCTGAAACCTCCCAACAACTACACCGACTTATTCAGAGACGTCGGCATGGTACGTCAATATGGTATCGTAGAGATCGCGCGGCCGAAGGGTAGTGCTGGTTGTATCAGCGCCGAGGTATGTGACTTTGCGATGTAGGCGCAATGAGGTGTCACGGGTGTCACATACCCATTACTACTCTAGTAGTAGTCGTGGGAGCACCTCATATATTTCGTGTCATCAATGCATAGGCCTTCTAAGAATACGTTGACTGCACAACACAGTGTGAGGGTCACACATCATTGCCGTCGAGCCTAGAGCCACTAGATGAGGTTTCGAAGTATCAGCACTTTTTTCTGCCATTGTTCTAGGCCGCCGACCGCAGCCATTGGTAGAATCGCGCCTCATGACATTTGTTGACCTCAGAAAACCCATGGGCGCTGACATTTTGGTGCCCCTGTGTTGCCGCGCGTGCGCTGTTCGATAAGTAGTGACTTTCGGAGCACAGTGCGGCTGTATGGCACGTTCGGAGTGCGATTTTAAGCCCCCAGACAGAGTATCGGTGCCGTGTTGCCCTGTAGAGGCTGTTTAAACCGGCGAGAAGGTGAAAAACGCCTGCGTCGCTTCCCGCTCGGAAAGAATGACAGTGTCCCAGCGTAACTTATAGCCACGTAAAAAAGGTAGCTTTATTAGTGGCTCTAGCGGAACCTAGAGCCACTAAATGAACTACGCTAGCGTAACCAAGCCTAACCCCATCGCACCGGCGTGCTGTCTCTAAATCTTTTAAACATGGAGGAAAGAATACTCAGGAGGGGCCCCTAGCCTCCCAATGCATTGCGAGAAGTGTGGAGGGAGTTAAGTCAATTTTCTTGAGCCCATGGACAACGTTGCGTACTTTTTACAACTGCGGCGGCCAAATTTTGGCCGATAGAACGGACAAATTTTTAAGGCGCTTGGTATGTGGCTCCCTCGCTACGCTTGCAAACCAGCGCAGTCGCTACGACAAACGTTTTTAGATTAGGCCAGTTTGAAAACTCCGCTGTCGGAGTCGTGCCCCGGCCGCAGCGGCGCTTACGTCGCGTCAAGATCGGGGGAGCGAGCCGCTGCCGCCGCCGGCGACCTGCCGGGAATATCCCCTTCGCTCAGTATTGGCGAGAGCCACAGTTCGGTCTTTGCTCACTTTGTGTTTCTTTGTTGTGAAGTGAAGTGAAATTTACCAAGGTAATCGCTAACCGAATCTCTGCAACCTTAGATTTCAGTCAACCTAAAGAACAAGCAGGGTTCCGTAAAGGTTATTCAACAATGGACCATATTCACACGATCAATCAGGTGATAGAGAAGTGCGCTGAGTATACTGAACCCCTATATATAGCCTTCATAGATTATGAGAAAGCATTTGACTCTGTCGAAACCCTAGCAGTCATTCAGGCATTACGGAACCAGGGGGTAGATGAGCATTATGTAAGAATACTAGACGATATCTACAATGGCTCTACAGCTACCATCATCCTCCATAGGGAGAGCAGTAAAATACCTATAAGGAAGGGTGTCAGACAAGGAGACACAATCTCTCCAATGTTATTCACAGCATGCTTACAAGAAGTATTCAGAACGTTGGATTGGGAACAGGTGGGGGTAAGGGTTAATGGAGAATACCTCAGTAACCTCAGATTTGCTGATGACGTTGCCTTGCTAACTAACTCGGGGGACGAATTGCAAAGCATGCTTTCCGCACTGAGCGAACAGAGTAGAACCGTGGGCCTGAAAATTAATATGCAGAAAACTAAAGTATTGATCAATAACCTCGGGACAGCACAGCAGTTTGAGATAGGTGGCGAGGCAGTGGAAGTGGTAAGCGAATATATCTACTTAGGCCAAGTTGTGACCCCAGATCCCAACCATGAGGCAGAGATAATTAGAAGGATCAGAATGGGGTGGGGTGCATATGGCAGACATTCTCAGATAATGAATAGCAGCCTACTATTGTCGCTGAAGAAGAAAGTGTATGACAGCTGCATCTTACCGGTACTCACCTACGGGGCAGAAACTTAAAGGCTCACTAAGAGGGTTCAACTTAAACTGAGAACGACTCAGCGGGCAATGGAGCGGAAAATGATAGGTGTAACATTAAAGGACAAGAAGAGAGCGGAGTGGGTCAGGGAGCAAACTGGTGTTAAAGACATATTAGTAGAAATTAAGAAGAACAAATGGACGTGGGGAGGGCATGTAATGCGATGGCAAGATAACCGCTGGTCATTAAGGGTAACAGAGTGGATCACTAGAGAAGGCAAGGGTTGCAGGGGGCGGCAGAAAGTTAGATGGGCAGATGAGATCAAGAAGTTTGCGGGCATAAATTGGTCACAGTTGGCACAGGACCGAGATAATTGGAGAATAATGGGAGAGGCCTTTGCCCTGCAGTGGGCGTTGATAGGCTGGTGATGATGATGATGATGATCATGAAGTGAAATTCATCACTGCTGAGACGTAGCGCGCAAAGGCCGCCGTGCTGTACGACCCCAAATACTGCTCCCGTCGTCTGCGTTCGCCATCCCGCGAACCTGTTGCTATGACGACGACAAACGCTACTTTTCCAGGCTTAAGAGCTGAAAAATCGTCCTTCTATCTCAAAAACGAAGGCCGTTTTTCGATTGAAACTTTGGGTGAGGGTTAGAATGGACAAATTGAAGGCGAAATCAACAGCTTAGAACATGACATCGCACCGAGGAATTAGCGACGAAGCTGTTTTCGCTGCGAAGCGGGAGCCATGCTAGTCAAATCAAACCGGAAACAGCAAAGGATGATGGGATAGAGTGCTGGGCTCAGTGGGCTCAAGTAATGGCGGTAATCGGCTTCACAAATGCGACGTCAGGGCCTCTCCTAACCTTTTCTTTCCTCCATGCTTCTAAAAGTAAACACAGCTGCCATGGTTGCCAAGCGGCGCCCGGGCCAATTCCGCCCGTCAACGTCAGCCACAATAGGGTAAATAAAGCTGGCCACTTTGGCGTCAGGCACCAAAATGGCTGCCGGTGTTCGTCAGTGTACTTGCTCTTCAGCGTAGATTATTCATTGGTTGTAGTCATGCCCGGCGTTACTCGAGTTGGCAACAAACCAACGCAATATTTATGTGTTCTTCATCTTTTTATATCAGTAACCCAAGAGAAAAGAGTTTTTGATTAAATTATTCACCGTAGATACTCTGATAAAATAGTACTTGAGTGCTTTAACGTTTCTCCTGGTTTAATTTACAGCTGCATATGGAGCGACTGTCGACGGCCAGCTGGGGCCTATTACCGGCTATTTTGCCAACCTTGCAACCGATATTAGCGACACCGTTTGGGAAGGCATCGTCAAACGACTGCAGCTACAGCACGAAACAACAACCTGGTTCAAATCTTAGTATAATGCTAGTTTGTAGCCGACCAAAAGCAATAAACTTGAATTAGTGCTTTCAGGGTTTGGTGTTTACTCAGTGATGAACCAATTAAACTCATTGCGTGTACGACAGCAACGCTTTCACCATTCCCCTCCGGTCTATATATTTTAACACACGGAGATTTTCATTGGAGTTGCAGCGCATCATATCAACTTATCCGGTTGGAAGCTCGCAACCTGGGCTAATACTTCGTATTAGGTACGTTATTACACGATAACATCACTCAATAATGGTACTACGGTGTCCGTAGTAAAAGTTGCGGGGTTCCCGGTGCTCTCGCCGAAATGGCGACAAGACTGCTGTTTAGTCCGACACTCCGGATCCGAATTACTTCTCTATCTCAAGACAGGCCGCGTAGACACATACTAATGTTATTTAGTTTCTGATACGTACCACGTGGACTCTGAGCGCTTTTTAATACCCCTGTTTGAGACCAACTGGTGGAGTAACCGGCACCTCCAAGCATATAGTGCGTGAAGCCCGGTACACGTTTACGCATAATTAGAACAACGGCTTCCAAATGGAGTTTGATGATCGGGTATGAGCTACGCAAGAGATTTCTGCTAGTACTCCCCGCTTTTAGTATATTTAATACCCGAGTTAAACATTTTAATCTTGAGGCACTCGGGTCAGAAGGTGTGCTTGCAGTCGAGCAAGTCTTATATTCATGCAGCAGCGGCTCGACCCCGAGAAGTCTTCAAATAACGGTGACAGGCATGAAGCCCTGCGCGCCTAAAGGGTAATGTGCTGAAGATGAACAGGTCTGGCAGGAAGACGAAACAGATGCACTGATGTTAAATAAATGCATGGAAACTATGAAGAAACGTTGGCGCCTCCATTTTTCAGCTGGCTCTGAGATCATATTCTTGTGGGCATTACGAGTAAATGTCGCTCGGTCTCTGCTAAACCTTTCTTATAGAAGTATTAGTACATCACCCATACCGTGTCTGTAGGAACAATATTTATTCACAATCCCCTTGGGCCTCTCAGGGCCTCTGGATGGGCTTCGCCGAACAACCCTAGTTTTTACATTGGTCACTCTGACTGTACACAATAAAATATAAAAAAACAGTAAATACGCTGGCATTGCACCAAAGAGAGGTAAATTTTAATCAAATGGGTTTACTCAATAAGCGCCGATCGTAACTGCCATTGCTCTTGTTTGACACCGCTAAGCGAGCTTCCCCAACGCATATATGCGCTGCCAGTTCCTCTTCCTGATCCCATGTCTGAACAAGCTACATCGTGAGACGACTGGTGTGGGCTTGTTGGTTGGACAAAGCAAAAAGCAGCCACGAATAAGACAAGAACAAAACGAGGGCGTCATGGTTAGTTGGTTGGTTAAAGCCAACCCGACACAAGTGCGTACCCCCTCTCAGGGATCGGCCAAGACAAAGATTCAAAAATTTCAAAGATTTTATGTCCTCAGAAGTAAGACGAGGCAGGCTGGGTCTAAAGGCTAAAAGGCCTGACAGAGGCATCAGCCCGCTCTGGTACAGTACAATAAAGAAGCAAAATCAATCAAGCTGGAAATTACAATGTTTCAGTTATAAACATGCCAGCTACATGTAGAGCCCAAGATATTAAAGAAAAATATAAAGGTACAGTAAAGTACATTAGAGCACAAAAGAGTAAAGTAAAACAAAGTACAAGTGGACACTCAGGGTAGAACAATGATTGCGTTTTAAAAATAGACACAACCAAAGAAAGAGAGCGAGAGAGAGAGAGAGAGAGAGAGAGAGAGAGAGAGAGAGAGACAGACAGAGAGAGAGAGAGAGAGAGAGAGAGGGGGGGGGAATTTTATTGAAATGGAAAGACACAGAAAGGTCGGCCTGATGGTAGTATATCTGGCCAGCTATTCTGTGCGTGGGAAGGGAAAGGGGAGGAAAGAGCATGGATAGAGGGCGAGAGATGTGAAGATGGCGAAAAAATGAATAAGTGGCTGTACAGAACATGCCTACACTTATAATGTACATATGTTAAAGTTCAGCCGCACGGGCCTCAACTACAATGTCGCTGAGAGGCCGCTGCTGTGCAGAAATGTCAGCTTCGCTTTAAATGTCCTGTGGGAACGCTGTGCGTTTGGCCAAGGGCCCAGACCTGCGCACTAAGCAATTAAGTCTAAACAACACCCACAGCTCTAGCCATTGAAGCAGATAATATGACTTGAGAGGCCTTCTTAAGCTTGTGTTTTAATTATGTTTCTGCTGAATTTGAAACCAATGTTGTCTCCAACTTCGTTGAGTATGTCGGTGCGTTGAAACAGAAAAGACTGCATGCCGTAGTTTGTTTGCAAGTTTGTTGATTGTGTTTTGGCACACCTGAAAGAGTATATACTGCTAGTGTAGTTATATTTGCCATGAATATTTTCTTTGCGGATCACTTGTAAAAGATTCATATAATAAGTTTGGTCAGCCTTAAGCATACTGTACTGAATTAATTGCGGACCCCTTCTCAAGTCGGCATAGTGTCCATGAAACTGCAAATAGACGGAGGACTCATTTTTTAAGACGATCAGCCATTTGTAATTTGTTTTGTTTTTTTGTTCCTCACGCGAATATTCCGCATCAAAGACTAGAATATGCAAGAGTGTTATAAAGCTGTGTATTGAGCTAAATTGGTATTACACCTCTTAATCTGTAGAAAACCTCAAATTATAATTTTTTTTAAATTTCACTGCCTAAGTGTTCTATATGAGGATGCCAAGATAATTCTTCATGAAACCATGCTCCTGAGAACTTCTGTTCTTTGACTTGGCAAATAATATTGCCCCGATATTCAATATGAAAACCTTTATCTATCTTTTTATTATTGGTTTAAAAATGATATAGGTAGTGTTCCATGCGTTTAGCTGGAAGTTATTTTCGTGTAATCACTTTGACAACATTTCTAAATATCTATTTACTTCGTACTGTAATTCGCTTATAGTGCTACCGTGGAAAAATATGTTCATGTCATCTGCATACATGGCTATTTGGGTGTGCAAGGTATGTTTTTCATATCATTCCCATAGATTAAGAATAACAGCGGTCCAAGCTGTGAGCATTGCGGGAAACTTTGTTCTGTTTGGAATAACTCCGATGAAACAACATTACATTCAACAAATTGCTCCTCATTATGTGAGCAATAGGTGAGCCGCTACTCCGCGCATTGCTACTTTTTTTTAGTTTTGTGAGAAATATTTCGTGATTGATAGAGTGAAGTACTTTTTGTAGGTCCAAGAATAACCCGAGTGCAAAATGTTTTCCATCTGTATTTTCTGTTGCACTGTCCTTAACTAGAGTCGGACTGAGATCTCATTGTGTACGAAGGTTAAGAATGGCCGTCATGGGAAAACCAACGCGAGAGAATTGAGGGGATTGTGTAGCTAAGAATTTTGAAAAAATAAAGAAATAAATAAAATTCTTATGTAGCAATATATACCTAACCTACAGGGAAAATGATGTAGGTGATGCGTTTTACTAACCATGTAAACTAGCTGTTTCGGCAACAAAACAATGAATGATGTGAAAAACATCCGCGTGCTACCGTGCGTGTCCGCTTTCTTCCTCCTGGTCTTTGTCAGCGCTAGTGTTCTCGGCACAACAGCAAGACGACAACGGACTAACGGTGACGTGCAGTCTTGTGTTAATGGTCTTTAAAGGAGCCATTAAGAGAAAACAAAAGTTTATTTTATTCGAAAGATTAGGTGTTTCATAGTACCCCAAGCGCTTTCCCGGAAGCAAATGATGCTTTATTCACTGAGAAATAAGGCAATTTAAGCCAAAATTTTAAATCTCCCGCTAAAATTGAACATTCCGTGACGTGTACAATGGCGTCATAGAGCCGGTCCATGAAACAGATACTTAGTATGTCGACTCCATATAGCACCCACACGCGGGAGTCGATCGAGACGGCGGCCATTTTAAAAATACTAGTAAAACCTAGTGCACCCGCAGCCCTAGTCATGGAATCGCCTGATCCGGAGAACAAAACTCTCGCCGAGGAGCTCGGGCTTGCATTTAACAACCTCCCACCACAAAAACGCTCAATGCTTCTGAGTGCACGAGCGGCAAGAGTTGTGGGATACGCGGTGGACGGGAAAGCGACCATTCCGCGATAGCCACAACAGACGAACGCCCAGCCGTCGCCACCGCTGCCTCGTCAGCCCCGTCGCGACGGACGAATATAGACTGGTACGTATGTGCCGTATTTTGATTACGGTTAATAATAGTTCAATTTCAGTAGTAGTATCACTTATGCCAGTTGGCCGGTGTCGTGTATGGAAAACCATTCGCGCGAGCTCTCTGCTTCGACCAGAAAGATACTAGCGTCAATGCGCGGCGTTTACGGCATTTTTTTCCCCAAGGTCAGGGCGATTTGACGAAGTCGGCGACGAGCGCCAGCATGTCCCAGGAGTGAGCTAACGTAAGGGTCCCCGCCGTAATCACTTCCTCGGAAATGAAGCGAGCACACTCGTACTTCCTTTAGCTCTCTTTCTCCTCGATTTTTCACTGATTTCACTGGTTAATTGACCCGCAGCTTTATGAAAGGGCATCGATTAGATGTATGAAGTTGCATGGAGCACCGGAAACCCGAATTCCGAGGTAGGGGGACCATTTTTTCGGAAATTTGAGGACTTTTTTGTGCCCGCGAGCCGCTAGGCCTAACGACAACTTCGGCCTCGGCCGAGGGAAGCGGTAGGCCTAGGCCGAGCCCCGGCGACGCCGAAAGCCGATCACCGATTCATCGGTTGCTACGCAAGCGCGCAACGACCCAAGATGTCTACCGCTATGCGAGTAGAAGTGGATGGCGTAGAAATTTCGCCGGATCAGTTCACTAGAGCGCAGGGGTGGAAAACCGCTGGCGAAAAAGTGAAGCAAGGCGGCGTAGGATTGCTAAGCCTAACGCCCGTACTCCAAGTGAGCCAAGATGGCGCCAAGGCCCCGACTGACGTCAACGGTCGGGGCAACGACCTCGGTGGCGCCACCGGCAACGATCTACGTCAGCAGAGGACGAAGAAACGAATAAACAAGGGCAAGCTGCTGAAGGGCGCGCGCATGCCAGACCTGCCGCGCGCAGATATGAAGATTGTCATGCGGCCACGAGGCGGGCTCCGCGTAAGCGAGGTGGCCCGCGTGGAAATAAGCCGAGCTGTAACGGCGGCGGCGCAAGTCGACGCAATTGCTGCTAGAGAAGATGTGATATGCCTAAACCACCAACAGAACATCATAGTCGTGAGTACCTCGAAGAGGGAGCACGCCGACAGATACGCCATGGTGGAGCGAATCGACATTCGGGGAACGTCCCACGAAGTCAGCGCGTACGAGTCGGCCCCTTACGGAACAGTGAAAGGAGTAATACGGGGCATCCCACTGGAGGACACCGCCCAAGAAATACAAGATTTAGTCGTGCACAAGCACAATCCCACGGCCTTGCAGGCGAACCGCATCGGCAAGACCAGGTCGGTGGTGATCGCCTTCGAGGGACACAAAGTGCCCAACTACGTCCGGTATGGGAACCTGCTAGTTGAGTGCACCCTGCACAGGAAGCAGATTGACGTGTGCTACGCATGCGGCCGAGTGGGGCACAGGATGGACGTGTGCCCAAATCCTCAAGACAAGATTTGCCGGGGCTGCGGTGTCGCCAAGCCCGGAGAAGACCACAAGTGCGTACCCAAGTGTGGCCTGTGCGGGGGGAAACATCTCACCGCCGACAAGGCTTGCAAGGCAAGATTCAAAACGCCTTACGTCGTCCGTCGACGGCGCTGGGAACGGCTCCGGGCGGAAGAAGACAACGAGGACAAAAAGCAAGGCAAAAGAGGTCCTACAGGGCGACCCCAACGTAGCGCCTCTTCGCAATGGGGCCGGTCCCAGACGCCGGTCCGCAACAGCAACGGCGGCGGCCGCCAGAGCCGCTCTCGATCGAAGTCACGATCCGGGGGCGGCGGCGGCGACGGCGGCAACCGCCGCCGGGAAACGGCGGGTCGAGGTTCGAGCGGAAGATCCAGGTCCCGGACCAAGTCCCGTTCGAGATCCAGGGCCGGTTCGAGATCCAGGGCCGGATCGAGACTCCGGGCCGAGTCTACCGGACGACGAGGGACAACCGCCGAGAAAAAGGTGGGCTGGACCGGCAGGTCTTCTGTCGCTCGGGTTAGCGAAACCGAATTCCCGCCCCTCACCCCCTCCCAACCCCTTAACCTAAGAGCTAGCCCGCAACGGGATTGCAATGAAGTAAAAGAGCTCAAGAAAGTCATAGAGCGGCAGAACGCTCAGATACAAGAGCAGAACGCCCAAATTAGGGCCTTAATGAGCAAAATCGATGCGCTAGCTAGCGGCAGCTCAGCAAACACGAGACCCCAAGGCGATAACAACACGGTGGAGAACGCCGGAGGAATGCGCAAGGTGCCGCGGAGGGACCCCCCGTCGCCCCGCTTAGGGCGGGATGCGGGGGTGGCACGGCCGGCGCAACAAGCGCCGAGCAACCAAGAAGCAATGGACTCCGAAGAAAGCACCGTCAACCGCGAGACGGCGACAGCGGCGGCGCAGATTCCAAAGGGAGGAGAGCTTACAGCGATCCTAACGGCCATCACCCAAATCAACGAGAAACTGAGCGCGATAGACGCCAGATTCGAGGCCCTCGAAGGCCAAGTGCGAATGCTGTCGATCAAACACGAACGGCTAGCGACCAAAGTAGCAACCCTTACCGCAAGGAACCGCTTCGCGTCCCTGAAGAAAGAACGGGCGGAAAAAATCAAGGCATCGATCGCGTGTAGGCGCGGCCGCCTAGAAACATCCGAAGAAGATGAAGCAGGGACCAAATAAGAAAAAGAAGACCAACGGGGGGGACGTTACAGTAATTTATCAATGGAACTGCCGGGGGATCCGCAACAAGGAGGCGGAACTGTTACTCCACATTGACGGGCTCGAACACAAGCCCGATGTAATAGCACTACAAGAAACGAACAGCAAGCCCAGACTCCCGGGATACGTGACGTACACGGACCCGACGGAGGAAGGGACAGCGGTGCTCGTCCGCAGCAACGTGGCGGCTACTCAACACGTCACGGCGCAGGGCGGATGCGAGCACACGCTCGTCGAGATTCACGCAAGAACAATTGGCAACACGGGAAATCTATACGTCATGAGCGCGTACTGCCGCCCGTCACAGAGGCAGTACGACTTTGATCGAGCCAGGCGAAAAGGTTGGCGGGGAGCAGGCCGCTCCTGATCCTCGGCGACTTCAACGCCCCTCACACAACGTGGGGGTACAAGTACCAATCGAAGAGGGGAAAAGCTCTAGCCAACACCATGGAGGACCATGAGATGACCCTGTTAAACGAGCCAGACGTGGCCACCAGAAGGGGCAACAGTGCCAATAGGGACACAACTCCGGATCTATCATGGCTATCGGGGGCACTGGACGTGTCCTGGAGAAACGAGGACGTGGACCTGGGCTCCGACCACAGCGTAATCGGCATTACCATCAAGGGACCCCAATACCGCGCCATGCTGGGGACGGCACGCGTAACGGACTGGGACAAGATGCGGAAATACACGCACGAAATCGAAGAGGCTTCGGAGAACGATAAAAAAGCCGACCGAAAGCAAACGTACGCCGAATGGGCGAGGGATCAGAAAAGGGCCCTCGAGAAATTCACGCAAGAAATAACGACGACGGCGCAGACACCTTTCGTGGACGCCAGGCTGGCTCACATGTGGGCTGCCCGGCACTCGCTAACGCGAAGGTGGAAGCGCCAGCGTCACAACAAGAAGCTGGTCAAACGTATCGCGGTCCTTAACAAACAGATCGCCGAATACGCAGCCAAGCTATGCCAAGAGAACTGGCTGAGCACTTGCGATGGCTTGCAGGGTAAGCTATCGGCACGGAAGACGTGGTGCTTACTCAGGCACCTAATCGACCCGATGAGCAGCAAGACCGCAACGAACCGCAACCTCACCAAGATCCTCAACACGTACAAGGGAGACGGCCGCAGGCTACTGGAAGACCTGAAGGCAAAATACCTCAAGACCGAGCGAGGCCAGTACCCGACGCCCGAGAGGTACGGAGGCCCTGAAAACGAAGAGATGGACAGACCGTTCACCATGACGGAACTCTGGTCGGCCATTGACGACAGCAACAGAAAGAGCGCCCCCGGCAGGGACGCGATCACGTACAAGTTGCTTGGAAACATGAGTGAAGCGGCGGCCCGCGGCCTCCTGGGGCACATCAACGAAACCTGGCAGAGCTCGCAGCTGCCGAAAGAATGGAAAGAGGCAGAGGTTCGATTCATCCCGAAACCCGGAAAAGCGCTGACGATTGACAACATGCGGCCCATCTCCCTTACGTCGTGTGTGGGGAAGGTGATGGAACGTATGGTCCTTCGCAGACTTCAAAAACACTTGGAAGAAACAAACCAAATGCCCGAGACCATGTATGGGTTCAGACAACACCTTGGCACCCAGGACGTCCTGATCCAACTGCAAGAACTCGTCGTCAAGAAGGCGACGGGGAACGCGGCGCGGGGGATACTCGCCCTAGACCTAAAAGGGGCCTTCGACAACGTGTCTCACGCGAGCGTACTCCAAAATCTAAACAAAACGGGATGCGGTCGGAAGACCTTCGGCTACATCAATGACTTCTTAACGAGAAGAACCGCGACCATCAGGATAGGGGAAGAGAAGTCGGAACCCGTCGAGCTCGGCGAGAGAGGCACCCCTCAGGGGTCAGTCTTGTCGCCCCTGCTCTTTAATCTGGCCCTCCTGCCCCTGCCCAGTCTACTCAGACAAATCGAAGGCGTGGACCACGCGCTGTACGCCGACGATATTACGGTGTGGACGAACCGAGCCGGGTCCGATGCCTGGGCGGAGGAAGCCTTGCAGAGGGTGGCAACTACCGTGCACGAATATGCAAAGACCTGCGGGCTGAGCTGCGCTCCCCAGAAATCTGAGCTGCTCATGGTTCAGCCGGGACGACCCAAGAAGGAACTGCCGCCGAACGTGACCATCACCATTGACGGCACAGCCATTAAACCGGCGCAACAGATCAGAATCCTGGGTCTGCTGCTGCAAAGCGACGGACGAGCGTCCGCAGCCGTCACGAAGATCAAGAACACCTCGGAACAGATATTAAGCATGATCCGAAGGGTCTCTAACCGTAACAGAGGCCTGAAGGAAGACGACGCAATGCGCCTAGTGCGGGCATTCGTCGTGTCGAGGGTGACCTACTCTGCCCCGTACCTCCAGCTAACGAAGGCAAACAGAGACACCCTGAACACGATGCTGCGTAAAGCAACCAAGCAGGCAATGGGCCTGCCGATCTACTCGTCCACGCAGAAACTGCTGGACATGGGGGCCCACAACACGGTGGAGGAGCTGATCGAGGCTCACCTGTCCAACCAAAGGGTACGGCTAAGCCAAACGGAGCATGGCCGGGTCGTCCTGCGGAAAATAGGATGGCAGATAGAACCACTGCCAACCAAGGCAGCCCTTCCCGAGCAGTGGAAAGAGGCCATTCAAACCAAGCCACTCCCCAGGAACATGCAACCGGGGAAGAACGAAGGGAGGCGGACCGCGCGAGCCAAGGCCCTGGCTCGACAGCTGGAGGAGAACCCTAGGGTACTCTACGCGGACGCCTCGCTCAGAAAACACGACGACCGAGCAACGGCGGTAGCCACGTCCATCGACAAGCTGATCGTCAGCGCGTCGCTGAGGACGACAGACCCAGCCGTTGCGGAAGAAGCAGCCGTGGCACTCGCACTCGTGCAACCGAGCGTGGACACCGTGGTCACAGATTCAAAGTCAGCCTACGGAAGCTTCCGAAGAGGAGTGATCTCTACCGCGGCGCGAGCCATTCTCTCCAAGCACAAGCCTCCGGGACGAGCCATCGAGCTCGTGTGGGTACCGGCTCACTCGAAGGTGGAAGGCAACGCCCTCGCCGACCACCACGCCCGAGAACTGTCCATCCGGGCCGAGGACGAGCCGGCTGAGCTACCGCATCCCGTGACCAGCTTTAAGGAGATTACTCAGATGTATAGAAACGCGAGGTGCAAACTTCCTGAACCGCACCCACAGTTAATCAGGCAACAGCAAACGATCCTGCGGCGCATGCAGGCGGGATCGCTAGCGCATCCCGTTCTGTTACACCGAATGTACCCGGCGCAGCACGACACACTCTGCCCTTTCTGCAAAACGGAAAGAGGCACTCTGGCACACATCATAGCCGAGTGCAAAGACCTCAAGAACCCCCCACCGCCCTTTCCCCCCAACACCCCCAATCCCCAACCCCCCGAGCGATGGGAGACCTTGTTGTCCAGCCCCGCCCTGCCAACTCAGCTAGCACTGACGGCCAGGGGCCAGGAGTTGCTGGATACATATGGGTCCCGTGAATAGGGAACCACCCCGTCTGGTGCCTGCGCGCACCATCGAATTTTCGAGCTCAGTAAAGTTGATTCTCTCTCTCTCTCTCTCTCTTTTTCCTCCGTTTGCAAAGTTCACAAAACGTAGACACTTGCTTCGCCTAGGTTCGTCGTTGGGCAGCACATGAAAGGAGATCTCCTCACCGGCGGGGATGTCGCACTCCCTCGACGATTTGCCCGTACTACATGGGCATTTCAAAACGCAGCAACGAAATTTCATTGTAAAGTACTCGAACAAACTGAAGTTTTCAGTGGTTGTAAACTGGAAACGAGCTCGTAACGACAGCAGCAAGCCAACACCATTCGAAACTTACGCGACGACTGGCACTATCTCGACGCTTCTTGCTGTTCCTTACTCCCCTAGTTTCTATTTTTACCTTTGCTGGTTGGCGATATGACGGCCAACCTCCTGTGAAGGGATTACGATACGAAGCAAGGTCGCGGCTGTGCGTGCTGGAACGGTTCGTTGGCCCCGAAGAGCCTCGAACCCGAAAATTCGTCTGCGCGACGGCGAGATGTGGAGCTCGGCCGGCGCTAGTTTCGTAAGCATTGGCGCACACGCTTGCGAGTTCGTTCAGACCTTCAACCGTTTACTCACCGTTCTTTGTCATAAAAAGAATGTGCAGTATGTTTCACGGGCATTTAGCTCGCTATGCAAACTGTAAGCCCTGCCTAACATGCGTTTGCTTTTGCCGGCCTCCGCCAATCGCAGATCATTCCCAAGTGACATCACAGGTTCTGTTGCGGAAAATGAGCTGGTGGGTCGCATGGTCATTTCCTTTTTTCCTAATTATGTAGCTTATTTGAGCGAAGTTTGCGTTATAAGTGGTGTCGTTATGGTTCTAACGAGGCAATCTTTCGAATGAACCAAACTTGTGTTTTCTCTTCATGGCTCCTTTAAGAATGTTATATTACCATATATTAGCGGAGAAATTCAGAAAAAAACTAATCATATATTGCCACGCTTTCCGCTACAGATATCATCAATGCTAAAACATAGTCAGGTCCGTCCCCTGAAGTATTTTTGCCACAGGAAGATGGGATTGATCTGAGCAGCAATTAAACGTTAAAAGGGAGAGACAGAATCCCCCGTGTCTCATTGTGCACCGCCTCGGCAGGGTAACCGTTGAAATAATGGGAAGGGTCACAGTTTGCATTAGTAGTGTAAACGATACGGTGAGTGCGGAACCATGTAATATTTGCCCAGAATGCCTGAAAACAGTTTCTTCTCGCAGAAAAATGACATGAAAAGAGAACGGTGCACAAAGCGGAATGCTTCATTTTTAGTACTTTCTTTTTTTTTTCTTCCTTTCTTGCTAGGACTAGTACTTTCTTTCTTTTTGGGAGATTTTATTTGCAGATGATGAAAATATACCTTTTTTGGCTGAGAATTCTCTTCCATTCTGAGGTACCAAGCCGGGCGTTACAATAACCTTCTTAATACACGCTGCCACAGAACATTTCAGTCGTTTGCCCATCAATAGTTTGCAGCTATAAAAAAGTCAAATGAGCGAAAAAGCCGGCTTCCAGTGTCTGTGTAGCAGCAAAAGGGTTCCTAAACGTGCCATATCGGCGGCACATAACATATACCTGCAGAGTTGCACTGGCCCATCATTGATGAAAGCTTTACACTGCCCATTTTGCGCAGAAGCCGACCTCCACCGTCTGTAGCAGCAGAATGACTCGTTAACCTCCCATAAGTTGCGATGCATTCACTAGCGCCCTCCTAAATACAGTGCGTACCGTACCACTGTGTATGTACAGTACCATACCAAGTTTGAAGCATATACAGGGTGTACAAATATCTCTTATGCAATTGCGAACTGCAGACATTCAACCGAGCGCAGCTTAGATACTCTGCAACAAAACTTTAGCTTATTACTTGCAGTGAAATTCCCGATGAAGTACTCTGGAATGTGCAGTTGGAAATTTACGTTTCCGCACTACAAAAAGAAATGAGAATATCTCAAATGTACTCTGAATTTTTTAAACAATTTATAAAATCAATTCGTAAGAGTAACACAGCACAACAAAAATTCGGGAGTGTTAACACTCGCGGCGCAGTTCTTTGTCTTTTAATGATGGCTCCTTGTTCTTATCCGAACTGTCATGATAGTTTATTTCTTCAAAATGACAGTGAAATAACAATGGCCACGTACTGCTCCTTTTGCTGCTAATACTAACGAAAGATCACGGTCGTCTGGCGCCCCTGCTAAGTGAAGGCCCCCCTTTTCTTTTCAGCTCACCTCCTATGCTGTTCTTCTCCCGTCTCGCTTCTCGCCGAGATAAACACGCTAGAGGTTTGCTAAGTTAAATTTAAATTTACCGCGTTCCACTGCTCCAGGTGGGGTGCCTAGATGCCAACGCTGCCCTGCTGCGGAGACGCTGCCGTGCTGCGGAATCGAGGGCACTACACCAACGTTTATAGAACCCCGCTGCCCTACTCCACGCGCGTTCCAAGGGTAACATGAGACCTATCTAGTTGAACCTTTTTTTTACTGTTGCCATTTGATTTCTTAAAATTTTGTCAGGAGCTATAGTGACGCGGGCGACAGCAGGTGACGCAGTGAAGTTTTTTTTCTGCAGTGGATATGACATTATATCTGGTATCGCAAAGAAACAAGCATCCATGAATGTTTCAGTAAAGGAACACTGCAAATATCACTTATGTATTGATTTTCTGCCTCATATTTGAGTAAAGCTTTGTTCTTGTTCAACAATGTTGTAAAGAGTGAACATTGACATCCGATTTAAACGTTCAGGCTTTGGTGTTTAGACCTTGTTACGAATCGGCCAGCGCCGCAGTACTTCCCCGCATCACTCCTCGGCTGTGCGGCGAAGCCACTCGTGCGCCTTCGAAAACAGGCGCAATCATGTCGGTGGCAAGTAGCGACAAGCCGCGTCAGACGCTTCGCTCTCTGCGCATTCGGCGGCTGCCGGCGGCTGAACTTCGTCGGCTGCCTGCGTGGCTCGTCTCCACGCTCTTCAAGGACACAGAGGCCCCGTCGATCGCAACGGAGTCCTCCTCTCTCCCCTCTCTCGGACTCAACGTGCGCGGAGGCTACCGACGACTAACGAACACTGGAAAGAGCGTTGCGTGTGTCTGTGACGTTTGTGCGTGTTCCAGCCTGTTGGCGTTTTGACCGTTATCGCTTTTGGGTATAAATAGAGCTGCCCAAGCGTTGTAAACCATTCCGGTTAGAGCAGCGAATCGATGTTGTCGCTCTGCTCGAGTCCTGTATTGTAACCTCGCCCGTCGGGGCATTGTTCTTTGGCTTCGGCTCACCTCTCGCTATGAAGTAAACAGTTACGTTAGCCTACGGCTTCTGGACTTCTTCACGGCTGCAACAGCGGCTGGCCGCTCGCATCATACACGCTACCACTCGTATGTCGGAGGCCACGGAGAACGGATCGGGTGCCCCCACTCGGTCGCAACAACCTTCAGACAGACAGAGAGACAAAAATTTCTGCGTTCACGTTGCCCAAGAAAGACTATTGTCTTTAACAAACCATGATATTGTGGCCTATTGCGAATTTAAAAGAATTGCTAATGGCTGCTATCGTCCTAGCATATTACACACGGTCCTCCCGGAGAAAACCTTCGACATAGGCTAAATACAAAGCGACGATAATAAAGGAAATCCATTGTATAAAATGTTCTCAATTACACGTCCTTTCTTTTATTGCTTTCCTCGGTAAATAAAGTTTTGCCCGCTGTTTTTACTTTATGGTTATGTGATTCCACTATTCCGCGCGAGCGTCTTCTCATTCACCAAGCAGCAAATGCGAGTGCCCCTACTTGTCCGGGCACCCCCGAACACGTTGAAGCGCACTTTCTGAGGTGCCGGCCACCGTAATAGCTAGAAACTTTGCGCACATGTTTTCTCGCGACTTCACATGCTTTCTCATTGCTGCAGCTGGCGCAGCTACGAGTTATATGTCTCTTTGGTATCGAATCTCCTAAAGAGACACTGAAGGCTTAATTCATCATCATCATCATCATCCTACCATTATCATCATCACCAGCCTATCTACGCCCACTGCAGGGCAAAGGCCTCTCCGATTAATCTCCAATTACCCAGGTCCTGTACTAATGCGACAAATTTATCCCCGCAAACTTCTTGATCTCATCTGCCCATCTAACATCTGTTCCCCCCTCCTGCAACGCTTGCCTTTTCTAGTGATCCACTCTGTTACCCTTAATGACCAACGGTTATCTTGCCTTGCAATTACATGCCCTGCTCACGTCCATTTCTTCTTAATTTCTACTAATATGTCCTCAACACGCATTTGTTCCCTGACCAACTCTGCTCTCTTCTGTTCCCTTAATGTTGCACCTATCATTTTCGGCTCTATTGCCGGCTGAGTGGTTCCAAATTTAAGTTGAACGCTCTTACTGAGCCTCCAAGTTTCTGCCCCGTAGTTGAGTACCCGTAACAGGCAGCTGTCATACACTCTTCTTCAGGGACAATGGTAGGCTGCCATTAATTATCTGAAAATGTCTGCCGTATGCACTCCACCCCATTCTTATCCTTCCAATTATCTCTGCCTCGTGGTTGGGATCCGCAGTCACAACTTGACCTAAGTGGATATATTCACTTACCACTTCCACTGCCTCGCCACCTATCTCAAACCGCTGTGCTGTCCCGAGTTTATTGATCATTACTTTGATCATTACCTCAAGAGAGAGAGAGAGAGAGAGAGAGAGAGAGACTTTATTTGCGGTCATACTAACACCTATTGGTATTCTTCCGTCAGATGAACCATGGCCAGCTGCTAAACGAGGGACGCTGACGCCAACCACACTGGCCAGGTGGAACGAGAAGGGTTAGGGTAACAGCGGACTGTTGGCAAGCGGGACAGGAGAAAAGGTTGCTAAACAGAAGATTCTGTGGGCTTGTCCTAAAAACCCACCACATTATTCGCCCACACCGCCATCACCAGAGATGAGCAATGGGAGGCCTTTTGCTCAGCAACAAAGGAGGCTGCCGTCTGTCGTGGAAGTGTTAATACCACTTTCCCAAGAATCAACCCTTTTTCCAGAGAAAATAGCAATGAATTTCACCAGACCTGATCTGACTGATCTATCAGTTGGTAAAAAGACTGGCGAGAGTGTAAAAAGTTCCCCCGCATTTCCCCGAGGGGGAGAATGTGAAAGTGCGAATGCACGGTTGTCGGTCCGCTTGCGGCGCTTGCGCTCGGCCCCCGCAGCCCACCGCTTCGTCGCCTTCTCTTCCATCTCTTCCATCGGGTTTGTAGTATCACGTGTACACCACGCAGTTATCAAGCCGCTATAACGCCGCGGAGTCGCCAACGCACGCCGCTGACGACGTAGTTTGAATGCGTTAAAGATATAAGGCGCGTCACTAACACTGACATCAGCGTCGCGTCCGTGGCTTGGTCGGTAGAGCGTCGCGCTGCGGCCGCAAAGTCCTCGGATCGAAACCTGGCGCCGGATGCTGTTTCTTTTTTAAATATAGAGGAGCACTGCGGACGCCGCCGCCGCCGCCGCCGCCGGCGGTGGATGGTTTGGGGTCGCTTATAAAGTGCATTCGCACTTAAAAGCGAACAGTAGATGACACCAAGCGTGGCGTGGCGCACTGTGTTTATGTAACGTACGTTCTTTTCGGCGCAATTACGCGTGACTGTGGCTCTCTCCCTCTTCTAGTTCTCACCCCGACGCTCCGACACCAGACGCCGTGCCTGCGACCGCGGGGTGCTCGCCCCTCGTATTCTTGGAACGAGGAATAAACAGTTCTTGTCGGACTGTGGAAGCGTTGAGTCGTGTATGCGGCCCTGGCCGATCAGTTTTTCCCCAAGGGCTGCTCTGCGCCGTCACACCAAGTTATACAGGAATTGCCTGGCTTGTACTCAAATGGAAAAGGAATGTCGCCCCGCAGTATTCCGAATAGCGGCAGCATTTCGTTACAGGCGACATTCCTGTCCCTGGCGGGTTCGAGGCAGGCACTTCCCGTATAATCTAGTGCCATCTGCCGCTTCCGTTTGAACAGTCCCGCTATTCGGCGGAGAAAGTACTAAAACGAGGTCGTCGTGATAGCTGGTTCTGATACTAGCGGCGTCATGCCGAGCTCCAGCCATTATTACATTTTTTGCATTTTAGATGCGAAGCAGCTTATGCCGCGCCTGTTCCCTCCGCCGTTGTGCGGTCGCCGTTGTGCGGCGTCCACACCCCCACTGCGTGTGCCCATCCTCCGTCCTCTCCTCTACTCCCCTTGCCTCATCTGCTCTGCTCACCGGCATTCCTTCTCCCCTCACCGACGCTCCTCTCATCTCCGAAGCTCCTCTCCTATCCGGGATTGCACAACGAATGGCAACACCTGCGGCTTCGCGCACGATAATGCGACGCAGCTTAGGGTTAGAGGTACGACGGTAGCCGCTGCATACTCCGCTGGGGGCGCCACTGTAGCTCCGCGGTATAAATTACGCGCACGCGTGCTGGAAACCAAACAGTAAATATAGCTACGAACCTCAACTTAACGTAAACGACGAACTGAAAACTAATAGGAACTTGAGTCGACCCTATGGCTGCTTCGCATACTACTCAGGGTACCCGTACGGGAAGATGGTGTAGTTTTTTAAATATTTTCTGAGATCAATTCACTGCGTCGTTATTGTTAATTTGGGCGATTTGAGAACTTTTAGGTCGATTTAGACGGGGGACGCAAAGTGTCCGCCCGTTTATTTTCCGTTTTGCATCGGGACAGAAATAGCGCGCTTGTACCTACACGTCCAGAGAACGTCGTTTAAGTATTGGCTTTCAACGAGTTTCTACGGCAATGTCCAAAGTGTCACCCGAAGGCATTTATATATGTTAGGCTGGGCTGACGCTGTGTGGAATTTCAAGCATAATGGTGTAGCGGTTTTATTTTTCCTTCATGATTCAATTGTCCGGAGCTTCTATCCCCATTGAAAATGTGGAGTTGATGGAATCCATCAAACATCAACATGGTGGATTATGGTAATGCCATTATTGATGGCATGACGGCAGATGACTGCATGCTGGCAGGGTGATGGATGTCGACATGATGGTAGACGTCCGCAGCTGACGGCATGCCAGTAGCTGACGGCAATGGTAGCGTCGATGCTGGCAGGTTGGATGACGGTATGACGGCAGATACGTGAAATTGCACAAAAATGATGACATGAAAAAAAAAGGTGCTATGCAATGCTAATTAAAAACTGTTTTCGCTTCTTGCAAATAAATTCATAAAACAAGATTTGCAGCAAATAAGTAAGCTTGCGTGACTTGCGTTACAGTCCATTCATGTCATCATCATTTTTCTGCTATCCTGCTACAATGCTCTGGAAACTTATCAAGCATTTTATGAGAGCTTAGAGGTGTGTGATGGGGCGCTTAAAAATACTACACAAAATGAACTTGGTTTTAACGTTGAATATATTATCATTAAATATCAAATATGGTGACTATCTTCGAACAGGTGGGCAGCTGAACAGAAAAAAAACTGAGTTACACACTAAAGCTTATACAATCCAGATCAACTCAAAACAAATGTATACGCACATTTCACATGCCTCCGTAAACATTCTGAGATGGTCACTCCGATGTGGTCCCTTGCTTCTGCCATTCCTCTTCGCCATAAAAATCGAAAATCTGCAGAAAAAGAACATTTTTACCAAATTAAGTGGAAACCATCCTGCTAGGACTCCCTTCAGGTCATGGAAGGGTGCTCTTGACCTGCACTGCTCTAAAAGGCATCGCATGGTGCAATGCTTTTCCCGGGAAAGGAGTTTAGTAAGACGCAAGCGCACATGCATGCAAGCAAGAATTTCAAGAGAACATGCGTTAGCAGAAGGTAGGGAAAAAAGCAAAACACCCTCGTCTAGAAGAATTCTACGCTCAAAGCGCAGCCAGTGAATACCAGACGCAAGAAAATGTAGCTTCAGGCGAGTGTGTTGAAGGTTAGGAACACAGTAAATTGAAAGGTGAAGAATGCCAGATGACATTTAACCTGGTTGGATGCATTGAAGCGACGAAAAAAAAAGCACACCGTCTTGAGGTGAAAGTGCTGACTAAACAAACGCTTGCAAAAACTTCAGCAAACCTGTGATGAATTTAGAGAAAGTTCAACACTATGAGGACAACCGAGCTGTGCAAGCACTAAAGACCCTTTCGGAAGCCACACAAAAAGGAGACAGGTGTGCCAAATTTGTCATGGAACAGATTATCAATAGTGATAAGGCGTGCTGACTAGGCAGGAACCCACGTTGCGGGAAAATGCTGTGGAAGGCGACTTCTTGCAAAGGTTATGAGCATATGAGGGGCAGAAAACTGCTAGAGCTGCCCTGTCAAAGCGCACTAAAAATCTCGTCGGACCTTCTGCAGGAGGCTCAAGTAACAAACCTAATAAAGGAACGGCTTCAAGTGGAGGGACAAAGCTTGCGGTCGCTAAAAGACCCATACTGCAGCCTGATTACTGACGAAATGTCAATGCAGCAAAAAGTAATTAATGGCTGTCAAGTCGACAAAATTTTCGGCCTTGAATCGGCTGTGAACCTCGAACCGGCAATGCCACTGAAATAGCCTGCAGGCTCATTTAGTTTGTCCTGCGGGGGCTTTCCACGGCTGATGTTATCCCCTTAGGGTATGTTTTTACCGGGAACCTCAAGCATGACCGGCTCCGTAACCTGAATTTTAGTGTGCTCAACTCTGTGGAAGAGGCGGGGTTCCTCATTATCCGTATTGCCACAGACAGCCACCAGACAAACAACGCCATGTTTCTAGGCATGTGAGTTGACAACACACTACAGCATGTTGTGCTACATCCAGTGCAGGAAAACGACCCATCGTTCCTGTTATTTGACCGAACCACCTTCACTTCACTTCACTTCACTTTATTTTCTTAAAGACCCCACAGGGGGGTGAGAGAGAGAGAGGGATGTTTAATGGAATGCCGAAAGTTAGGGAATGTTTTGTTCTCAAGGCCCCCTTTAAGATCCAACAAAAGTTGTGAATTGTGAACCCAGTTCGACTCTTAAGCTGATCGCACATTGAGCCGAACGTGGAAAAAAAAATGAAGCTGTCCCGCGCCACCTTGATATTTTCGCCTGTCGTCATCAGCAGCCCGAAGCTCCTTCAGAAAAAGCCCAAAGCTCACGAACAGTCTTCAGAATCCAAATTCCAGTAAAATAAGCTGAATAGTGCAATTCCATATTAAGGACCATGCATCTACTCGACGTAAATATGTGACTGCAACTTGTTCAGCAAGGTGTCTCAAGTGAAGCATGACAAAGCGCAGTAATACTTCCGAACCCAAAACTGCTAGTGCGGATGGCTGATTGTGTGGCCACTTTCCGAATTGACGCCGCCGCATCACTGATAGCACGCGCCACAGGCGACGCGGCCGAGGGAAAGAGAACTATTGTTCTCACAGGTGGAGAGGAGCATTCGGCGGGCTGCACCAAAAGAGGGACATAAAGTGGCCGTGTCACTTCTAAATGTCACATCTTGAGCATACTAGTTCTCTGTTTTTTACTAAGAACTCCCACCTTCGTTATTTTGTTTCAGCAGTGCAATGAACAATGGCAGCAAAGGTTCAGGTTAAACATTACATAAAGACGTTAAATACAATACATCAAAATTCACTGATTCCAAATTCGGAGAGCAATGAATTGCTGAAATGACGAAGCCGACATGCATATATATACAGTGCTATTGGAAGACCAAAGCACCTCACTCTCGGTCAAATTTGGAAACTGCTGGTAAAGGCCGATATACAAGACGGACCAAGTCCACGGTCCAAGCGGTCCCGTGACGCAACGTCAAGGTCCGCTGTGGTCCGACCCAGAGCAAGGCGCATCCACACGGCGGGCCGGCTGAGCGAGCCACGAATAGCCGACCGTCTGAACTCGCAAGCTAGAAGGTTTAACACAGGCGCTGTTTGGCCGCGATAACATGTAACGCACAAGCCTGCACGAACCATTTCATCCCCACAATAACAGCCAGCCACATGCATGCGGGGCGGGCGCGCTCACGCAGCCGGCGTCGTTTGCATGAAGGCGACACGACGAGCGGCGACGGCGGCGCGACCCGGGGTGCATATGGCTCGTCGCCGCTCGCTGGAACCAAATTCTTCCCTTATATTGAGGTCCACATGTGTGAAACAATGTGATAATGATGGCTAGCATCGCACTAGTAAGAGACATAGGGGTATCTAGTGAAAGCGCGCATTAAGTATGCGCTGCGATTGTAAGCCTAGCCCGCTGCCTATCCCACCGGGGGTGATTGACAGGCCCCTTCGAGCGCTTCGAAACAGCCGCGCGCCCGCGACATTCTCTATTGGCGCAACTGGACCCGGCACCGCCCACGCGACGAGGCCGCTGTAATCGATGTCGCGGTCCGCCGTCAAGACTGCGGACCGAAAACCCTCGGCGAATATTTGGACCGCGAAGGCTGCGGTCCTACGTGGTCCAACGGCGGTCCGCGCGAACTGGTGACGCTCTATCACGTGATGCGCGGACCGCGGTCCAAATAATCGTTTTGTTCTGCCGTGTGGATTGGCCTTAACTGAATTTCCCAGTGCACGTCGTAGCATTGCACTATAATTGTATATAACTAGGTGCTCACATATTATAACCAACCTGATAAACAGCCAGTGACATCTGATGAGAGGTCCATCTAGATCATCAAAGTAGTGCATGCCAGCTGATCTCCACAGCAAGGTTTAACAGTCAGCAGCCTGCAAGACGGGAGTGAGTGGCAAACAGCAAGCAAGTTGCATTAGACTTAATCCTTCAAAGTTCTAAATGCGATATTAAGGTGTCGAGCAAGGTGTCCTTCACACTCCAAGTGAGAATATGAGAACGTTAAAATACCACATTACCTGGATGTAAAGATGGCCGAAGTAATATCACAGCATAGTGACAATGACAACGATCAAGTTTCTAACTCAATTCTCTCTTTGCAAGTAGATGCCGTTCATTATGACCAGTTTATGTATGCGTAAAAAGGTGCCGAGATGAGCTCTCTTATTGCTACTACGGCAAATTGCCTCTACGATTCTGTGACAAAGCGCAGACTTAAATGATGATAACGTTGCCTTAACAATTATGGAGTGTCTAGCGTTCCGTCCAGACGGAACGCTAAAAACTGCTAAAGTTCCGTCCAGACTGAACGCCAAATCAAAACCAGCCGATTAGCCACCATTTCTAGTTCTGGGATTTGGTGAAGTGGTTCCGCGGCTGACTAAGGACGTTGTAGTCCCTGGTTCGATTCTTGCACCGTTTATCTTCTGTGTGGCCGTGGTTAGCGTTTTGTAATAGCAAAAATTCACACCCGCTTTACAATTTCACGCGATGAGAGCAGTCGGTCTTGGGTTTTTTACTCAAGCGGCCGAACCGCTCCCGCTCGCTGGAGCCAATGCCGACGTAGCCATCGCCAGTTACGCCCGATCTCCTCTAATTGTTACCAGTGTTTAATAATTAACAGTGACACTGGCTAGTCAGTGAGCGGAAGCGGTTTGGCCGGTTAGGTAAAAATCAAGACCGACTGCTCTCGCTAAAATATTGTGAATTGGGCGTCGGGTAGCAGCTTGGAGATCCGTCTGGATTGATCTAGAGTTAGTCCGATCATCTGTAATTATTAATAATGATTAATAACTATCATCGATTCTGGCTAGTCAGTGAGCAGTAGCGGTTTGGCCTGTTAGGTAAAAATCAAGAGAGCCTGCTCTCAACGTGAGTTGTGTTTCCTCTGGACGGAACTTTAGTGACAGTTGCCGTTCCGTCTCGACGGAACGCTAGACACAGATTAACAATTATGCTGAAGGAGGCTGGAAAGTCTATGTAATGAACTCCTAAAAAAAAATACAAGTGAAGCAATTATTTTGTTTCTGAAGTCTCTTCTAGGTGATTGCAGCTTAAACCAGGTTCAATTCACCTTCCCACGCAGTGCTTGAAGCCCACATGATGTGTCGGTGCATGTTTTCAACTGGTACCGTCAATATCACGGCAACAATTTTTTCCTTCAAAACATGCATCTAATTAGGCCTTAATAATGGCCGCGATGTCTTAGGGTAGCATAGTGAACCAGATTTAAGGTTGTGCTCACATTGACATCAAACCCATTCAAACAATGTTCAAAAATGACACACATCGGTACAGGCCGCAAAATTTGAAACATGAAAATAACGCATTACTGCCAATAATGACAATAGCCAGTGCCTAAAAAAATTATTGCGATGAGAAAGAGGTTATCCTCTTCTGAAAAATTAAAAAAAAAACTTGCAGTGTGATATAACTATCTAGAAAAAGCTGTTCTCCCATCTATTCTCTAGCGGTACATTTTCTAGAACTATATTTATTTACATCAAGTCATGTGTTTTTACAAAGAGTGTATTCTTTGCTGTGTAATGATGTACACAAGCTACTAAAAAGAGACCTTCGGCCTTAACCAGTCCAGAGGAGACCCACTTTTTTTTTAAGCATTTGCTTTGATTGATTTGATTGTAGGGTTTAACGCGCCGACGCAACGCAGACGATGAGGCGCGCCGTAGTGGAGGGCTCCGGATTAATTTTGACCACCTGGGGATCTTTATCGTGCGCCGAAATCTCGTACACACGGGCGTTTTTGCTTTTCTCCTCCATCAGAAAAGCGTCCGCCGTTGAAGCATTTGTTCTTGTGCGGGGTGCACTCATCCACAGAAATACAAAATTTAACTGAGCAACACGCGTGGCCGCGAATTATTTGGAGACGGTAGTGAATGTTGCAGTGCTTAAACGCTCCCCATGCGCGGCCAGCATTGCTTATGCCTCTGCACCAGACGCACGATACGCATGTAGTTTCGACGTGGTAGCAAATTCGGGTTGAATGTACGTTTTTGGTGCTACTGATACACATGCACAAACATATATGTGATTATCGAACGATTGGAACACTCAAACATTCAATGCACATGCGGGGCTTGCGAGTGACGCCAATTTCAGCCATCGTACCCTCAATCTGAACGCAGAGAGCCTTGTTTGTACCAGTGCACATTACTGAGTGACCGCTTTGAAAAATGACAATTCCTGCAGTGTAGTGTAAACTGTTATGTGCTTCGGCTACAAGTTACCTAAAGCGTACCACTCCAGTCCAGGTACGACAAATGATGCGAATAAGTGCAATATCGCAATTCCTTAGAAACTACCCACACACACACACAAAAAACATAACTGTTGCGAACTCAACCTGGAGCGATCGACCGCGCGTATTGGCGATCGGTTGTTGCGAGCAACAAACCGTTTAGCCAACGTAGCAGTATGATCCTACTTCGCTCAACCAAAAGCCTACAAACAGCCCAAACACTAGGGCTCTTCGATTTGCAGACTCGAATTCACCCCGGATATTCCGCGGGAGTCCTAGGATTCCCTGAAGCCATAAGGATACACAAGGAAAATGGAATGACTGACTGCTTTCAGGGAATCTGCGGTGAGTACGGGACTGTTAATCGAACAGCCCTACTGTTGCTATTCCCCCTGTCGAAAGGCTGATCTACGTAACCCTCAAAATCAGTCGCTGTCAAAAAACATAGGGCTAAGCGGCGACGCAAACGTCTAAGCCCTCATTCCCACAGCCGTTTTTCACCCCGTCACGTCACCGTCACGTCACCATCTTCCGTCATGGGTGCCGTTTTTCGACCGATTTCTCGCCGAAAACGGTGCGACGGTGACGGGAGGCCGAGCTCTACGTTTTCGTCACGTCAACGTGACGGGACCATGCCCCGCGCTAAACCAGCTAAACAGGAAACACATTTTTACGGCTAAATTTCGCGAAAAGTGAGCACAAACCATTTTCTTTACGTTTCGGATTAAAAGCGCTTAATGCTAGGCTAAACTGATCGCTAGGCAGACGACCCTGTAATCTGACGAAAAGCTCCCGTGTAGATCCAATCTGAACAAGTCTCCGTTTCGTCAACGTCGCTTTTTGTTGACGTGACGGTGCTGTGACGGAGAAGGTGACGGCTGTGTGAATGAGGGAACAGCCCTGCCCTGTTAAATACCCAAGTAAAGTGCGAAAAGTAGACTTGTCACTTACCTTAAATCACAGGCGGCATATCTTCGCCGAAAGAATAATCCAATGCCTTCGAAACAACCACAACAAAGCACTCGACAAGCGTGTACAACTCCACCAACTCACAGAACAGGGAGGATTTTAGAGAAGCAAAGGTCTAGCTTTGCCTGTAGTGCCAGAAAAATCGTAGCGGCGGCGTCGTGAACTACGGAGGGAGCCCGCTTGGTGCCGCTGAAACAAGGCTTTGTAAACATGGTGGATGCTTTTTGCACAGGCCGCTTGAGCTCCTTAATAACATGGCTGCTCTCGCACGGCAGCCGCCGGCTCGCTGCTCCTGCTGGTTGCTGCCTGGCCGCGTGTTTACTTGCGCCGCGCTAGTGAAGTGATGTTACGCCAGGTGACCAGATGACCTCGACTGGCACAGACCACAGTGAGCAGCAAGTGAGAACAAATCGTTTATTGACATCCGCAAGTTTACAGGGGCCAGGACATCATTTCATTTCGATCGCTGCAATTGTACGTCGCTTTCGTGACATTTTTTTTTGCCATAACAACTCGTTCATTTGCGCTAAGATTTCGAACGAAGGGCACACAACCAGCACTCAGTCGACGATGAAAGGCGGCGGTATACAGCGAGCGTCATCAGTTCCCACGTGCGATGTGGCCACCTTCCGCATCCATCACATTGGAGAGCGGCGACGTTGTCATACACAACCTTTTCGCAGCGGCTGCAAGTAGGACGTGACGACGTGCGCTTGGGGCCGGGATTGATCGCAATGTCTCCAGCGAGCAAGAGGCACAACGTGACTGTTGGGCGGCCAGGAAGGGATGCGCACATGTGGCGGCATACCTTGGGGCGATGCTTCAGCGAGGTGGTGGGAACCAACTCCGTGCACAGCGCGCGAGACAGACTTGTAGTGGCGAGCACGCTCAGACGGGCGCATCCGTCGTGAAGAGCAACACGTACGTTTGGCGACGTCTGGACCGAGGTGAGTCCGTAAAACGAAGAGTGATGCCAATAGCAAGAGGAGTCGCAGCCTGGCTTTAGGCCTAGATGCGCCATCACAACAAGTCGATGCGGCGGTACAGCGGCCCCGCTAACACGGGCTCCAACTGGCTCACGCGGGTCGCTGAGCCTTCCCGGTGGCACGTATCACACTTACTGCATGTTCACAGCGCAGAAATACTCAAGAGAACTAGATTTGACAAGACTACAGCAACCACAGAGAATAAGTTAACCGCAATCCAGCTTGGCTTAGCTTGGCTTTGTGGTTGCGAATTCACAAGCGAGGTGGTGCACCAGTCGGCTGTTCGTAAAAAGTTGCGTACATTTTGCTCAACAGATGTTTGATGCGGAACTTGTTAATAATCTTTTTAAACAACACATTGTAAGCGAACTTTGTTGGCTCTCTGAGTCACGGAATGAATGTTTTGTATTCTCTACCAAAAGTAACCTCTCGGTTGCGCCGTCTGGTGGACTTGATTTTGAAAACTGCCGCTGTAGGTTGGTGTCGATTTTTACGCCGCCTATAGGGAAACCAAGGAACGTCCAAGCTTGAGAGGCCTGACCAACTCGGATGGGAAAGACGATTGAGACTATTGCGTGATGGCGTGGCGATGTTGCTGGATGGAGCAGTAGAGGACTGAGGCTGGGGTTTCGGGCTCGGTTTCGGCCTTTGTTTTTTCGTAACGCAGTTCATACAAGTCGCGAAGTGAACAAAATGCGTCGAAACAAATTCTGGCTTGAACATAGACACATCAAGCAATTTAAATAGAAAGATCAGGTTGCCATACCCAGCAAAAAGTTGAGTTTGTTGGGCTATCCTGTATATAAGCAAGTTGTGGAATAAACCTCCGACATCACTTGGGGGTAAATCACTTTTGGTTAAAAACTAACAAGAATAGGCACATTTTCCGTTTAAAGAAAAGCACATCGTGCTGTCGCCGAGAAAAAAAAAGCAGACCAACGGAGGATCGAACCACCAACCTTTGCAGCAAAAAGCGAGCGCGTTACCACTGCACCACCGCCACAATTTTTTTTTCTTTAATACATGGAAATTTTAGAGAGAAGTCAGCCAAGACAATTGACACACAATAAAAACACTAACAGACAGCAAAGGGTAAGCACGTCAGTCTAACAAAGGTCGGCACCAATTCAAAACTCAGGCAAGCAAACGCACGCATCCAAAAGATGCAGCCACTCTGGTGGATCACTCTGCGCAACGTAAACGCTCCGTACCAACGCCGACTGTTCCCGAAAAATGACCTTGGTCGGCCTAGGTGGTTCAGCATGCCGATCAGTCATGCGGCACTTCCACAAGCTAAACAAACCTAGGAGCACAAAAACGTCATACGGCACCCGATTAACGTCCTCAAATGGCAAGAAGCGAATGGTGTATGGGGTGATATCAATGTCCTTTTTTAGTGTCCGTTGCAAAACGTCCCAGAAAAACACCGCGTCACGGCACAGCACAAAACAGTGGTCAATAGTTTCTGGTTGGTTGCACAAGCGGCAATTGTCTGACCAAGGAATCGACATTCCTTTGTCTCGCAGCCATGTTTTAACTGGAAGCGTTTGCGAATGAAGCTTAAAGAAAAACGTTTTGGCATTTGGCGGCACGCACATACGCTTGACACGGTCTAAAACATTATTCGTATGGTCCCGCAAGTATGGCTGGCGATGAAGAGGCACGGGGAATAGATTATGAATTAAAGTGTTAGTCATAGCCGTCCTTGAAAGACTAAACAGGTACTCCAGAGAAAACCGCGCAGTAAGGAAATGAAAAGTATCTACAACTTCTTTTAGAAAACCCCATGGCGGCTTTTGGTTCACCTCACCCGTAGAAACAAGGAGAAACGGCAAATGGTAACTTATGCGCTCTTGAATTACAGTACGTAAAAATGGATGCTCCGCCGACTTGTAGAAGAAAAACCGAGACACAAGTTGGTGCACAAACAAATGCATTAACCCAACACCACCAGACGGTAAAGGAAGAAACAAATTATCTCTGCGCATTGGCTCCCATTCAGATCCCCAAAAGAAGGTAGCAAACACTCTGTGTAGAGCCTGGACTTTCGCCCGCGCACAGTGCAGTACCTGAAGCACATAAACAAGCTTTGCTACCAAGAAGACATTGCAGACTTGCGCACGGGCAAAAACAGAAAGTTCTCGCCCCATCCATGCCTGCGAGGCACGCTTGACATGCGTGAGTACTGAAGACCAGTGTGGCCCTGAGTTCCTTATTTGGTGCAAAGGCACGCCAAGGTACTCAAGCGGTGTGCCGTCCCACGTAATACCTGCAAATTTGGAAGGTTGGGTTCCCCACAGGCCAAGCCAAAACCCCTTAGTTTTCTCCATATTCATGACCGCTCCAGACACGTCACAAAACTCCTTAGTCAATGCAAGGGCTTCGTGAACACTACGCTTGTCAACACAAAAATAGGCAATGTCATCAGCATACGCAAGAACTTTAACTTCACATGACGCTAACGAAAAACCACGTACGGAAAGGGCGCCCCAACAAGCGGAATTTATTTGGTTTCTCAAACTGAATCACCAATGAATGCACAAATATTGTGAGTTATGTTTACTGTTTCTCGTATATAACCCATTCCGGCAGTCATACCGCTTCTTGGGCACGCACCGGTCTCCAACACGAGGCTCACCTTGAGCCGTGTAGCCAGCAATCTCAACCTAAAAGAGATATCGCACATCCCCGTTCTCCCCGACGATTGCCAACGTAGCTATGAGTGAAATGGCGTGCGCGCCCGGAATGAAAATTATGTTGTGTAATAATACCGTGGTTGGATCTGTCTCAAGGCAGCTCATTAGCTCAAGGCAGATGAAGGCAGCTTGGATTAGCTCAAAGCAGCTAAGGCGGATCGGCGAAGCGCTAGACCCGTAGTCTGCCGCGTACAATTTAAGCCATGCCATGGACGGTTCTTTCCGCGGGCTCAGAACAGCGAAAATGAACACGTACGGTTTGACCCTGCGCAGCGAAAAAAAGCTGCCCATGTTTTCAACGTAAGGGTCGGCAATGCCCCCCTTACACCAAAAACGGCGAATAAAGGGCATACAGTTTCATACCAGCCCTTCAATTTCTGGCTTAAAAACAAGAAGCGCTAATCAAAGTAGCTTTTTCTCTAATATGCCAAGTTTTTAGCAGCACCTTAACAAAAAGGCAGTTATTGTTTTTTTTTCTCTCTCGAAATTCCCAATGCCATTACTATGTTTCTGTTATTATAACAGTCCTTCGCTGCCGAATGAATTTTGGCTTGCTGCCAGCACTTATTCAGAAAATGCATTTCCATCATCAATTCAGCAGTCAAGCTTGCCGTCACGCCAACATCTGCCGCTATTGCGCCGCAAGCCTGCCAGCGTGGAGGAAGGTGGTGGAAGACGATGGAAAGTGCTGGCAGGCATGGTGGCATGCCTGCAGGCACCTTCCAGCGTCCCCTTCCAGCAGCTTCCATTACAGTTTCTTACGTACATCAAGCTTTCCGAGGCGACCATCAAACGCAATCAACCTTTCCAGCAATGAATCTTGATGGTTGGTTTATGGAATTTTCAACAGGGTATGGTTTTTGGTTATTTGTTTTTTTTTTTATAAATGCTTTATTTTTTTATGTTGGCATTTAGATTTCAGGCATTTTTTATGATCGCTTATGTTGGTCAGATGAAGTTACATTAGGGTAGGGAACGACGGATCAGTGGACATCAGGCTAATCTAAATGCATTCGCGAGTGTGAAGTGTCGCCAGAGGCGGCGTTACGCAGCGTAATGCTACCGCACGTCACTTTAATGAAGTGTGAAGTGCATATATAATGATGTTAAACAGAACAGCAGACATACCGTACAAATAAATTGTTGTTCAATACACTGCGGGTATGTGCTCCCATGTGAATATGTCTTACTGAGGAAGACGAACGGCAAGTGTCGGGTATGCTGCAGAGGCCAGACGTTTAGGCCTAAAATAGCGCCTTGATATTTTAAGTTGTCAACTGGTTCTCAGGGCAAGGGGTACAAGGTCTACCTAATCGAACACGTAGCGGTTGACGACAGAGGTCTCAAATCCTGACGGCAGGACTAAAATTTTACATTTAAGCCGAACATTAGATTAACTTAACGTTGGGCATCACTACAAGCCAAGCAATGCCACACTTACTGTACGTCAAGCTCTGCGGACCGACTCATTTTAAACGTGAAGGCATGAGCTCAGGCGTAACCTGCGCTGTTTCACACCCGCACCGCCCGTCCTCCTGCTGGGCATCAACGTTTTTGCAAGCCTGTAATATACAGGGAAAAACGGGAAGCTTCAAGAATGAGTGTTTATGAAGGAGGCGGCTAAATATCCCACAAAGAAAAGCTCAGTGTTCAGCGAAGTATAGATATCATCATGATATTCACCATCATCATGACACAGGCGTCACGAGTTTCGCTTGGAATGGCGAGAGGTCAGCTAATAGCCCTTTCGCGCTCAGCTTGTTATCATGAATACAGGTACTCTGTAAAACTATACTTCACAGTAAGAAAAATGGATTCCATTGAGCACTGCTGCCAGCACATCGCGTACAAAGCAGTGTGGTTATGGTCTGAATGCCAAAAACATGCGAATCTGCCTTAAATCGTGCATTCTTCAGATCTGATAAATTTCGAGGTTTCACTAAACAATAGTTTGTTTTTTGCTGATAACGAATGCACCCATTTTTGTCATGTTACGTTTCACAGACACCTGGCTCTGAATGGCACTTGAGTGCAGGCGTTGCGCTCCCATGAAGTACACGGAGAGCGACATCGCCATCGGCATTGTTATCTCGCCCGTGGCTGCCGGTCTGTTCCGAACCGCGGGCCATAACCCTGCCGAGTACCAGCGTTCTCCCAAATGGCGACTCCAGCGCCTATTACCAGCCCTACCATCAGAGCCGTGGTGGTGGAGAACAAAAAGCGCACTGCAGTCAAAGTGGTCACGACGCTGTGTCCGCGTATTCCGAAGGTGACGACGGTGCTGCTGGACTTCTATGTTCGCCGCGAAGGCGTGCTTGACGTGAACCGGGAGCCCCTGGACCACTTCTGCCTGGAACAAGTCATGTTGGCCGCACAAGACATACTGGAGAAGACTAACCGGCAAGTGATCACGTATCAGGACATCCGTGACTCGGCGGAAAATCTAATCAACCTTCACAATTTCTGCTACAAGAGAGCGCAAGACACTGCACATCACCTGGGTGAAAGTATCCGCAAAATGATGATAATCATAGCAGAGTTAGCTACCGCCCTCGAGAATATCTCTGAGGTTACGCCGACTGACTGGGTAGGCGTTGGTAACACGGTACTTAGAAAAACCGCGCAAGTGAACATGGCTCAAGTAGCGCCCTTCTGGACATATATTCCAAAGATGAGCGATTTTTCCGTAATCAAGTTGCTTGGTGCTGGCGGGTTCGGCGCGGTGTACAAGGCACGGTTCGAGCCGACTAATTACATCTGCACTGTGAAGCTTGTATCGTGCGCTCTGTTTCAGCGACACAAGCAAGCTGTTATTGACAAAGTGGTCGCTTCTGTGATCAAAAGCCCTTTCTTGGTCAAATATGACTCCTGCTATTGCACGAAGGAAGCGCAAGTTACCGTCATGGAGTACATCAGCGGAGTAGACCTCCAGAGAGTGGTTGACAAGGCTGTCTATTTGCCTACCGAACAATGCCGCATAGTCATGGCACAACTAATCCTGGCTCTTGAACACATGCACCTGAGGGGACTCCTGCATCGAGACATAAAGGTGTCAAACATGCTTATTATTCCCGGCGGACGGGTGAAGGTCATTGACTTCGACACGAACAAAGTCTGCATCGGCCATTTCTCGAAGCGAGTTTATAAAGGGTACTTTACAAAGACTGCGTTCGAATTCTTCGACGGTGAGTCCGCTGGAACGGTGCCCTACATGGCTCCTGAGATTGTAAAGCGCCGCCCGTACGGCCGCGCCTGCGACTGGTGGTCTGCGGGCGTTACGTTCTACAAGATCATGACCGGACGTGTGCCCTTCAGGGGAGAGAGCAAGGAGCAGCTGAAGGAGCGGATCCTAAACCAGCCGCTCAAGTGGCCCAAGGAACAAACGCACCCGCATTCCGCCACCCCAGAGGCGAAAGACATGGTCACCAAGATGCTGCAAAAGAACGCACTCCATAGACTGGGATCCGTTACGTACGGCCAAATCCGAAGCCACCCTTTTTACGCGAACTTCAACTGGAAGAGGCTTGCCTCTGAGAGGAACCTTTGCAACATCCCAGCTATTGCCGAGATCATGGGAGCTGGCCAACCAGTGAGGCCGGGGGAGAGGCCCCGCCTAACTGTGGAAGCGACAAGCAATACTAAGAAAAGGAAGCTGCTCAAGCTGGAAGAAATGGCGGATATCGAGGCCTCAACGCAGAGGCCACTCTACACCTTCTCCTCCCGTAAGTTCCGGAAGATGATTAACTATGCACAGATGTATGGGAGCCCTTCCTACCTTAAAGACGTTGTATTCGACTCCAGTGAAACCGCCTCTGAAGAACTAGACTACGGACGGCCATCTGAGTGGGGCGTACGATCTGGCGCAAGTGCATACAGTGGTGCAGCTGGGAGCCCAGTAGGTTTGAGGGAAGTAACGGAGCTACTCCTCTTCCGAACGAAGAGGTTCGGGAAATACTGGAACTTTGGATTTAGCCTCGCTGAAGTCGTCGGAGAGGCCAAGAAGCGGTTCTTCATGGTTGATACCGTGAGAAGCGGTAGTCCCGCCGATGCGTCTCGCGTCTTGGTGGGCGACATCGTCGTCGCGGTGAATGGGAAAGATATTGCGGGGCTGACCATGGCAGATGTGAAGCGCACAATAGAAGCTTCAGGTGATCAAATGGCCCTAACTGTACTGTCGTCAACTGCCGTTCGGCTGCTAATGGCTCGTCGCGACGTGAACCAGTTAATCAGGGCTGCTGGCGAAGACACGATCCAGCTGAGGGCCGTGAAGACGTCTTGCGGGGGTGCTGGCTACTATGGGTTCAAGACATTCCAGGCGAAAACGTGGAACGAAGCGAAACAGGCATTCGTCAATTGTCACGTGATCCAGGAGGTGGCTGATGCCCAGGTCGTCACGCTGAATAAGTCCCTGTTTCCCGGAGACTTGCTGCTCATGATTAATGGTGCCTCGGTTGAAAACATGGACCAGACCGCCGTTAAAGCGGCTTTGTGCAAAGGTGGCAACGAGATCAGCGTCACCATCGTTCCAATGTCGCCCCTTCGAATTAAGGGGCCAGCATACTACAGGCTTCTTGACTATACCACGACCGATATTAATGGGCCAGAGCCGTCTGTGAAAGCGAAGATTTCACTACCAGCGCCGTCTACACGGGCTTGAACCGGCGTTTCAATTCGCCAGGACAGCTTTTAAGGATATGGTTGCACGATACGAATTTTCACGAGTTTATTTATATCGAAGGCTCCGCTCCTTTGGGAAACCCAAAAATTGTCCTAGAGTTGAATAAATTTTTGATAACAATTAATGAGACCAGTCATTTACTCGTACATTAGGCATTGCGAAACCATGTAACATTAAAGACGGGTCTTCGTAAACAAGGTCTAGTTCCCCTTTTGTGTTTTAGAAATATTTTCCGGTATGATTCATGCGGAAGGAAAAGAAACGCGCAGAATATACCCGCCGATATGGAATGCCATATGACCGCATATTATAAAGACCGCTAAAATGAAAAAAAAAATACAGTACGTATAATAAGCGAACGCCTACGTTTGCTCCGCCACACGCAGTTTGGCGTCAGGGTCGCGTTGTTTTAGCTCTACAACCGTTTCACGCTTGCGGCGTTTGGCGCCAGCCTCGCGTTGTGTTAGTTGTTCGTCCGACTGTCACCGTTTACGCCCTAAGGTTACAGGGCGTTCCTTTTGCCTCATGCTAGTGGTGGTAGTTTTGGGTTCAGGTGTGGCGAGAGCCGCTCCTTTCGCTTGTTGTGCGGCACTGTTGTGTTATCTCGCTCGGACCCAGAGGTCCAAATACTTCTGGTCACCCGTGCTGCCAACGTCGCTGCCGGCCTCAAACCGGCGGCCACACCGCTTCCGTAAACCAACCAACCTCTCATTAAAGTGATTCCCCCTCCTCCTCCACTACTCGTAAATGCCATCTTAGACGCTTGCCGGTTCATGTATTTGGCAAACCTGGCCGCTTAGACGAGCCCAACATTCGCCTGTTGCGTATCGTGTTACACAAATCAAACCAAAAACCGTGTTCGTATGTATACCGACCTAAGTATGCCAAAATGTCCTTATTTCGAACAATAATGTGTACAATTGACCCAAAAGGTAAAAAAGTCGTACACCACTGTGACTCGAACCCAAGACGGCAGCGTGAAAACCCACGACTCTACCCCTAGGTCCCTAGGGACGAACAGCGACGCCTGTTTAGAAGTTGATCAAGAGAATAGAAAGTGTGTTCCAAGCAAACCAGTATATGGCGCCCCGAGAGAGGGGGGGGGGGCGTCTAGGTGGCCAGGAATTTAAATCAGGAATTTCAAATGGCTGGTTCGAACATGCACTACGTTGACGGTGATGACTAAAATGACACTGCATGAAGCAATGCCTCTGTAATATCAACGTTGCGGCCAAATGGAAGTGAGTGAAGCGGTCGTCCGCACCCTCATGTGGTTGTCATAGTCACTGGCCAGTCTCCTTGATAGGTAATAGGTAGTTTGGGCAGCAATTTTGGAATTTCGCGCCACCGTGGGTACTGTGCACTATAATATAGAAGTGTTTTGGGGGTGGACGAACCAACAGAGAGTGGGGTCCATAATGCGATGACAAGAGCGAGACAGAGAGAGAGAGAGAGAGAGAGAGTAAACTTTATTAAAGAAAAAAGAGGCAAGTGGTCGGTTTCCTCAGTTCAGGACCCCGTTGGAGCGTTCAGCCGTCTCAGCCCGGTGAATCAGCCGAAGCTGGTCTTCGGCGCTCGAGCTGGCCAGTTCTCCTTCCACTGCTCAACCGAGGGGTTAGAAATCGCGGAAACTGAGGGGTTGAGCTGGCATTCCCATACCATGTGGTATAGAGTGCAGGGGGCTTTGCTGAATCGACACTGCGGGTCGTATTGCGTAGGCCAGATAAAGTGCAGCTTGGTAGGATGGGGAAAGGTGTTCGTTGGCAGGAGACGCCAGTAGCGCTCCTCTTTCATGCTGAGGGAGGGATGTGCAGGGGGAAGCGTAAGCCGGGCTAGCCTGTAGTATTGCGTCACCTCCTGGAATGATGTCAAGGGGATGGCCATCTCTAGCCAACTCTCTCGCGGCGCTCGGCTGGTTAGACCTCGAGCAGTCTCGTGGGCAAAGACATTGCCACAGAGAGAAGTGTAAGCCGGTGTCCAGACCACCGATACCCTTTCCTTTGGAGGGTTCAGATTCAAGATCTTCATTGAGGTGTGTGAGATGCGGCCTTGGAGGTAGCTCCTACACGCTGAGAATCTGTGATGACTACTTCCGCAGGTGTTTGCGTTATCGCCAGTGCTATAGCTACCTTTTCGGCCTGTAGCGTTGTTACTTTCGTGAGAGTGAGGCTTGTGACGTGGCTGTCTTTATTTGTTACGGTCGCCACCATGACTCCGCGTCTTGCATAGTCTGCGGCGTCCGTGTAAAAAATGTTTTCCTTGGAGCCATATTTTTTCTCCGGGGCTCTAACTCGCGCCTCTCTCCGTCCCTCGTAGAACTGCGGGTGCATGTTTCTTGGCAAGGGGGCCACTGTGATGTTACGGCGTAATCCAGGGATGTTGTCCGTCGATTCTAGACGGCGATCAGGGATGTTCATGCCCAGTCTCAGTAGAAGGGCCCTTCCCGCATCCGTCCTTGATAGCCGGTAGCGGTGACTGAGCAGGTGACCCTCAATCAGCTCGTTCACAGTGTTGTGAAGCCCAAGCTTGAGGAGACACTCGTTGGAGGTGTAGGATGGCAAACCCAGCGCTTGTTTGTACACCTTTCGCAAGAGCGTATCCAACTTGTTCTTCTCAGTCTTCGGTAGTAAATCATAGGGCGTCGCTAGGTGAACCTTGAGACGACAAATGCCTGGAAAAGTCGAAGTTTGTTATCCTCCTTCATGCCTCTTCCTTTGAGTGTGATCCGACGAAGCATGTGAGCAATCTGTCTACTCGTGCTTTCCAAATTCCTTATCATCGTGGTGTTTGCGCAATCTGCTTGGAAAATCATGCCTAGAATTTTTATTTGTGAAGACGGGGTGATGGTGGCACCGTCCAGCATGATGGGCATTGAAGGTGCATCGGCTCGCCTACCGCCTTTACGGCGCACTAGGAGCAGTTCCAATTTTTCTGGGGCGCACGAGAGTCCACAATTCTTGGCATACTTGTTCACCGTATCATCCGCCATTTGGATGCGGTCCTGCATCTCCCCGACCGAGCCTACACCGGTCAACACCGTGATATCGTCGGCGTAAAGACCATGGTGTAAGTCAGGGATTGACGCCGGTTGTGCAGGCAGGCCGATGAGGGCAATATTGAATAGGAGGAGCGACAAGACCGCTCCTTGAGGCGTGCCGCGTCCGCTGGTGCGAATGGGTTTTGTTTGAAAGTCTCCAATCTTGAGGGTGGCTAGGCGTCCAGAGAGAAAGTCCCTGACGTAAGTGTACGTGCGGGTTCCACATCCGAGTTCATTGAGAATAGTCAGTATGGATTCGTGAGTGACGTTGTCAAAGGCCCCTTTTAAATCAAGCGCTAGGATGGCTTTAGGTGTGTGTCTGTTGGCGCAATCTATAATGTCCTCCTTCAGTTGCAGCGATACATCCTGCGTCGACAGATGCTGTCGGAACCCGTACATGGTTTGTGGCAATTGCTTCGTGTCTTCGAGGAAGTTTTGCAACCGGTTGTGCACGACGTGTTCGAGCAGCTGCCCTATACACGACGTCAGCGATATCGGCCGTAGGTTTTCGATGCCGGGGTCCTTGTTTGGTCTAGGTATTAAGCGGACCTCAGCGGATTTCCATTCGAGTGGTATAGTTCCGCGCTCCCAGCAGCCATTGTAGTAGCGCGTAAGGGATGCAATAAGGGCTTCATCGAAGTTGGCCAAAGCTTTGTTTGTGATTTGGTCTTGACCTGGCGTGTATTTCGGCGGTTTTTATGAAGCGCTGCTTTCACCTTAGCCGTATTAATGGGCGCATCCAATTGCGGGTTTGGTTGTCCCGTGTAGTCAGGGGCCGCGTAAGGGGGGTGCGTGGGCAGGACTTTCTGCTGCCGTTTGCCGAGCAGATCCTCTTGCGATCCCTTGAACTTGTGCTTAATGGTCTGAATTATCTTGTAAGTCACGCTTTTGCCTTTTGCAGGATCAATGAGGTATCTCCACAGTTTCCAGGTTATGGATGTGCTGAGGGTCCGCCGCAGCCCCTCGCAGAGCTGGAGCCAATTTTTATTGCAGAGCTTCGCTGCATATTTTGAGGCCTGCTCAGAGAGTGCGGCTATTATCGTTTTAAGTTTCATGTTGTGGCATTGCCGCATCCACCTCCTGATGAGGCTGCGGTGGGCCTCCAACTTGTGTAACAACTTGGGGTCAATACTTCGAGTCTCAACCATAGTCTTGATTTCTTGCGTTACCGATTTAATATGTTTTCGAATTGACGAACCCCAATCATTAATGTTCTTGATTTCTGAGGTAGATTGGATCGCCCGATGCTTCCGGAACTTCATCCAGTCTACGATTCGGAGTACACCAGTATGTACTCGGTATTCCTCCCCTTCGACGACGGTAGCTATAACTACCTGGGTTTTCCCCGGTGTTTTCCCACGTGACTTGAGATACTTTTCGCCCAAACGTGAGATCCGGGCAAGTGTCTCTGGACACACTATTGCCCAGTCTGGCAGGAGCAGTCCAGTCGCTGAGGAGCGTGAGCTCGTGCTCTTCAATGCAAGCCATGAGTTTGTTTCCTCGCCTATTTGAGTAGTTGTATCCCCATACCGGGTGAGCTGCATTGAAGTCGCTTAAAATTAGCAAGGGACTTGCGTCAGTCATCTCTACTGCTTGCTGTATCAGACTGCGGAGCTCTGACAGCTTCCTCGTTAGCCTGCAGTACAGGTTAAAAATAAAAATGCTGTTTCCTTTCCCACGTTTACGAGGCATAAGCTCTGTGAGAGTTCCCTCCGTTCCGGATTGCCTTAGCATGCTTTGCACTGCAGTTACTCTCTTGCTGACAAGCGTATTAGTGTCACTCTGTTCCGGGTCACCGTGTGTGACGTAGCCAGGGAGTATCGCATACGAATTGACTTCTTGCAGTGCGATAACGTCCGGTTTGTCTGTGCACGACTCCATGTATTGTGAGAGTGTCCCAAGTTTTCCTTTCATGGTTCTCGCGTTCCAGTGCCACACTAAAAGTTTTTGCTCTTCCCTCCCCTTGCAGCTATCCATGAATAGGTCGAGTGAAGTTTGCCTGGTCATGGGTATCTTGCGAGGACGAACGAAAATATGGCTTCTCTCTACGTGAAGTTCGCGCCGCTGATGCGCTTTGGCTTTCCAGTGCATCTAGTCTGCTTAACATAAGGCCGATGGACTGTTGGAGTTTGGCTATGCCATCCATCATGGTTTTCGCCACTTCATTTAGCTTGTCGGCCAGCTCCTCCTCTCCGCCTGTTGTCTGCATCTCTGGCGTCTCACTACGTCTTGGCGTATTATTCTGCTTGTTATTGTCGTCTATCTTGCGCCGCTTCTCCGCTCTTGCACGTGTTTTCGGGGGGGGGTGGGGTTGGTTTAGCCTGTGAGGCAACCTGAGCGATTGTAGCTCTGAGGATTGCCATTTCTTTTTTAAGGGCTTCTATATGCGACTGCAGTTTATTGCATTCCTCACATTGGGGTATAGGGGGTTGAGCTGTGGGAAGGACAACTTGGGACCAGCTCACCTGTGAAGTCCCGTAAGCTTGGGCCCTCATGTGTCCTCTGTCGCGCTCAGCATCCGCGGCTGGTCGGGACCTGGATCTCGAGAGCGGGATTTGGAACCGTCCCGGGTCTTGTGCCCGGAGTAATCCATTTCTTTTTTAAGGGCTTCTATATGCGACTGCAGTTTATTGCATTCCTCACATTGGGGTTTAGGGGGTTGAGCTGTGGGAAGGACAACTTGAGACCAGCTCACCTGTGAAGTCCCGTAAGCTTGGACCCTCATGTGTCCTCTGTCGCGCTCAGCATCCGCGGCTGGTCGGGACCTGGATCTCGAGAGCGGGATCTGGAACCGTCCCGGGTCTTGTGCCCGGAGTCTTCAGGTCTGTGTTTTGAGCGGGACCTCGATCGCCTCTCAGCTGGGGTCGTGAACCTTTCCAGCAATGGCCATTGGCTGCGAGGACTGGAGCGAGATGATGATCTCAGTCTTGACCCGTCGTCCCACGAGACCAAGTGTTCAGATCTGTCCTTGGATGCTTCTCTTCTGCCACTTGAGTGCTCTTTACTCTTCTCCCAAGCCTTGCACCGGAGAATGTATGGTTCGCGAAAACGTTTTGGGCATTTTCTACACCCTGTGATGTGGTCACCATTGCAGAGGTCGCATTTCAGATGGCATGGGTGCTCTGGGTCTCACGCCGCACCTCTCAGAGGTGCGGATTCCGACGTTGAGACGCACGTCTGCTCTATGTCCTGTACAGTGACAGTTGGTGCGGTGCGGTATGGAATGATCTTCTTATAGATGACCATTCCATACCGAATCGTAAGGTGAGAGACCATAGAGATTCACCGGGTGGACCCTTCCTTGGGCGGTGAGCTGAGTAACCTGGCTTAGGGCTTTTACTGCTTGTTGGTGTGGCGTGCTAATAGTTAGAATGTTCTGCTTCTCGTCGATGTGGACGCGGATTTCAGCTTCCCTCCATGACAGGTTGGCTGCGTTGAGAATGCTCTCTGCCAGATGTGCCAGGCTGACCGAGCCGAGGTCGAGCCCGTTCTGTGTGCGCATCACAAGCTTGTAGTCTTCGTGTGGTAAGGGCGGCGGTTTAGGGCTAGACGTTTCTCACCGTGGTTTTAAGGCTGGCTTCGTTTGAGTAGAGTCCTGTTGTTGAATAGTAGTGGAAGCATTGGCCTTGTTTCTTCGTTTCGCCGACTTGCTCATTACTTCTCTCCACTTGTCCCACTTGTCGTCGACATTAAAATGTTCTCCTTCGTTGCAGCGATCTTGCATCTCCATCTCGTCGTCTCGTGCCCCGTGCCGGGTACAGCGCACACAGCTTCGGCTGCCGCGCTCGGGCCCGCCCCGCGCTCCATACCCGTGGCAGGCGCCGAAAACCGGGGTTAGGGTTAGCGCGGTTGCGTCCACTTCGAATTGCCAAATCGTTGCAAGAAATGAACTCACGAGCTTGAGAGTTGGTTCTGCGTGATCATGCTAGCTTCGCAAAAACGTTCCTCTTGTTTCAACTGCCGAAAAATGAGACTCACCGTCCACTTGTAAACAAATCACAGGACTCGTACAGACACGTCTGTTCTGTGCAATGGCATGTGCGGGACCGCAGGCGTCTCCCAGGACTGGGAATGGTAAAAAGCTTACCTGATGGAGCCAGCGCCACTTAAAATATTTTCATACGCTGGGTTTCAGCTCGAGCACCTGGAAGCCTTGATCTCTCGGGTGAAGGCGGCGGCGACACTGCGCGGCCTACCGGAATAGGATAGCCACCCACCGCTCCTAACTCTCTCTCTCCGCCACCCTCTCCCTTTTTCTGAATAAACGTTTTCCAACACCAACAACGCTGGGTTTGAAATGCTGGAGCTCATTAGGTTGTTTCACAAAACTTTATACCATTAAATGACGACAGAAGGCTATTTATTGCCAAATATAAAGATACATAAAAGAAACAATAATTGCGGAGCCGACTGGTTTGCAGGGGCCGCCAGGGGCGCTGCTCACCGTAGGAGCTCTTCCGCCAAACAAAATTATCGCAACATGTACGCCCTCTCTCGGCCCCCCTCCCCCCGACTAGTCCCGGACGACACAAGGGTTTCCCCTAGGACACCACACCCTGGCATACCAAACCAAGTATTTACCCGTCCACACCCAGGAAGACAAAGTACAACTTTGTCCCGTTTGAAAGAAATTGTCTTTGGTAACTCGATCAGCTCCACTACAGCCAAAAAAGACGGCGTTCGAACAAAAGACGGAAAAAACTGCAACATTTCGCAAAAACGTTAAAATTGGTGCTACAGTGACGTATAATGCTCGCACTGACAACATGGTTACGATGTCTTAAAGGGACACTGAAGTGAATTTGTCAAGCTCCCGTTTTTGCTTGCACTGTGTAGACTTGCTCAAATTAACACACTATTCATCGTTTATCCGGTTGACAAATCTGTAATTATTTTACAAAGCGCGAAAGAAGAAAAACTACCATGCGCGGTTTGCGGCGGCCGCACCAACTAAAGGCTGTGACGTCAGGAGGGGGGGGCACCGTGATTGGACGATGCCCAAGGTTAGCAATCAAACAAGTTTCGGTTTCGGTTTCGGTTCTTTAAAACAACATGCTTGACATCCGATGGCGTTGTTGGATGGCCATTCTCGATATCTCAGTAATCGCCGTACCGCGCTTCTGCCATGTTGTCGGCTGTCAAATGTCTAAGATAAACCTCCCAGGGCGGCTTGGAATCGTAGAAATCACTAGACGAGGCCTACGCAGTGGATGAACGCCCTCCGCGTCACCGCAGACTCTCAAATGCCATGCGCTTTTCCCGCATATTCGGAGCTTGCCTCACTCATGTCTGTTCGTAAAAAGCTAGTTCGCACCAGGCCAAGGGTGTGCTGATTGAGGCCTGGGCCCACTGCCCGCAAGCAGTCGATGCTTGTGGCAACAGCACGCCAACGAGAACTCGCTAGCGCGTCATTGCCAGTATGCGCGCGTTCTGCGATCTCGCTCGTGGAGCAGTGAACGTTACGGCACAAAAAGGGTGAACTCAGTCCAGAAAACATCGGCCGCATATGACAAAATCAACTTAAAAAAAAAACATGTACTCTCGGGGATTTGAACCTGCGACTTTCAAAACAGTAATCCCAGCGCCTCAAACCACTAGGCCACGAGTCGGCACTGACCGGGATGGATATATAAGGTTTATTATGTATAACCAGTTTACACTTTTATTTGTTTTAAGCATTTCAAGTACTTTATGTGACTATTTGTTGTATAGCGCTCCTGTAGTAAGCGTCCCCCAAACTTCCACAATATCTCACGTCTAGCAATTGCATTTCTTTGACGGAAAAGCGTTCGCAGATGTGCGGTCGTGCTGCTGACCGCTGTGCTTGTTTACCCAGCGCAAAAAATGCTTCCTGCTCCCTAGTTTTGCGCTGTACGGTAAAAGTTTCAGTTGATTTTATTTTCATAGTACCTATATTGACTTCGCTGACTCTTCTCCCGCCTTCAATTGGCCTTAGATTTTCGTACTAGCGTAAAGTCAGCGAAGCGTCGCATGTGCACTTGTGCAGCGCTTGTGTGGAGCGACCCGGACACTGAGTTTGACACAGTGTACCAACTAACAAAGTAAAGAAAGGCACATTCTTTCATTCACAAAGGTGTTGTGGCTTAGTTTAAATTGAGCGAGCGAATAGCGACGACCCGTCGGCGGCCGGCGGACGAAACGCTGGGCCGACTGACTCGATCGGTAGGTCGGCTGGTCGGCGAACCGTGCAGTAGCGCAGCCATTTTCAAGCTCATCTCCTGCTGACGTCACACGAAAACGCCACAGAAAATGGGCGAGCGTAAAGAGAGGAGGACAGCATTTTCGAATTGATTTTTTTACTAAATAAATTCGCGTAAACGCGGCCAGAGTGGTCGAAACAAGGCCTACGGACTCCGAACTACAATTTGCGCTAGTAATCCCGCAATGTTTACAAATCACTTCAGTGTCCCTTTAACTGTTAACTCGACGTTACCATTCAAGTGACATGATGAAAGCCTGCTGAAGCCTTGTTGCTTGATGGAAGCTTAGGTAGGGGGCCGCAAATCGCCAAAACCGTTCTTCAACGTCGGCTGGGTGGCAGCCACTGCTTCATTTGGTTTCCTTAATATCTCGATTATTTGTTTCAAGTGTGAGGTAAATTGGTGCCATTGTTATGTGGACACAGCAGTCACTCTCTCTAATCAACGAAACTCGTATTTTGATTTTGTGGCCCCTTAAGGATCCCCTAATGCTTTTTTAGCCTTGTCAGATCCCACGAACTCAATGCGAACTGTTCTGGCGAAAGCTACCAAGGGACCGCATGCAGTAATGTATAGAAGAGCAGAAACTGACAATTTTGCTCGGTGACTTGGCCGGTAGTTGCAGTTGCTGTGTTTGCGCCCTTTTGTTGTTATCTGTAGTTGTATAAGTAGGTATGCGTGATTATGTCGCACTCAACATTACGAAAACGTACGAATAACCTCTGTAATTTGGTCTGCGCTCAAAGCACGTCACCACCGTTCGCACGCGTATTGTATAAAGAACAATGTTTCCATCAGGTAAGGCGACCTGTAGCTCCAGGCCTATTGTATTCGGTCGATTTCACAAAAAGGTGGCTGTTTGATGCACAGTTTGATGGGAAACTTAACATGAAATGGCAGAAACAAATACACAGAAGAGGCCATCTTTACGCCCACGGGCAACATTACGTCGTTAGAGGTACTATAGCGGAAGAACGACACAATCGAGACCTGGGCCATGGCTGCCCTCAGCGCGGACGATACCTTTATTAACACGGGATAATCTACACGATGATGATCATGACTGGCGCATAGCCAGCGGGAGATTTAACATCCTCCCGAGCGCGCAACGTGCGTGTCTGCCGCTGCAGAAGCGCGCTACAGCACACCCTACTTGCTGGCCAGTCGTCGGCTTTTCCAGCTGGCACTACGACCGCGTATCGGCCAAATTCCAACATGGCCCTCTAGTACGTGTCTCTTAGGATGATGTACGCGCAGGGAGTCTCGCAATTAATCTGAAAGCTTGATTCAAGTGGGCTCTGATCACTACGCGCTGATTCTTCGCGTCTTGAACACCTCAGCCCTGCGGTACAACTTGAACGCACTGATTCAGTTCTTTGTGGATTTGGAACGCTGCAACCTTTGCCCTGCGGGGCAGCGTATACCTGGCGGGGGATCTAACATTTCCCCGGCCCGCAAGATAGTTCCTAGTGGATAAAAATAGGTCCACAACCGTAAAGTTTCCTTTCGTTCCAGGGGGTCAATCCTTGCAAAGCTGTAGGCAAACCCTGTCTCCTCTTGCTCTTCCAGCGGTGCTTGCGCCGTCTTGCCGCTTTCAGAACAGCCAAGCGCCGAAAAGGTGACCCGGACGACAACTGAATTATGCGCCCTGATTCCCGAAAGACATCATGTCCTTGTGTTTTGCTGCGATTGTCCTGAAGATGACGGCGTGTAACATGGAATGTCTTGGCATCGAACGCTGTTCTTAGTTCGGTTTTGAGCCTCCCCTGGGTTTTCTTGTCTGACTCTGTTCCTGACCAGCGCATTTTCCTGATAAGCATCAGCTCCCAATCAGGTTCTTCTGCTTCTCTACCAGGCCTGGCACAAGGACGAGAAGTGGTCAGCAAAGCTTGCTCAGCCTTCGTGTCTTCGGGTACCCCGAAGGACACATATGTGCGTTTGTATGCAACCTCCCGGTCTACGTCTACGATTGGTGCTAGCCTGCCTTCACAAATGTCCGGTAACGGTTCACACTTCACGAATTCGGGAACAAAGATGTTCTTAAACCCAAACTGCGGAGTATCTAGCCTTCCTTTCCTGTCCTTAAACGCGTGTTTTTCGTCTTCCATTTGCACGGAGGCAGCCGAGTCGTCCTTGTCTGTTGCACGCGTTTCCTCGCGGTCTTCACCCTTGCCTTTAATTGAGGCACTCGACGCTGCCTCGGTGTTAGGTCGCACCTGCAAGTTTGTGTGTTCAGCCTTTTGGTATGGAGCATCCTGCGCTGCGACGACGGCTTGTTCCTGTACGGAGACTTGCGAGACGTTACCGGGAAAATTGTTGTTGATAGTCTTCTCCTTCTCTGGTAAGAACAAGAATCGCTTCCCCGCGTCGCGAGTCGCATTGTCTTCTTGCACCACCTTCATGGAGAAGATGTTATCCTTCGACGGACCCCCTGGCCTCACGCTGTCGATGTCAGAAAAACCCCTTTGTTCACAGGTTGCCGACTCGAAATGGTTCCCAGACCCTTGCCATTCACGTGTCTCAGCGGTAAATGTTGCATACTTGACCTTTTGCACTACAATTGGCAAGGTCGCTGCCGGTGAGCGGACGAGAGAATCACCTCGATGGGTTGTCAGGAGAACGCTGTTGGCCACAATGGTCAGTGGTCGAGGAAAATTTGGCCTGTTAGGAGTGGCGTTGGTGGTGCCTATCATGCCGGATGCCTTTGAGACCTTCAAGGCATTGCGGAGCCGGTTGAGGGCGCGGCATATACTTCCTCGGTACGCCAAGGCCTCGAAGTATTCGCGCTCGACTTCCTCATGGTCAAGAATATCGATAATTGTCCTGTATATCTCGTAAATTGTGGCATCTTTGCTCTCAAGCAGATCAATGGTCACTTGCAAGTCGTGCGGAGATGGAGACGGGGCTTCTAGAAGCTCATTCGCTGCTTTGCGCAGTCTTTCAGTAGCTACGCGAAAGATGCGTTGCTGCCGGCGCAGCTTATCTATTCGACACTTACTGTCCGTCGTCACTATACGGTCTGGGCCAGCCATGCCGACATCCGGCTGAGGGCGGGGTGATCAGCAGAAACAGCAGTCAACGGAACGGGGTTCTGGGTACCTCAAGCCGGAGGGGACGTCGATGGTCTCCTTCATCGCGTGAGGTCATCCTCCCGGGTTTAGTGGCACCAGAAAATATAGCGGAAGAACGACACAATCTAGACCTGGGCCATGGCTGCCCTCAGCGGGGACGATAACTATACTAACACGGGATAACCTACACGATGATGAACATGACTGGCGCATAGCCAGCGGGAGATTTAACAAGTGCAATCTAGATAGAAAGATGAAGAGGGAGAGAGAGAGAGAGAGAGAGAGAGAGAGAGAGGCAGAGAGAGAGGCAGAGAGAGACAAAACCATTAATGAATGATCAAGAGGTCATCTCCACTAACGGTAAGGCTTGCTATTTCACATTAGGGCACATATTTGACGTGAAAGATTGAAAAATAACAGAGAAAATAAGAAAAAAGAAAAAGAAGAGGGGGGGTGAGAGCGAGAGTAAAACATGGCAATACACACGATGATTTGTCAGTGTTTTAGTCGAGGATGACGACATGTACCCATATGTAGGATGTATATGTTCTGAGATGACCGCTTCGAGCCCTGATTACGCAAGGAAAGTAAACAGAGTTTTAACACGAAAGTGTTTTTTGCCCAGGTACACCAAGCTCTCACCGGCGTCATATGCGTCACGGAAATCACATCGCCCGAAAAAGTTTCATTGACGTGGCTGCGCCCACATTCGAGCCACGAACTCTCGCCGCAACGTGAGGTACACAGCGCTCTGCCAACTGCGCAATAAACTCAACCGCAGGAAGGTCTACGAACGCGCCCTACATCTTTCCCACTACCTTCTTCATTCAGATGGTGCTCCCGTCTAGAAGAGGCGAAGCGAAGTTCTTCATCATGACACTGATGAGCGCCGGCAGTTGGTACTTCGGTGCCGGCGTTTTCGTGTACCCGGTACGCGGGTGAATCGAGGCACCCTCGGCCACCTACTAATTTCGGTTTCGGTTTCGGTTCGGGTTAGTTTGCAGGGTTTTCAATGGGCTGTGGTTTCAGTCGCATTTACGCAATGTTACCGTGAGTGCAATCAAGTGTCTAACGTTGATGCGTCTAACCGTGCCACACCTACGAAATACAAATATCGATGTACAAGTTCGTATGAACGCACAATGAATGTTTAAATGCTCCTGTGAAGGCACATTTCACTTTCGTGTTTTACCGATTCCTATGAAAGAGGCATCAGCCACGTTTTTTTCTACCCAGCAGTGCCCCACCATGATTTCACCAGGCCCCGCGGAAGTGGGGAAGTTCTAGTGCACTTCCAGGTTGGTCGGAGTCGCACAAGTGCCTTCGATGCTGTTATCCGCTTAGAAGCATATCACGGGCGGCGGCATAAGAGTTGCGTAATGTACTCAGTAATAGAGTATACCGCACACAATGGTGACTCTCCGCAACACAGCTTAAACAAGAAACTTCGGGTGTAGGGGTATTCGCCACCAGGTGGCCGTGATGGACAGACCCTCATCACGTCGGCTCCGTCTTTGAAGGATCACAAACCCGAAAAAACGGACCCAGCCACCAACAGATGCTACCAGAGGAGCGGTCAACAGTCAGCCCGCATACGAAGACCTCTTTGAGTGAGTGTTGACGAATATTCCTCACGCCAATAGCGATGAAGTGCAAGACCCTGCCACGCCGCTGCGCTAACCCTAACAACTGTTCCACCAAGGAGCGCTCGTGCTCTCTTACTCCTGCCAGGCTCGTTGCACGCCCGGCGCGCCTCGCGCCGCATGAGCACGTGCCACGCTGCGCCACCAGGCCCAGCGGGCGCGAGCCTACTGCCTCCCAGAATGGAAGTCTCCGTCGAGGGATCAGCAATAGACCCCGCGGAGCTGCTGAAGCCAGAATGGCAGCAGATCCGCCACAAGATCAAGAACCTCTCCCGACAACCGGCGACGCGTAATGAGCCACTCAAAGGACGCCGACCCCCTCAACAGCGGAGAAGACCAAGACCCCCGCCTCCAGAGAGTCCACTGCCCGACGACGATGTAAAGATAATCCTCCTCCCTCAAGGTGGACTGGACCTCCACATGATCCCGGCCGCCACGCTAGCGGACTACGTTTTGACGCAGGCCGGCGGACCACTACCCAACGAGGACCAAGTCAGAATCCATCACAAAGCAAACTTCATCATTGTCAGCACTCCCTCTGAGGAGAGAGCGCACAAGTACATCGGCATGAACCATCTTCAACTGCCCAACGGCACGTACACCCTGTGCAACCACATCCCCCCGCCATCCGATACCGCGGTTGGAGTAATATTCACCGTGCCAGAAAACGACACTCAGGAAGAAATTATGCACAGCCTGGTAGCCTACAACCACGACCTCCACATACTAGACGCCAAGCGGCTGAGGAACTCCACCCTGGTCCAAGTGCTGTTCCAGGGACCTCACGTGCCATTCTGGGTCCGCTACAGGGCGGCCACCCTCCGCTGCCACCCGTTCAAGCGGAAATCAGAGGCCTGCTTCAACTGTTGGCAGCCGGGCCATCGAAAATACGTCTGCCCCAACCAACCACCAACCCAAAGATGCCCCGCGTGCGGCCTAGCCCAAGCCCCGGAACAGCACCCGTGCAAACCGAACTGTATCCTGTGCGGAGAGGCGCACCCAACGGGGGCCGCGGTTGCCCCCGCCGCTTCCAACCAAGGCGTAGACCACCACACATCAAGAACGAGACGCCGAAGGTATTAACCAACAATCAACAGAGCAGCACTAACCAAGGCAAACCACTCCAGACCACGGCCGCTGGATGAAAGGCGCACTGACGTGCGGCCTGTCGCGTGCCTCCAAAGCGGCGTGAGTGCGCCTAGAGCCAAATACTGCCACCGCGGCGCCACCATTTCGGGACTGGTTGCGGCGAGCGCGGCCGGCGGGACGCCGGCTTTCGGGCCGCTTATTTCGAAGTGACTCGATTGAAACCCTAGCAGTCATTCAGGCATTACGGAACCAGGGGGTACATGAGCATTATGTAAGAATACTAGAGGATATCTATAATGGGTCTACAGCTACCATCATCCTCCATAAGGAGAGCAGTAAAATACCTATAAGGAAGGGTGTCAGACAAGGAGACACAATCTCTCCAATGTTATTCACAGCATGCTTACAAGAAGTATTCAGAACGTTGGATTGGGAACAGGTGGGAGTAAGGGTTAATGGGGAATACCTCAGTAACCTCAGATTTGCTGATGACGTGGCCTTGCTAAGTAACTCGGGGGACGAATTGCAAAGCATGCTTTCCGCACTGGGCGAACAGAGTAGAACCGTGGGCCTGAAAATAATATGCAGAAAACTAAAGTAATGATCAATAACCTCGGGATAGCACAGCAGTTTGAGATAGATGGCGAGGCAGTGGAAGTGGTAAGCGAATATATATACTTAGGCCAAGTTGTGACCCCAGATCCCAACCATGAGGCAGAGATAATTAGAAGGATCAGAATGGGGTGGGGTGCATATGGCAGACATTATCAGATAATGAATAGCAGCCTACCATTGGCGTTGAAGAAGAAAGTGTATGACAGCTGCATCTTACCGGTACTCACCTACGGGGCAGAAACTTGGAGGCTCACTAAGAGGGTTCAACTTAAATTGAGAACGACTCAGCGGGCAATGGAGCGGAAAATGATAGGTGTAACATTAAGGGACAAGAAGAGAGCGGAGTGGGCCAGGGAGCAAACTGGTGTTAAAGACATATTAGTAGAAATTAAGAAGAAGAAATGGACTTGGGCAGGGCATGTAATGCGAAGGCAAGATAACCGCTGGTCATTAAGGGTAACCGAGTGGATCCCTAGAGAAGGCAAGCGCTGCAGGCGGCGGCAGAAAGTTAGATGGGCAGATGAGATCAAGAAGTTTGCGGGGATAAATTGGTCACAGTTTGCACAGGACCGAGGTAATTGGAGAATAATGGGAGAGGCCTTTGCCCTGCAGTGGGCGTAGACAGGCTGGTGATGATTTCGAAGTGTGGGCTTATCATCGGCGTTCCACGCTCCACTTAAGGCATTTACAAGCACTAATGTTACGCCTGTTAAAAGGCACACACGATTAGCGGCTGCCGAGCTTCATTTGGTCAAGATGGAAGTTAAATTCTGTTCGCCGCAGCAACATTACGCGTCGATTGCTGTGTCATTATCGCCCGGCATGCTCTTTGTGACCTCACGCCCGGCAGAAATTTACGTTTTGTCTGCAAGCTGCGACTGCAGAGAATATATCAATATTTCGGACAAACAGAAACAATGTTTTTGTGACGGCGCTTGTTATTTATGAGTGCCAACACTTCTGAATGTTTAAGACATAACCAACTTTTATGTAGGGTTTTCCTCGTGCACTAAATAAGACACCACAATTCGTATTAATCTCACGGCACATATGACTTGATTACACGTTGTTTAGTTATGAAGTAACACTACTATCACAGCTATGTCGACCCTTTTTTATTTTGAAAAAAATATATATATATATTGTAAGATGGGTTTATTCGCGAAGGCAAGGCAGCAGGACGCTCAGCGAAGGCAGTCCGAAGCAAGCGGGGCTGACGGCTGGCTCTCACGCGCTCTTCTCGCGGTCCAGGCTGATGATGATCCCTGCCCGGTTCACTGGTTCTTCATCTTCCTTGAAGCTGTGTTACCATGGCCAATCTCCTTGAAAGGGTAGGAGGTACTTGTACCTCTTCCGCACTACAATCATCCCCCCGCGGCGAAGGGAGCCACCCTGGCGACTTAGGGGCACGCTACGACAACAGGATCGTAATAACGCTTGAGGCGTTGCACGTGGACTGTCTCGCGGCCTCGGCGACGAAGGTCTGAGGACGGGGTTAGCGGCTCCACGACGTAATTAACAGGTGACGCGCGTTCGACAACGCGGTATGGGCCGTGGTACTTGGATAGCAGCTTGCTGGAGAGACCGGGAGTAGTACTCGGTATCCAAAGCCATACCAGGGAGCCGGGAGAAAAAGTCGCTTCTGGGCGGTCACCATCACGACGATGTTTTTGGTGCGACTGGTCTTCAGAAGTTAAATCGCGGGCAATCTGGCGGCATTCTTCGGCGTAGCTGCAGAGTCGAGAAATGGTCGTGTGCTCAGAAACATCAGGTCGATAGGGGAGAATGGTGTCGAGAGTGCAGGATGGTTCACGACCGTAAAGAAGGAAAAAAGGGGAGAATCCCGTGGTAGACTGCATCGCGGTGTTATAGGCATACGTCACAAAGGGAAGAATCGTGTCCCAGTTGGAGTGGTCGGAAGAAATGTACTTCGCGAGCATATCGCCAAGTGTGCGGTTAAACCTCTCCGTCATCCCATTCGTCTGCGGGTGGTAGGCAGTAGTGGTGCGGTGAGTCACGTTGCATTTTTCCAGGAGAGCTGCTATCACTTCCGACAAGAAGACACGCCCTCTATCACTTAGAAGTTCACGTGGGGCTCCGTGACGGAGGATGAAACGCTGTAGAAGGAAAGTAGCAACTTCGCTCGCCGTGGCAGCCGGTAGCGCAGCGGTCTCAGCGTAGCGCGTAAGGTGGTCGATAGCAACCACGGCCCAACGGTTTCTGGCAGAAGTAGCTGGCAGCGGCCCGTATAAGTCAATACCGACCCGATCGAAAGGTCGCGCTGGACAGGGTAAAGGCTGCAATGGACCGGTTTGTTGCTCAGGCGGAGACTTCCGACGCTGGCAGTCTTCGCATGCCCGAATAAACTTCATCACGAAGGTGTACATGCCTCTCCAAAAATAGCGCTGTCGCAGTCGTTCGTACGTCTTCAGCACGCCTGCATGGGCACAATGCACATCCGCATGGAAGCTTTCACAAATGGCAGTCCGCAGGTGACGAGGGATCACGAGCAACCATTTGCGTCCTTCTGGGCGATAATTGCGGCGATAGAGCAGTTCATCACGGATGGCGAAGTGCGCAGCCTGACGTCGCAGCGCTCGGGGAGCGGTACACAGCGTAGGATTAGAAAGGAGGTCGCAGAGTGAGGATATCCAGGGATCCTTCCGCTGTTGCCCCGCCATGTCCTCAAATGGTTGGAATGTCGGGGTAGAGTCAATGGCCATGAGCTCTGCCGTATCCGTGCCCAGAGGTGAACGAGAGAGTGCGTCCGCATCATTGTGTTTTCGACCAGACCGATATATCACGCGGATGTCATATTCCTGGAGGCGGAGAGCCCAGCGGGCAAGGCGACCAGAGGGATCCTTTAGTGATGACAGCCAGCAAAGGGCGTGATGGTCTGTCACGACATCGAAGGCACGGCCATAAAGGTAGGGGCGGAATTTGGCAATAGCCCACACGATGGCCAAACACTCTTTCTCCGTGACGGAGTAATTGGATTCGGCTTTTGTAAGCGTACGGCTCGCATAGGCAACAACGTACTCGTCAAATCCTGGCTTCCTTTGGGCAAGTACAGCTCCCAACCCGACGCCACTGGCGTCAGTATGGATCTCAGTGGGCGCACGAGGATCGAAGTGGCGCAGTATAGGGGGTGAGGTGAGCAACCGACGTAACGTCAAAAAGGCTGCCTCGCATGCAGGAGACCAGGTGGACAAGTCATGGCTTCCGCCCAGGAGCTTGGTCAGAGGTGCAATAACCGATGCAAAATTTGGAACGAATCGCCGGAAATAAGAACAAAGGCCAATGAAACTGCGCAGGGCTTTTAGAGTGGTCGGTTTCGGGAAGTCGGCCACAGCTTGTAGCTTAGCAGGGTCAGGGAGAACACCGTCCTTGGAGACCACATGACCTAGAATTGTCAGTTTTCGGGCCGCGAAATGGCACTTCTTTAAGTTTAGCTGTAGACCAGCATCCGTTAGGCAATGCAAAACTTGCTCTAGACGAGTAAGATGGGTGTCGAAATCAGGGGAAAATATAACGATATCATCCAAGTAACATAAACAAGTTTTCCACTTGAGGCCACGCAAAATGTCGTCCATCATGCGCTCAAAAGTGGCGGGCGCATTACACAACCCGAACGGCATTACGTTAAATTCGTATAATCCGTCGGGGGTCACAAAGGCGGTTTTTTCACGGTCATCGTCTGCCATCGGCACCTGCCAATAACCGGAGCGTAGGTCCAGCGATGAAAAGAACTCAGCTCCTTGAAGATAGTCTAAGGCATCGTCGATCCGGGGCAGAGGGTAAACGTCTTTCCGAGTGATCTTGTTAAGTCGGCGGTAATCCACACAAAATCGGATGGATCCATCCTTCTTCGCAACAAGCACGACTGGAGAAGCCCAGGGGCTATTAGATGGTCGAATTACGCCACGCTGGAGCATCTCATCAACGTGGCTATCGATGACGGAACGTTCTTTGGCCGAAACGCGATACGGTCGCTGGCGCAAAGGACGATGAGAGCCAGTGTCGATTCGATGAGAGACGGTTGATGTGCGACCCAAAGAAGTCTTCTGACAGTCGAAGGTAGATTGAAAACGCTGAAGAAGGGTCAGAAGCTGGTCGCGCTGAACAGGATCGAGACTGTCGTCTACGGCGGTAACGAAGGCGGCAGTGTCAAAAGGTAGAGGTCGGCTCATTGAATTGATCGACAGAGGGGCTAACACATCCGGGAAGTCGACGACGTGGCTATCAACAGCTTCCACACGCCCAAGGGACTCACCACGAAGCACAGTTAATGGGGAAGGGGATGCATTGCAGACAGCCATAGTGCCAGCCCCATTCTCGATAGTAAGGACGGCATAGGGGAGAGAGGTACCTTTGCGGTGGGAAAAAAGATTAGAGGGCGTGAACACGACTGTTGCCTCGGAAATTGTGTCACAGGTCACTGGTATCAGAACAGCAGAAGCTGGCGGAATCGTGCAATCGTTGGCGGCGCATAGCTTAGAAGAAAGTGGAATACTGTCCTTTTCGGCGTCAAACAGAGGAAGTAAAGCAAGCTCGGCACGGGCACAGTCAATAATGGCGCTATGACGTGACAAGAAGTCCCACCCTAAGATGATGCGATGGGAACAAGAGGGCAGGACGAGGAACTCGATAATGTAGAGCTCATTTTGTACTAAAATCCGGGCGGTGCAAACTGCGAGGGGCTCAACGTGGTGCGCTGTGGCAGTACGAAGATGAAAACCGGAAATTGGCGTCCTCACTTTTCTTAATTGGCGGCAAATCTCTTCGTCCATAACTGATACAGCAGCTCCTGTGTCAACCAAGGCGCAAGTGGGGATTCCTTCCAAGTCTACTTCGATCGTGTTCGCAGGGGACAGACAAGGGCTTCGGTATTTCGACGGCGCCGCAGTTCTTGCCTCCGGAACTGCGGCGATTAGTTTTCCTCCGGGGCAGTCGGACGACGCCGCATCGGCGAGATGGAACGGCGTCGAGGAGAGACGGACCGACGGGCACCAGAAGAGAGTTCGTCACGAGAAGGCGGAGAATAGGGCGGCTCAGCATGGGCGTCGTTGTAAGGGCGGTAAGGAACATACGCGTTATCAGCGTAGGCTGGCCGTCGGTAAGCGTCTCCTGGCGGCGGAATCCCACGGCGGCAATAACGTGCGACGTGGCCAGGAATTCGACAAGAGAAACATATTGGCCGGTTATCAGGCGTTCTCCAGGGGTTGCTGTGGAGCGGCGACGGGCGAACCTGAGTAAGATGTGGCGGCGGCTGTGGGCGGCGTCGAGGCACATAAGCGTGAGCCGGGGTCCGTGCCGCAACTTCAGCGTAGCAAAGTGGTGGTGCAACAGGCAAGGGCTCGGGAGCAGCTGAAATGGCGTCAGCGGCTTGCTCCCGAATTATTTGATGGAGTGGCGACGACTGGGCAGGATCTTGTGTCGGCGACGACTGCTGCGGTAAACAAGGCAAGAGAGAGATCTGCCGGGCGACCTCCTCACGAATCAGCTCTTTGATGCGCCGCAGCAGGGACGGGTTTCCGTCGACTTCCAGCGCACAGAGTGGGTCGTCACGCTGCGACAGTCGGCGACGAGTCAAGGTGCGCTGCCTGCGCAACTCTTCGTAACTTTGGCACAGGCTGACGACTTCGCTTACGTTTTGGGGATTTTTCGCAAGCAGCATCTGGAACGCGTCCTCGTCGATGCCTTTAAGGATGTGCTTGACGGTGTCTTGCTCAGGCATCGATGGATTCGCGCGTCGGCAGAGATCTACCACATCCTCAATGTAACAGGTAAAGGTCTCACCGGCCTGTTGAGCCCGCTCTCTTAAGCGCTGCTCCGCGAGAAGCTTGCGCACAGCTGGGCGGCCGAATACACGAGTAATGTTCGTCGTAAATGCGGTCCACGTTGACCTATCAGCTGGGTGGTTCAGAAACCATTGTTCAGCCACGCCCCTCAAGGAGAAACCCGCGTTACTGAGCTTCGTGACCTCGTCCCACCGATTGTAAGCGCTTACTCGCTCAAAAGAAGAAAGCCAGTCCTCGACGTCCTGGTCGTCGGCGCCACTGAACTGCGGCGGGTCACGCTGGCGGATCGCGCCGGAGCAGATGACAGCCGGCGGGGAAGGTGGCGCGATGTGTTGGTCATCACCAGGCATGGTTGACTCAGTGGGAGATGGTAGGGTACGACTGCGGAGCTCCAGTCTCGAGGGTAGACGGGGTGAGCTGAGGCGGAGAACCCGCACACTCCACCAAAATGTAAGATGGGTTTATTCGCGAAGGCAAGGCAGCAGGACGCTCAGCGAAGGCAGTCCGAAGCAAGCGGGGCTGACGGCTGGCTCTCACGCGCTCTTCTCGCGGTCCAGGCTGATGATGATCCCTGCCCGGTTCACTGGTTCTTCATCTTCCTTGAAGCTGTGTTACCATGGCCAATCTCCTTGAAAGGGTAGGAGGTACTTGTACCTCTTCCGCACTACAATATATATATATATATATATATATCAAGGTTGCAGTCGTCATTGCCAGTGCTATTCGGCTTTTTTCGAAATATATAATAGGGCCGAATGACGTGTGCTTGTCACGTTTCTTTGATTCATTGATAAATAAGCGAAAATATAAGTCCAGAAAAAATCCGCCGTTTTTCCGGGAGCGGGTTTTTTCTCGACTTGAAAACGGCGGATTTTTTCTCTTCTTATATTTTCGCTTATTTCCATTTCCATGAGGAAGTGAAGCGGCGGCAAACGTAAACACCGCCACTCACGCCCTCGCCCGTTGAAATCCGGGCGACGCGGCAGGCCGCACCTTGCGTGCGCTCTCATCCAGCGGCCGTGTCCAGACAGAGGGGAACCGCAACCACAAGACTACCAAACCCCCCGAGAAGACGACGCAGGTGAAACAACTGCCACCACTGGGGCAAAAGCGGAGTTACATACAAGTTCTCAAAGGAGCGACCAGCACCGCAACAATGGTTACACCAGCACAGGCGAGTACCCAGGGCCTTTTCGCTCCCAACTTCACCCCTCCTCCCCTACATATATACCCCCCACAGCTCAGGATAGCAAACTTGATCTTATTCTAAAAGAGATGCAAAATATGCGAGCCGACATAGCCCTACTTAGAAGCGAGAACGCCCAACTGAGGGCAGAGAACAGTAACCTTAAAGCGCAGATAGCGAAGCTGACAACCAGCAACGCCGCGGAGACAGAACCCACCCCGCCACCACTTAAGCGCAAAAACATGAGACAGCCGGCGACTATCCCGAAATCCGACGACAACAAGGTCAGAGTAGACATGGAAGAACTCAAACAAGAAATGCTTCGATCACTTAACGCCACCCTAAAAGAATCCATAACGGCCCTGCGCGCGGAACTACTTGGTCTGGCAAGCGCGGAGGCACCGGCAAGAAACCCAACCGACCAGGCAAGCATGACCCATCTACCAATAGATATCGAGCAAGATGCCGACTTCTAGACAAATCACCATATGGCAGTGGAACTGCAGGGGCTACAGAGCTAAGAGAAGCCAGCTGCAAGCCCACTTGTGCACGCTAAATGAACAACCCGACGTCATAGCATTACAGGAGACAGGACCCAACACCAAACTTCTCAACTACACAGCACACACACACCCCGATCACCCGCAACTAGCTACACTCGTAAACAGAAACATATGCACGTCCACTAGCGAAATCACCAACACAAATATACCGCACATATTCACCACTCTATTGCCAGTCAAGAAAGGACAACAGCCGCTCCACGTGCTCAACGTTTACAGCCCTCCAAAACAGACGACCCACAACTTCAAGCCCCTCCTGCTCGAAGCCCTGAGAATAGCCGGACAGCAACCCCTGATAATAGTAGGAGACTTTAATGCTCCACACGAGGCATGGGGATACCATTAGACAACAATCAAGGGCAGGAAACTAGAGGAATTAATGCAGACTTTGGGCCTCACTATACACAATACGCCAGGAACCCCAACCCGCATCGGCAACAGCGTACAAAGGGACACAACACCGGACCTAACCCTAACGCACAAAATAGTAGCGGGAAAATGGAGGGTCACCTCTCAAAACTTGGGGTGCGACCACCACATAATAAAATTAAAAGTCAACTACACGACGCGGCTGGCACATGAGCCACCAAGGAAACCCCTCACCAACTGGGATCTATTCAGACAGAAATGTGCGCAAGTGGAACCACCCAAAGAACTTACAGAAAGCAACATCAGAGAATGGACGCAGAACATTTTAAAATGCAAAGAAGGCAGCGACGCACCAATAGACCCCATGATCCCGGCCCTGTACGTCGATTCTAAGCTACAGCACATGTGGGACGCGTATCGCAGCATCGAAGCGAGATGGAAAAAACATCGGCACAGGAAAGCACTGAGAAGAAAGCTACAGAACCTTAAGATAGCAATAGCCAAACACGCAGACTACCTGACGCGAATGCAGTGGCTTTAAGCGTGCGACGAAATTCGCGGCACACTATCGATGAAGCGCACGTGGGCGATCCTACGGAAACTAATCGACCCCAGTAACAACAAGACAGAATCGGCCAAGAAGATCACGAAACTTATACAAGATTACCAGGGCTCGGAATTACAAATGCATGGGGAGCTTATTAAACTATACGCAACGCAAAATGATAGTGCGCGCTCTCCCCCTCTGCATTATATGGGCGCGAGCAACGAAATGCTAGACGCCGAATTCACATTCGAAGAGGTGCACGCCGCCATTAGAGAACTCAGAAGAGCGACCTCACCTGGAGAAGACAAGATATCCAACAAGATACTACGACATCTAGAGGAGACAGCGATTCAGACTCTAACAGACTACTTAACAAGGTGTGGCGGGAGGGGGAAGTGCCCCCTGACTGGAAGCACGCTAACATAACACTCATTCCAAAGCCAAGCAAGCCAATAAAAATAGAAAATCTCAGACCAATATCGCTTACGTCGTGCGTGGGGAAACTCATGGAACAGGTCGTGAACTCTCGCATAGTAGATTACCTCGAGACGAACGACATGCTACCACACAACCAACTCGGTTTCAGACCAAGGCTCTCCACTCAGGACGCACTTCTACAGATTCAACACGACTTATTGGACCACCCACCGAAAAAAGACAACGCGGACATTTTAGCCATTGACCTCCACAAAGCCTTTGATAACGTCTCGAACAAGGCAATAATCACAGAAATCTCCACACCCGGGCTAGGAGAAAGAACATTCGCTTATGTCAAATCCTTCCTCACAGGCCGGACGGCCAGGATGAAGCTAGGAACGTCCCAAACACAGATCTTCAAGATGCCAGACAAGGGAACCCCCCAGGGAGCCGTAATTTCGCCTTTGCTCTTCAACCTCGCAATCCGACCGATGGCCAAAGCATTATACAGCATCCCAGGACTAAGATCAACTATATACGCAGATTATATCACCCTTTGGGTTAACCGGGGCAGCGACGCCGGCATCGAACCGACACTAAGGACAGGCGCCGAAATAATCACGAAACTCGCAACCAAGGCGGGCCTCACTTACTCAACGACAAAATCCGAACTGATGATCCTTCATCCCCCCAGGACGAAACCGGCCACCCAACCGCCCATCAAAGTCGACATCGGAGGACAAAACATATCCACGGTCTCAAGCATAAAAATACTAGGACTACGGATACAGGCCAACAGAGGGACAACCGAGACAGTACGCGTCCTACGATCACACACGATACAAACAATTTCCATGCTAAGAGGAATAACCTCAAGGCAACGTGGCCTCACAGAGGAAGAGAGACTAAGGATCGTACAAGGCTTCGTAGTCAGCAGATTCAGTTATCACCTGCCTTATGTGAACTTAACCCAATCGAACAAAGATTCGCTCGACGCTCTACTTCGGAGAGCCTACCGCATGGCCCTGCACATTCCCCACTCTGCTTCAACAACCAGACTTGCGAACCTGGGCATTCACAATACCGTAGGAGAGATAATCGATGCCCATCGGACAGCACAGATACACAGGCTGGCGCAGACCACGACGGGCAGGTCCATACTGCAGCGGATCCAAATTCAACCGCCCAACACCGACTCCACTCCTGCCAGGATACCAAGAAACATCCGAGCCCTAATCAAAGTCAAACCTATCCCCAGAAACATGCACCCGACCTTCCACGCGGGAAGAAGAGAGGCACGCGCGCAGTACCATTCGCAGCACTACCCACCAGACAAACACACCGTGTATGTGGATGCGGCACGGTACCCCGGCAGAGCAGCCTTCGCAATCGCAGGCATCGCCTCCGCCACAGAAACGCAACCAACAATCAAAGCCTCCATCTGTACGGCAAACCCCACCACTGCAGAAGAAACGGCCCTGGCTCTCGCCATAACCAAGACGCCAACACCGACCGTCGTCCTGTCAGACTCACAGCAGGCGCTACGCAATTAGGAGAAGGGCAACATCTCATCCTGAGCCCTAAAAATTCTCGTAAAAAGACCTCCCGACCAGCCCGTGATACTGCTGTGGACCCCGGCTCACACTGGCGTGGAAACCAACGAGGTAGCTAACGAACAGGCCCGAGCAATAATACCCCGGGCGAGCACTTCTCTTGGTTCTACGCATGGATCCGCACTCGAGTTCACTGCGTACGCCCTCACCACATACCGAGACATCACACAGCACTACCGCCTCAGCCGCCGAACACTACCCCCGCCCAACGCCAAACTTACGATAGAGGAAGCACAGATGTGGCGCACTCTACAAACCCATTCCTTCCCACATCGCACGCAGTTACAGCACTCCCACCCACACCTCTTCCTCTCCGCAGAGTGTCCGAGATGCCGCAGCCTCGACACGCTATACCACTCTTTGTGCGAGTGCCCCGCGGACCCTTACCCCCCCCTTCCCCACCCCCACCCACTGGGAGCAGGCCTTGGGTAGCTCTTGCCTCGTGGATCAACGGACCCTGACGCAACGGGCGCTGCAGGTCGCTTCGGTCATCTGGGCTGAGGCCACCGCCGCAACCTGAACCCGGTGTCTCACCAATAAAGTGTTTTTCTCTCTCTCTCTCGGGTGTAGGCAGAGTTCAGTCGCAGCCGGTGTAGCGCGCTTATCTAGTAATACAGTTGAACCTGGATATAACGAACCTGTGTATGACAAATTCCGGCATTTAACGAGGTTTTTCAATTCCCCAATACCGCCCCTTCTGAAGGCCTTGTGTTTGCGACCTCTAAGTAAGGAAGGCGTTGCGGCGGCTAACCTTGGTGTAACGAATATTTTACGCTGATAAGTCATTGCTTTTGCACTTTTTTAAAACTTAGGCTGGAGAAATGCATAGAGCCATCGAATTTCACCCGCACCACAAACTAGCGTGCATTTCCACGCGTGAGTCAGGTATCAATTAGGTGCTAGCTCTGCATGTCGGCATGTAGCCGCACCCCGTCACTGCTATTTGTAAGTTTTAGTTGGTCCATGATGAGTGCTGTAGCAAGAAAGCGAAACGTTCTCGCTCCCAATGTTAAATTCCGTCTCCACCGGCGAGAGAGAAGAATTGCTCCTCCCGGTACAATATCCCCACGATCAACCAATCAACAATTTTGAGTGGGGAAAATCGCATTCATTTCGCGGAAAGCCGCCGATTCAGCATAAGTTTTTCTTAAAAAGCGTTAAGCAGCGAAAAAGCGCCCAAAGGCAAAATTCATACCTAATTTACGTTTGTGAATAAGGTGGTAAGTGACCTTGCTTCTTTGGAGTGCCGTGTAGTGAAGAATCCCGCGGCAAAGCAGCAGACGCATATCACGAAGTTTTTAATTAGTGTGAAACAAATCATTAAAGTGGGAGTTCACCGTCACTGATGCCTAGCACTTAGGTTTCTTTTCTGCTTTATTTCTGCGACCCTTAACTCGAAACCTGCATTTGACGAAAACCTGCATGTAACAAAAACTTGCGAATTTTAGTCACCTTCGTTATATCGACGTTTAACTGTACTGTACGGGTTAACAGTCCTCGGGGACAATGGTGATGTGACGGTATACAATGAAGGAAACTCTCGCTAACGCGTAAAACCTGAAGGTAACGAATCTGTACGCAACCTTCGCAACCATCAGAACGGTATAAGTTCACGCTTGCAGCCGTTTTGCTTCTTCGCTGCTGCCGCAACGACCCTTCCTCCATCATTGTTGCCATTGCTGAGTGTAAGCTTGCTTCTTTTATTTGGAAGTGATAGTTATCAGACATCTCCTTTGGGAGGCGTACGATATAACATGACTTAATTTTCCGAAGAAGTGTTTCTACGATAATGGCGAACACATGAGTTTTTTTTTTTTTTTTTTAGCTAATCTTGGCCAGTTTCCCAAGTGGGTATGCCTGACTAGGAAACGTGCAGCGATGATGCTGGGGGGTCGCCGCGAGGCACGCACACACGAACGCTTCGCATTTTTTTATTTTCTAATTGAACTATAATTTTTATGGCTCAGGTTAATTTTGGGGCTTTAAGTGATTTCTTTGTGTGCGTTAGGTTATGTTATGTTATGTTTAGGTTAGGTTGCCTAGCTTTACGTTATCTGGAGCCATGTAGTGCTAGACGCGGTAAGTTTGTTACAAAATGCCGGTGGACATCGATATAGTGGAGTGCCTATAATACCGTCGGACGGCACTCCAGACACGGCCGGGACAGAAAGCTGTTGTAGCTCGCAAAGCAAAAACCTCAGGCGGGAGCTCCCACGTCCATAGAAAAAGACAAATGTACAGCAATCCCGACAAGAATAGCGATAGAAAAAAAAAGCAAGCAATCGGCAAACACAATAAATAACGATAGATAGAAAGAAATGGTAACTTCTAAACCGAGATATACGGAGACAGAGAAGCGGCAAGTATTCCTCCGCGCAGGCTGTAGCACGAAGGCCATGCGCACCGGAGAGAAGTACATCAGCTAAACCAAGCCTCTAGTGAGGGCCCTAAATTTTTGGCTTTTAGTTTCTTTCAAAGTCTGCCCGCCGGTGCGCTGGCATGGATCGTAGCCTCACTCAAGGATCGTAGCCTAGAACTCATGTCTTGATGCCGGAGACGTGGTGAGACTCCGCCCAGCTGCCGATGAAGCTGGCGCCGTTCCAGGACCGTAGCCTTGTCCCACTTTTTCTCCTTGTCTTCTTCTCCTTCCCACGAGCCTTCACATACCAATTCTTTGGAACTGGTCCTTACTGCTTCTATGGATTCTTCTTCTGTGGCACCGAGGCCTCCTCTTTGGCGGTCGCTCGTGACAAATACCTGCATGATACTGATGATAATTCACGTTAAGTATGACGCGTCGGCGCGAGATGGCGTTGATGCTGGTCACAGTATTGAAAAAAGTGTTCAGCGCCCCAATGTCAACGTCCTTGCATACTCTTCACTTGCACAGCATCCCAAGGTATTCAACCAGTTTTAACTTTGCCAAATGCTGATTCTTATGCCTGCAGCAACTACTTGGACGTTTGCTGTATTACCGGGCTCGCAGCGGTAACGGAACCGCCCACCAGCCCAAGCGGCGCAAGGCACAGAGCGGAGGCGGCGGAATCAACGCTGCCATGTGCAGCGACAGTTTGGTGCCACTCTGCAGAATGCAACTAACTGCGCGAAAGAAAGCTTCAAATGCGAGAAAAGACGTGTCGGAGCGGAAAAATAGTTGGGCCAGGGATCTCCATCTGTGAAGCATCGACTGCGATGTTAAGCCTTATTTTTTATAAGGACCGGTCTTCAACGAAACTGGATGATCTCTGCGCTCTAAAACCGCTTCCACACGAATGCCTTTCCCTATTGTTGCAAGGGTGCGCGTTGGTCAACTGCCCCGTTTCCAGGTGCCTAACTTGCTCTGAAAATGGTGTATTTTATAAGGTCGGCATAAAAACGGTTCGTGAAACTTGCGCTGGCCTGCTGTTATTCATGTCGTTTTGCGACGCTTACCAAAAGATATGGTGTTAGTTATATGCGTAATAGGGTGGTAACTGCTCTTCAGCCGCTCTTTACGTGCTGAGATGGCGCCGTGGAAAGGCACTGGACTGCTACTCGAGATATCTTGGTTCAGTTCTCATGTGAATTCAAATCCGTTTATATTTAGTATTTCCAGCGGCAGCCATTGAGCACGCGAAATCAAAACCAACGCCAACAACACCAGATTTTAGGGCGACGCCACCTTTAAGACTTTCACCTTTAAAAGGCAGCAAGAAAGGGAACACAATGGCGGCCCTTATTTCGAGAAATTGCCCCAATATCTGCTTCCCCGTTGATGTTCCAGAGAAATCCTGGACGAATAATCCTTTACGCACCAGTGTTCGCTGTTTTTGTACAGTGCCTTGCGTGAATTGCTGGAGCCCCGCCTTGGTCTCTCGTGTAACGTCCGTTCTTTTCGTTCCGCTTTCTGCGCTACCCGGCTCATTGCTCTCTCCGGTTTTACACTTTCGCCCAGGAAACGAAACACCGTGAACGGAGTGGGGCTGGTATGCTTCTTATATTTAAAGCACCTTGCTTTTCGTTTACGTGATGGTTAGACCTGTGACTAAGTTCTCGTCCAATCGGTAACCCAGCAGGACGACGCCAATTATATAAGGGAGTTCGACGTCTGGGCACAGGAGTAGGTGCCATCTGAGTAAATAGGAAAAGAAGAGAGGAAAGCTACTACGCTTGTGTGGATGAAGATGAAGTTGCGAGAGCATGCAGGCTGCGTTGGGTAGCCGAGTCCGTGACATTAACACTTTCGGCCCTGGTGGTGCCAATTGACGCCATCCCTTAAAAGTTTCTATAGCGCAAACGTAACGAAACTAAAGCTGCTGGTTTACTGGGGAATTGTTATTCAATGATGCTTATTGCGATTTATGTCACCGTTGTTGCGTTTTGGCGGAGCAGGACGCTACAAAGAAGCAGCAGCACCGGTGAAGACGAAATTCCGCCGTTCACACTCGAATAAACGAAGGTCCTAGTTTTATTCCTAAGCTTGTAAATCTAAAATAATGTGCATTAAGGAGCTCCGTTTCTGTTTGTAGGCGCATGTGGTCGTAACATTTACGAAAACCCGCAACCGAAGCGTTCTTGCTCAATATAAAGCTTTTAATTGCCAGATGTTCTAAATAATGGCCTCTATAAATCAGCTTGCAGATTGCTTTATAATGAGCTTGCACCACCAGTAATATTTCTTGTTTGGGGGCTTATGAGGACCTACATTTTAACTAAACACGCGAAAAAATGTTCTTTTTAAATGATAAATCACGGATGAAAGGGTTAACACTATTACCGGGTATACTTTCTAATTGAGACACATTTTATTCTTTTCTGTTCATAATATAGACCTGCCACTAGTTTTTATGTTGCCACTTTTTTTATATACGCAATTCAGTGCTCATGCCAGTATCACTTTTGTCGGAGAAGCACTTTGATATAACGGAGTTTTTCCCGGCCACGGCTGGCGACCGTTTCGGTCGCGCCATGTTTGAGGACCCGCGAGAGAGAGCAAACGTCAGCATGCAGCCAAGGCCATCACGCATCCTTTCGTGTTTTTGTCGCGTTAACACTGTGGCGAGCTCACCGACGGGCCTCCTCCTTCCCACTCTTCACAGTCGCTGCGCCCGATGCCCGATTCCACATTCAGGCCGACGTTTGCTGGCTGCTGTAGCGTCGTTTCGGGTTGGGGGTTACCTTTTCCCGCGGACTCCTGATGAGCCGGGTTATATACCCAAAAACCTGCATCCACTGGAAATAACTCGATGTGCACCAATTTCCCGTTCAAAAACTGGGAGGAGTTGCAAGAATAAACCAGCGGTCGCAAAATGTTGGAGCTCTTTACTATCACCGCTCATTGGAATGGCGAAAGCTGTTCGCAAAAAAAAAAAAAAAAACGTGACAAACGTTTTTCTTCACTCACCAATTCTCAAATATTTTGATGTATAAAATACACAAATATAAAGACTGTTATGACCCTGCCCGCCATTGACATTCCGCGTCCTGGGTACATGAATGGCATGACGCGTGCGTATGTGCGGACGGCGAATGAACGACGAAGAGCGAAAGTCAAACGTATACATTTTAGTTCCTGATGAGGTGAAAGGCATACCGACGTTGCAGCAAAACATATTGCAAAAAATGTTTGAATATGATTGATCGCTTTAGCGCAGATATACCACGCATTGACACAACTTAAGCGGCCCAATGCGACCGAGGCTCTAGAAAGCCACAGCTGGTTTTAAGTAATTAAATTGGCAACAATTACGATACTCAGGAAAGCGAAATTTGAGAGCAGCTCTTCATGCTTTATGAATCGGACTGAGAGCACGCTGTTAATATCGACACTGCCATGGAATATATGCCGTGGGGTAGAATAGGGCTGCGTATACCTTGCTAACCGGAAGATCAGGGAATTGAGCGTGTGTGTGGTGTGTGGTGCTTGTGCGCACTTCATAGTGGTTTTCGGCACAGGGATCCATTCTTTAAGCACTTTCTTCATAATTATGGTATGGTCCCACGATCTGCCACTGTACCTTACCGATAAATCTCTCGTCGAGCGGACGGCGTCACCGCGCTAAGAGAGCATTTGTGAGCTGTTGCAGAGACTTCTGCTGAGGTAGCCATGCTTACAACATGGTAACGGTGGAAGCCTTCCCGAATTCCTCACCAATGAAGTTATCGGCGTGCGGACTACGCCGCTCCACCCTGCGAATATTTTTAGCATAGCGCAGCCTCGTGCGCCAGTACTCTTTCTCCCTCACTCATTCACCATACTCTCCTTTCTTTTTTGGCATACGTATGCGGTACCTTCCCCGTTTCTTGCTGCGCACTCTTCGGAATCACCTTGATTGGTTCTCAGTCACGCTCCCAGTTCACTTTCTTTCACCGACCGCTGTGCCCCTTCTTGGCTCAGTTGTCCCAATGGCGGCCGCGATGTCGACGCTGCTCGACAAATTACGAATGCTCAAAGGATTGATTGATTGATTGATTGAGTGATTGATGTACCAATTCATTTATTTATTTATTTGTGTACAGTATACTGCGGTGACAAAGGACCGTGCAGGTCGGATGCAGCAGTACATAAAGCAAAACATATAATAAATTTCAATTACATAAAAAGCAGGCAGATGTAGTAGACAAACGGAAAGTAACTCTACTCGCAAAATGCCCCAGGTGCACAAATCAATGGCTTTTAATTTGGAAAATGAAGTCGAAATGTCAATACGAACAAACAAAAAATGCGGCAAGAGCTGGTGGAGCATTCCCAAATCAATGAGCAGGGCATTTGCAATATCGCTGGCAGATGGCGATGAAACAACTTTTTCAGACAGTGAATTCCAATCAGTAATGCTTTGCGGAAAAACTGAGTTCTTGAAAAGATTAAAACGCGTTAGGTAAGGAAGCAGATTAAATGCATGCCGATTTCTTAATGAGAGTGACCAAAATGGTTGTATATATGCGCGCACATTTACCTTTAGTTTGTTTTGATACAGCAACAATAAAAATGTGAGTCTCACTAGTTTTCTGCACTGCTCCAGCGTTGTAATCTTTTTACGAGTATTATGGATTACGGCGAATCTTTCCTGTTAGGTTTGTTAAATGTGAAACGAACTGCCCGCCTCTGTACCATCTCGAGCCTATGCTTATCTTTTTGATAGTACGGATCCCAAACTACGCTTGCATATTCAATTTTACGCAGAACAAATGTTTTTTAACCGAGAAACTGGATCGGATGGCACGTTTGTTTTTTTTTTAATTTGTGTCTAAGTAAGCTGAGTCTCTGGGTTGCTGCTGTACAAATATAGAAATATTTTCCATGTGCGAGGACTACGTAAGTTGTTCGTGATTGTCAATCCCAAATACTTGTATTCTGTGTCGTCTGTTACGCTCTCGTTAATAATTTTATATGTAAATAAGAATGCTTGTGGTTTATTGGTTATGCGAAGCAGCACAGTTTTCTCGGAATTCACGGGCATCGACCATGCTGTGCACCATTCGAGAATTTTTGCTAGACAACTGTGTATTGAAATTTGGTCGTTCTGGCATGTCACTTTTTTAAAAATCAAACAATCGTCAGCAAACAACCTTATTTGAACGTACATGAGAAAAAGAATGGGTCCCAAGACATTTCCACCATTCATTGATTGATACCATTGACTGAGTATGGTGTTTAACGCGCTGAAGCTTCGCCTCAGGCGCGTTGTAGTCGAGGGCTCCGAATTAATTTTGACCACCCGGGTATCTTTAGCGGGTGCCAAAATGCTCTACAGTGTGCATCGCACGGGCGTCTTTGCTTTTCGCCCCCATTTCAAAAGCAGCTACCGAGGCAGGATCGAACCCACGACCTTTGGCTCAACAGCCCACCCTCGCCACTAAGCCGGCTCGGCGGATGAACGTTTAGAGGGACATTAGTGTATAATGATATTGGTTTATTAGGGTAGATTAAAATGCCTTGTACACAAATGTCCTAGTCGCAGCAGCAACAGTACTCGTGAACCAGGAGATGTCGAAAGCGGGAAAACGGGAGTCGCCTCCCCATACACTTTTTCGCACTACCTTTCGTGGCATCCGAAAATAAGAATGCGGAAGCGCTCGATTGATGGAGCTTGCTAATTTTTTCTCTGATGTAAACGGTGGAGGAGGAAAGTAAACCTATAATAGTCATATACGGGAACTCCTGCCAGGGACATGCGGTCACAAAAGCACGAAAGTTAGCTCTAAATTAACAATGCTCTTTTATTACAACTGCTAGTAATATTTATTTTTAACTACAGTTTCGGTCCGATGTCTTGCGGAAGGGTAATGACTGCAAAAGGTGCGCCAGGTACTCTCTCTATTCGTGGGTATTTGTTATGCGGCAGCCAGCTACGAAATTCCGAGATTATAGGCCGAATTAGAAAAAAAGCCGTGTCCAGGCGGTAGCCGCCTTGGTGGGAAATCGCGTGACTAGTTCCCACTGCTTCTTAAATGTAGCACCATTCCCCTGGCTGGAAACTCGTGAGAATGACTTTGCAGGATGTGGCTCTCTAGAGCAGTGGTTCTCAAATAGGGGTCCGCGGACCCCAAGGTGTCCGCGAGAGCATCTGAAGGGTCCGCGAAGCCTTCCTCAAAACTTTTCCGCTGCGATTTTTTTCTCGATTTTGCCAGCATTTTCTTGCAATGCAAAAAGCTGGCTTCGCCGCATTATATGTACGTTTAGTTTCCCTCCCTAGCACATATTTTAACAGCTTATTTTTGCACAACACATTATATATAAGAAAAAAAAAACAGATTGTTTGAAATTTCGACACCGATCAATATATGGTCCATCGGGGGTCCCCCATCACTTTCGCAAGCCCAAAAGGGGTCCCCGGGGCAGTCATGGCTGAGAACCACTGCTCTAGAGTGTGTGGCGTGTTTGTTTGCGTGGCACAAAAAATGCACAGTAAATGAGAGAGTGAACTGAGCAAGTAAGGTTGTGTTTACAAAAAAACGAAGCATTTATTGCCGTTGAACAAACGTAGCTACAAATGGTGTGATCCTTCAATGAAACAACAAATACTAGGCCTTTAGTGTCCCGCTTCAGCGATTTCATACCAAACAGACATGCAGTTCATAGCTTCGCCATCTGCAGCGATTAGTTACCCAATTAGAAAGCATGTGAAGTCGCAAGAAAACATGTGTACAAAGCTCCGGGCTGTTATGCTGGTCGGCAGCTCAGGAATGTGCTTCAACTTGTTCGGAGGGGCCCGGAAAAGTAGGGGAACTCGCATTTGCTTCTTGGTAAATAAGATGACGCTCGCGCAGAATAGGGAAATCACAGAACCATAAAGCAATAACAGCTGGTAAAACTTTATTTACCCAGGCAAACAATGAAAGGGTGGTGGCGGGGATGATGTTTATTGACGGTTGGATCTAGCCTTGCGTGATATGCCGGCAATTGCTCCCCTGATCAACACCTTCTTGCCACTATTCGTGGGAAAGCACAAAGAGTCACTGAGACGTGTATCGCCTAAAATCCGAGGATCAGGCGCAAAATGTCTCTCCTAGCTATCCAATGACCTATATGAAAAATGATATCATCCAAAGAGTCATGCGGGGCGGCTCTCCTTCGAAGTTCCTTAAACAAATCTAACCTCTCCGTCGCACGCCCTCAGCAGTCCATAAGAAAACATCCGTTATCACCTGTCTGACAACACGCTGCGCACAGAGGTGAGGAGACACGGTTCAGCTTGCCAAAGAGATCTGAAGTGTTCTTTACTGATAGTTTTTACAATTCGCTGTTCGTCTGAAGCCACTTTCAGAAAACGAGTACAAGATGTCGCTTCACAGGCCAATTTATCCGCGGCTTCGTTTCCAAGCAGGCCAGGATTTCGGGACACGGCGTCGAGTTTCGAAAAACTGACACCACGTGGCGTAGCGACCTGGAGACACAATTCTTTCTCTCTTGTTCTCTCCCACGCGGCGCGAGAAGCAGGGCCTTCACACAGGGTCTAGCCGCTCACGACGGTTTCCCAAAGAGGCCAGCTTTTCGCCTTTGAAATTCGCCGAACAAGGAAGGAAAAAAAAAAACGAGGGGAGCCCTCACAAAACGACCCCGCATGGGCTGCGGTTACCCCGTGTGGACGAGGCTCGTTTATGGGCCGGGGAGGGCTCGCCCCGCTCGGACGCCTGCTTTTTTCGTGGCGCTCGTGCCGCATTTCTCACTCGAAGGAAAGAGCCGGGTAAAATTTTCTTTCGACTTGTGAAACAATGTGCGTTAGTACGGATCGAGCAGGCTCGGGTCAACTGCAGCGTCGCTAATGAGTTAACTTTTGCCAGTGTTCGTCTTGTCGTCTGCTACGGACGCATCGTCTGCTCACCGCGCCACTCGACCAGCCCTGTGCCCTGGCTATTTCACGGAATGAAACGTGTTGTTGGGGGACGTCAGTTCCGAAAGCCTTTCAGGTCCCATGGGTCGCCTTTTCGAAATTAAGGGGTCATCTGTTCAATTTGTCACAGGGCATTTTTATTTCCTTCCGCTTGCATGATACTTGTTCGCACTTGGCACATCCCGAACTTTTTTTTTTTGGCTGTTAAACAACTTGCACAAATTGCGTTGGTACATTGATTCGTACATTAGAATTAATCAGGTGTCTGATATGTGGGACGTCTTTTGAAGGCGCATGCGATTAAATGGAACGAGCTTTTCTTTTTCTGCTCGCTTTTAATTTCTACTCGCGAACATTCACACCCGAATTCAGCAAAATTATTTTTCCTGTGCTAACATCTGCATCGACAAATAATTTGCAGCACAAAAACATTTTGCGTTATTGTTGCAAAGCACAAGCGGTAGAGCAAGATAATAATCTATTATTTCGGGGTTCATAAAAAACAAAAAAAAAATACACAGCATATCCACGTGGTGAATGATGATGAGTGGGCGAAGCTCCTGAGGGGAAATCATCGGTAAAACCGTGACTCTTCAGTGAAAGTTCGCCCACTACATCTGTGTCCGAACGTAACGTCTAGAAAGTCTCGCTTAAACCGCGCGTCGGCACCTTGGGGCTGAGCTCGCCTGATGCGTTTTGCAGACGCCTCACGATCTCTCACTGCATCGGGGTCTGCCTGCCGATACGCGCGCTTTCTCGCCGCTTCCCGTTCTCTGACGTTTTTGGGATCCTCTTCGCGCCGCAGCCGTGCCGCTTCGCGTACGGCAGGGTCCCCGCGCCGTTGCCGTGACGCTTGGGCCTCTCGTTCTCGAACGCTGGGATCTTGGCGGCGGCGTCGCGCAGCCAGACGACACGCTTCGGCCTCCCGCTCTCGTACGGCAGGATCTTGGCGGCGGCGTCGCGCAGCTTCACGGAGCGCTTCTGCCTCGCGGGCTCGCACATCTGCAGCCTTATCCATCGGGCGACTCCGAGCGCGCGCCAACAGCGAACGGATTTTATTACAACGCTCCCCGCCATCTAGTAAACAATCCAAGAACTAAACTAGAGGTAGCCACGCCATCGAGTAAACAATCCAAGCGCATCTTTTCATCATATACAAGTACCGCCATCTAGTAAACAATCCAAGAACTAAAGTAGAGGTAGCCACGCCATCTAGTAAACAGTCCAAGAACTAAACTAGAGGTGGCTACATACATACGTCGAGGATGGACAGACCCACGCCTTAAGGAGCTTCGCCCCTAAAAGCAACATTAGTGTAACATTATATGCGACGTCAGTGTAACATTATATGTGCCGTAACATCGTTAAATATTTCTTTTTGCGCAGATGAAAGGCGCCACACAAGGCGGCAAGAAGCTGCTCTTTTTGTGACTTTCTGAACCCTCGCCCGCGCCCCTAGAAAAAAAATGATACATAATAATTGGTATTGCCTAAAGGAGTTATTAACTAAAGCTCTAAAAAATCTCAAGTTCTGACCGAAAACTTTCAAAGCATAAACAGAAACGATGCAATCAGTGCGTAGACAGTCATCCATAACCTAATACCTACGCAAATAATAAGTTAGAAAAGCTGTTATTAAACTAGAAAAGCTGTTTTTTTATCCCACTAGTTAAATAATAGACGTCTGTTAACCAAACGCTCATTCCCGTGACGTACGTTTTTCATTTTCTATATATATATATACACCTGAGAGGCAGTGCTTTCTATTCAATCTAAGAAAAAAACAAATTTAGAGAAATTCATTTTTTACCATGAAAGGTCCGTATTCAGTTTTTTTTTAAATTTCTTGCCATTTTTCAACGAATAAAGACATTTTCGAACTTGTTACCAGGGCCAGTGACGAAATTTGAGTTCTTGAAACAATGTTTAGGTAGTACACGAATTATGCAGCACTTATAAATCAGGCACCGATTGTACGCTCCCGATTTATTAAAACGCCAGGGCTAGCTTCCGTAGCACTTCGCCTCGCCAAATTGCCCATTTTAAATGCACATGCTGAAAGAGCTTCGGCAAAGATTACGGTTGTAAACAAAGAACGGCATGGAATCAATGAAGAAAGTAAATTATATGTGTGTTTACTGCCCTTAGTTCAAGGGGATTTTGGGGAATTCAAGTTAATTTGGGGATTCAAGGGGGGGTGTCCAGAAAAACTAGGAGGGGTCTACACACCCCCTAGAGGGGGTGTAGGGAAATCACTGCTCAAACGGCAGTTATAACTTAGAGTTCCACATGCGAGAAAAGGGGTGATAGTGTAGTGAAAAGTTGTGTTGCGGATTGTCATTCGCAGTTGCACAGATAGCAGCGATGAATCACCCGAGCCGACGCGAGCGACGCAAGCCGCCGTAGCCGATCGCGTGCGGCCGACGGGAAGCGATATAAGCCGACCCCGTTCCCTTTTCGGCACTCCGAGTTAGAGCGGAACGCAGCACAAGTTGTGGGCATTGTTCCGCGTACAACGAGCACACACAAAAAATCAAACGATGTAAACACAACCACGACCCCTTCCCGCTTGTGCGGGAGCTGTGGGGAATGTCGTCTGCTGCCCCTACTGGACTGCTTAGGGACTTGGCCGCTAGGGGATTGCGCATGCGCATTGGGGTTGTGAAAGAGGCGGATTGCTTCCATTTCGGTTAAGCGCCATTGACATTTTCACGTTTATGCATGCTTCTTACGGCGTCGTTTATACTTTTTATAACCGTTTTTAACGCATATCAGTTTTTAACTGGTGATGTTCTGATGGAAGCGCCTTGGAAGCAGTGGAGCGCGGCCACAATTTTAATATTTACAATTAACAAAATATCAAACAAATTCTCTAGAGCGCACACAACAATGAGAAAATTCGCAAAGCTTAAAGGCAACAAATATTGAACAAAAAGCTGCGGGAAAAAAACTGCGAAACTACGACAATATACTGGGAATTTTTCAAAAGGATGAAAAACAATTAATTAAACTGGAACACACCTCTAATTAATACATTCCCTCTCGTAAAAAGCGTTTAAATAGAATTGGGATGAATGGTACACAAATTGAATAAAATAACAATTAAAACGAAAATACCCAACGAACATTGGTGAATCCATAAACCGGCATTCGAGAAAACAATTTTTCATAAAACGGACGCCGCTTCGATGTAATAGCGTTAAAAAAGCGGCGTTCGTTCAGCTCTTGGCAACTCCCCTTGCGCCATAATTTCAGTCTCAGAAACTTGAAGATGGTGCTTTATTTTTATTTATTTACTATTTATTTCATACAGCCTGAGTGCCAGGCCTTAGGCATGTGTGGGAATAGATATATACAGTAACAAGGACGGCATGATTACCTGTATACATACGAAAAACACAATACAGCAAAAGAAGAGAAAACGCTAAACAGATTACAAATACATTCATACTAATCCGTATGTAAAAAAAGACAGAATGGCATACCTGCGCGCAAACATATACGTTTTACACCATTCAACGCATCACTGCAGGAAACCGTGCGGATAACCTATTTTCACATTTGACACCGTACTAACATAGCGTTACTTGCCACCTCAGAAAAAGGAAAGAAAACGAAGAAGCAAAAACTGTACACAGTAGCGCGTGTGGACCGTCGTAGGTCCTTCAGGCACAGTTCTTGTGCTGAAAAGTCTTCCCCCCCCCCCCTCACCCCCCCCCCCCCCCGGGAAAAAACCAGGGGAGCACGCTTTGTTTGCTCTGTGCAGGGTAAAAATGAGGAGGGGGGGCGGGGTTTAGGACAGTCAGCCAAACCTTTTCAGTGGCAGCAATTATCTCCCCCACCTCCTTGGGATAAACCAGGGCAGCAGGCCTTGTTCGTCCTCACGCACACTACCGACTGCCTCTTTGTTACTCTTAGCGACAACAGATGGGAACCCTCCCTGGTTCCGGTGAGGAGAAGCGAGTGTTCGGGTGGAGACGGTCCTCCTCTCCACTCCTTCCAGGAAACAGGAGGGGGATGGGGGCGCCACGTAGCGTCAGTTTTTCGAAGTTTGTGGCAATACACCTCACCCCAGCCATGAAAAGTGTTGCAGGGAACCTACACAAACAACGTTGCAAGAAATCTACAATAAAGGGTTTGTAGCCCACAACCTGAAGTACTTAAACCCGGGAGGGGTTTTTTCTATCTGTTTTCTGAGCGCCACAATTTTGGGTTAGCTAGTGAGGAACGGCCTGAAATCCAGCCTGTTCTCATAGGCCGCAGCAGAAAAAGTTTAGACGCCCTGGGAACCTCGTACGTTAGTCGTACAAGCCCAATATTTTTCCACCGCGTGCCGCTAAAGCCGTGCTACGTATATCCCGGAGTGGATTTTTCTAGCTGCCTTCGTTATAAAACTGCGGCCGTTTTTTTTTCTGCCCCATTCAGTTACGCCTCGGACGGGCGAAGCGCCGGGAGAGGGGCGCAGTCATGTTTCCGCGGCGCGTGTCCCTCAATCCTGGGGATTGTCCTGGCTGAGGATTGTCAATCCTGGGGAGTGTCGCAGTGCCGGCGGCACTGCGACATGGGAAGGAACCTACTGGAAGCGAACGCTAATCCCGTTTTCATTTAGCTGAGGAGACGTAGGGAGCGTTGGTGAGTTTTATCTGCGGGAAATCCAAGCTACAAGAGTTGTAAGTAGGGCTGACTTGGATTTCGTAAGAATTACCGAACGCCACACCCGAAGCGATTTGAACTTTTTCAAGGCCGCATCAATCGCTATACACTCCTCCGTTGTAGATGACGCCAAATGGTCAATGCGAGCCGCCCAGGAAACGTTTATGCCGGGAATCGCAAAGGCTGCTGCACCGGTGTTTAATTCTCTGTGAACAGATCCGTCAGTAAACACGTGAAGAGAATCTCTTTACGACTGGTCCATCGGCGCAAGTGCTAACATTCTCGCTTCAACCACTGGTGTACATCTGTTGGAGCGAATTCCCGGGATAGCAAGCTGACATTCCAAACTCTCGAAAGAACACGACGGGTCCAAGTGACGTTGATTCTTCTGCCATTGCGGGTAGAGAATACTCAGAGTGTTGAGTTCCGCGTGTATGCGAGATTCCACCTTTAAGCGGAGGAGTGCGTGCTTCGTTCCATTTAGTTTTTTTGTATTTGGCCTACGTGAAAACTTTTTGTGTGCGAACCGTATTTCATATTCTAGGACAAAACCAGCCAATAACAATAGCTTTGAACTGTCCCGATACGCAACAAAATTACGGTTTATTCTTTTGACTATCATTTTGAAGGAATAAACTACCAGGACAAGATAACAAGGAGCCATTAGTAAAAGCATAGGAAAGGCGTCCCGAGTGTTAACATTGCTGCATTTTTTTCCTTGCGCTTACGTAACTCTTACCGATTGATTTTATAAATTGCTGTTTAAAATGTTCTTAGTGCACTCGGGACATTCTTATTAGTGGTTAGTGTGGAAACAGTACTGTACAACTTCAGACTGAAGAGTGCGTCATCGAGCGTTTTACTGCGAGTAATAGACTCAAAGTTTGTTGTAGAATACTTTAGCTGCGCTGGCGAGGATGTCTACATTTCGGAATTGCAGATGAGATAGCTGTCTACTATGTATATGCTTCAGACTGGGTACGGTACTGTACCTACACAGTGTTACGGTATGTACTGTAGTCAGGAGGGCGCTATTGAACACACCGCAACCAATCGGAGGTTTAATAGCCATTTTGCTTTTACAGACGCCGGAGCTAGGTTTCTGCGCTCAATGGGCAGTGTAAAGCTTCAATAAATTATTAGTCAATGCCCCTCTCCATGTATGTGTTACCCCCCTCAGCTATGGCATGTTTAGGAACCCTTTTGCTGCTACAGACAACGCAAGCGGAATTTTTCACTCAGTTGACGTTTGTATGCCTTCGAATATTATTAGGCAAACGGTTGAAATCTTCTGTGGTAGCGTATATCAAGAAGCCTTTTGTAACAGCTGGCTTGGTGCCTAGGAATGGGAGACAATTCTCCGACAAGAAAAATATTTATTTCGACCACCTGCGAATAAGAGCTCACATCACGAACGTAAGTGCATGGCATTTGATTTAATTTGTGCTACTGTCTGTTTGCATATCATTTATGTGTGAATAGATGCTTTTTCATGCATTCTGGGCAAATATTACGTGGTTTCATACTCACCGATACGTTTACACTACGAATGCAAACTGTGACTCTTCCCATTAATTAAACTGTTACCCTGCCAGCATTAAGTGAGTCTCCTTGGCACTAACGTCAGACCCCTGTATAGGAGGTGTGTAATTTACTGTATCCCCTAGAAGATGTCAGATAACGATGCGGTCGACGATGTGGCACGGGAGATATTCCTTTCCTTTAACGTTCAATGCTGGTCAGACCAATCCCATCGTGCTGCGGCAAAAATATTCAGGGGACGGGCCTAACCATGTTTAAACACTGATGAGAACAGTAGCTGAAGTGAGGCAATGTATGATTAGTTTTTAACACGAAATTGTTGTATTCCCGGATACTCCAAGATTTCGATTACGTCATATCCGCCACAGAAACGACGCCAGCACCACGGACACCGGAGAAACTCCAGAAAACGTTTAAGTGACGCGGATAGTGCAGCCGTCTAGGAGAGGCGAAGCGAAGTAGTGCATCATGATGCTAACAAGCGCCGACAGTTGGCGTAAGATGTGTCTTAGCGACGCCGACGTGCGGATTGCGCGAGCGCTGACTGATTTTATGCGAAGAGAAACGCCAGCGGGTAGCGGAAGGCGTTCGTGCGTGCATGGTTCAAGCTACAAATTCTACCTCTGGTGTTACCTAATGTCTTATCTTTTCTTTATATGCCGCATGGCAAAAATTCGAATTAAAAAAAAGAGTTCCACAAGCTGAGCTCGTCGCAACGCAACCGTCTGCCGCATACACCACAGAGCAAGACCGAAGCGATCGCACCCTTCCTGAAGTGACCCGCTAGCAGGACGCTCCGCTAGGCAAGCACACTGACAAGACAGCCGCCATGCTACAAATATTGCTCCTTTTGCTGCAGATTTCGCTGCACATTTCACTTTCGCGCTTTACCGATTCCCATGACAGAGGAATCAACCACTGTTTTTTCTTACGTTCTGCATTAAGACATGATAATGTAACATTCTTGAGGACTGGACATGACCGTCAAAGTCACTTGTCCTCTTCGTGTTGTGACGAGAGCACCAGCACGGAGAAAGACCAGGGCGAAGAGATGGAACACGCGCTGTAGCACGGGTATGTTTTCCCACCCTTCTTTCTTTTATTGTCGAGACAGCTAGTTTACATGTTAAGCAAAACGCATCACAGACATTCTTTTCCCTGTAGATTAGGTACCTATTGTTACATAGGTGTTTTATACTTTTTCTTCAAAATTGTTAACATCCCCATCCTCTCAATTCTATCGCTTTGGTTTTCCCACGACCTTCATTCTTAACCTTCTTACACAATGACATCCCATTCCGACCAGTCCAATCCCTGAGAGTGGGTACGCACCTGTGTCATGTTGGCTTTAGCCAACCAACCAACCTTGACCCCCTCCCTTTATTCTTGTCTTAGTCGTGCCTGTTTTTCATTTTACAATGTCTAACCGAAAACCCCACACCAGCGGCCTCACGATGGGATGTGTTGAGCCAGGAAATCGGTAAGCGGAACTGACAGCGGATATATGCGTTGAGAAAGCTTGCTTGGCTTAGCGGGGTCAAACTACAGCAGTGGTACCTAGCATCGGCTCTTATTCAATATCCGCCTTTTATTAAAATTTTCCTTCCATTTCACAGGAATACGAAAGTATATATTCTTTTTTTACGTTTTATTTGGTACGTTCCAAGTGACCGATGTAAAACCTAGTTTTCGACAAAACCCGTGCAGAGACCCCGAGATCCCCAAGGGGATCGTGAATAAATGTGGTCTGAATAAACGCAGTATTTAATACTTCTATTTCAAAGCTTTAGGAGCAACCGAGCAACAATGACTCTTAATGCCCAAAAGAATATAGTCTGAGTGCCCGCTGAAAAACTTAGGCGCCTACATTTCTCCATTGTTTATGAATTTATTTACCATGAGTGCATCTGCTTGGTCTTCCTGCCGAACCTGTTAATCTCCAGCCAATCATCCTTTACGCGCTAGGCGCTTCATGTCCGTCACCGTTGCTTGGAGGTCTCCGCGGGGTCGACCTGCTGCTCGCCCATTAAGACTTGCTCGACTCCAACCCACACCTTCTGGCCCGAGTCCCTTAAGATTAAAATGTTCATATCCGTTTTTAAATATGCTGAAAGCTGGGAATGCTATCAGCAATCTGCAATGTAGCACATACCCAATCATCAGACTCCATTCGGGAGCCGTCGTTGTAATTAGACCTAAACGTCTACCGGGCATCACGCACTAGATCCTTGAAGTTGCGAGTTACTCCACCTGTCGGCCACAAACAGGGGTGTTAAAGGAGTACTGACACGAAATTTCTCGCTTTCAGTTTTTATGCTGTAAAGAATACCTATTGGCCCAGTAATTACGAAAATCAGACCGAAAGCCGTCAGCCGCCAACACAGAATTAATTACAGCACGTTTATTGCAACCAGTTTCAAATTTGGTCGCCGTGCGGGAAAATGGCCGTTCGAAGGCCAGCCTGCAAGCGGGCCAGCCTTACGTCATGGTCTCACCCGTGACGTCAGGGACATTTGCCGCATCGTCTACTACAATCGCACATGGTCCGCACTCGCCCGTGCAGTCGACATGTCGTCTGAATCGTCAGACTCGGATGAGTCGCTGCCACCCGACAGACACTACAACTTTATTTGGCCAGGCGATTAGGCCGGCGATGTCTTCGCCGTCGTCCGTTTTTTAATATCACTGCGGCTCGAACCGGCGCAGACCGCGATAGCAACAACTTGTCGCCACTCGTCTAATCAATCTGATCGCCAAAAAGAAGTTCCACATGCGAGAAAGTAGATGTTAGTGTGTTGAAAAATTGTGCTAGAGGTTGTTATCAGCGCTGAATTTAAATGTGGCGTTCAGATATTTGCCGCGATGGTAAGCCTACGCTGACCGGCAGCGGAGGTTCGGCGCTCCGACCCAGCACTGCCGGCACCGCGGTGCGGCGAGCGGCCGAAAGATGGCGCCACCTGCCCGCTAGAATCAAAACAGGCCGCGGCATATGTCTTGGTCACTGATCGCTGAAACGGAAATTATCGCCAAAATAAAGCTCCATATGTGAAAAAGGGGATGATAGTGTGGTGAAAAGTTGTGTAAGGGATGGTCATTCGCAGTTTTACAGATACCAGCGATCAAATAGTCGCCACGATACTAAGCCTAAAGTTCCCAACACCCAAGGTGACCCGAGCAACCCCGAGCCCGCTGGCTTGGGCGACAGTTCTTGCGGCCGCCGCCGCGCATGAACTGAGTCCACCTTTAGCGCTGCATGTCGTCGCGTGGAAAATAATGCATCTTGTCGTCGTCGTCGATTTGCTCAGACAGGCTACAACGAGCAGTACTTCGCATTCCGCGAGCTTGCCATAGCACAACTTGGGGGAGCTCGGCGACGCGCACCGCCACGTCGCCGCAGTGCCCGTCAACATCGCACACCGCGCGGTGCCGGCACCACGCAGTTTTTGGCACCAGTGCAAGGGAACACCATGCGCCGGCCACGAACTGAAGAGCAAAGACGTCGAACATGCAAAGTTTACAAGCAGTGCTCACACAGCTACGCCCACGTCTTCTGCCCAAACGAATAGCACCGACAACAGCAGCGCAGGATATCTTTTCCGGTTCCGAAAACGACTATATGACGTCACCCTGAACCGGCCAGACACGCAGGCCGATGTTTCGTCACGCCGAAAGCGATTTTGCTATTGCGGCCGATTTGTGGAAGCTCTCGGCCTGGACAATCAAAATCGATTATAGATGAGATTCCAGCCTAGGATAGCTGCAAACATTTCAGTGAGGCATCTGTACGAACTACTGAAGCCGATTATATCATTTTTTAGGCGTCAAAGTTTGGTGTCAGTAATCCTTTAAACAGCCCTTGAAATCTACATGGTACGTACCAAAAATATCAAATAAGAGGAGGAGGAGGAATAAACTCCCCTATAAAGTAGTTCCCCTTGGGGAAGAGTCCTTATTCCAGGACCCCTTGGGACCGCCCGGCTTCTTGACCCCTCTTCACCAACCAAAGCTGGTCATCAGGGTCCGAGCTGCAAAGTGCTCTCTCCCAGTGCTCAGGGGAGGGGAAGTGATGGGGGAGTAGGTTGGGGTTCTTCTCGCAGCCCCACACAATGTGGTAAAGCGTGCCCGGAGCCTCACAGAAGCGGCATTGCGAGGAGTAGAGGATGGGGGCCAGAATGTGGGCTTTAGTTGGGTGGGGAAAGGTGTTGGTTTGGATGCATCGAAGGTGGTGTTCTTGCTCTTTTGTGAGGTTTTTGTGTGGAGGAGGGTACATTGTTCGCTGCAGGCGGTGGTGCTGCGTGATTTCTGTGTATGACAAAAGGGGACAGACACGCCACTGCTCGCCGAACTCCTGACTAGCCCGGTGTGTCAAATCTCGGGCATGCTGGTGGGCAGCTTCGTTTCCGGGGGCTTCGGCATGGGCGGGAGCGCAAATAATGCTTACACAGTGTTGTGGAGGATGCTCCAGTAGAATTTGTGTGGCGCAGGGTGAGAGGAAGCCGCTCGAGAATGTTCTGCATGCTTTTTGGCAGTCCGTAATGATGATCTCTGCAGGGGTTTGAGCAATTGCTAGGGCTATGGCCACTTCTTCTGCCTGTAGTGCATGGGTGGTAGGTATTGATGCACTTGTGAGGAGAGGAAGGCTTGAGCTGTAGTCACAACAGCGGTCATAGCTCTCCTCCCGGGATAGGATGCTGTGTCCGTGTATACTGTGGTGGAGGTTTGGCCGTACCGTTTGAAGATTTCTTTCGCACTGGCATCTCTGCGATCCTGGTGGTGTGTTGGATGCATGTTCCGGGGCAGTGGGGCCACATCAATAAATTGGCGAATCTCATGCGGAAGCTGAGTCGCATCGGCCTGTGGGTGTTGAATCGGTGAGCGCAGGCATAGCTGGTTCAGAATTGTTCTGCCTGTGGACGTGGAACTCAGACGTAATAATTGGTTCATGTGATGAGCTTCGGGGAGTTCATCCAAGGTATTACAAACTCCCAAGTGTAGTAGTTTCTGTGTCGAGGTGCTGACAGGTAGTCCCAACGCTAGCTTGTATGCCTTGCGTATGATAGTCTCTACCTTGTCCTTTTCAGCCTTCGAGAGCACAGCTTAGGGGATGGCGTAAGTAATCCTAGAGATGACAAAGGCTTCGACTAGCCTTAGCACCTCCGCCTCTCGCATACCTCTCGTTTTTGTGCTGACCCTGCGGATCATGTTGGAGACTTGCTCCGTGGTGTGCTTAAGTCGGTCCAGCAGTTTGGTATTGGAGCGATCCGCTTGTAGAAGCATGCCTAAGATTCTCACCTACTGAGTTGGAACAATAGGGTGGCTATCCATTTCTAGGGACACGGCCTCCGCGATCGGCTGCCGGCGGCGCGCCGTTGCTCCGGCCGTCCCATTCGGCCGGAGAGAGCGTAATTTCGAAGGGGCCGTTTCGGCGCTTTCCGCCGCACCGCGGCGCGCGGAGCCGATGGTTGAAAGCAACAGCCGTCCGTGCTGCGACGTTCCGCGAAATGGCCTTTGACAGCTTTTGCGCTCCGTATGGCAAAAATAAACGGCCATAGCTGCTTTTAGGAATGGAAAGTAATATTAAAGCACCTGGTGATGCCTTTATGTCAGCTACGATGGCGACAAGACGGGGTTATTTCACATGCGCTGTCCCGCACTACGCTCCACGGAACCGACTATGCCTTTCCGATAATACCGCGGTAGCGAAACTTCCCGCGTTTAAATGATGTTCAAATCGTAAACAGGTATTGTTATTTCTTATGCTGGCGTACGGTCTTAATTCAATTATGTACAGCCAAGGGTATTAACTTGAGACAACGGGTGGCCGCTGTTTTTTCTGGCATTCGAATCAATCTTTATCGGTCGTAAAACCGGTTGAGACTGAAAAACGCTGGAAGTAAATTATGTTGAGGGATTCCTGAGCGACATTGTAATCTCCGTGGCACATCTACGTTATGCTATTACGTTTTCGTTTTCAGCGGCAGCAAACAAAAGATAAGTTTAACTTCGCTGTACTCCGTTTTTATTTCGTTCTTAAAGGTATCTCGGTGCCTACTGGGAAGCGCAATAAGCACTGTGAGTGGTATGAATACCTAAAATACATGAACTTTTCGTTACTGATTTCAGGTCCCATCTGAGAAGTAACTTAGCTTTTATATGTTTGGTTTGAATGTTAGCAATTTCTTTTCACCCTAAACAGTATACCACAGCGCACAAGCGAGTCCAGGGGCCGCATGGCTTTTTTTTACATCATCACTGCGGAAGCATTAAATACTCAATTACGCAAAAATATAGAGTTGGGGGTCAGTGCGAGCGAGATATGGTTCCAAAAATTGCACGCCTCGCAAAGAAAATAAAATAGAAGAAAACACGGTGTATTTGGATCAGGAAATGAAATTCGGAGCTGACGGAGTGCCAGCTGTCAAACACGCTATACGCCTGCAAAATGTTCAGTGAGTGCGCTGTGGCCTTATAGACCGGTACTCAGGTCCACAGTTCTCAGCGGGAGCTGTGAAACGTGGGCGGCCACGGGAGGGAGGGGGCTCACAAGAAGATGCAAACGAACAAAAAATTAGGCAAGGCTTACAAAGACGCAAGTTCTCGCTGCCGCTAGAACGATTCCTAATCGACGCCTCCTCAACCGTTACGACACGTAGATTATACGCCAGACGTATCCCTGTGATGACTAAGACATTGTCGAAATAGGAGGTGAGACAACCGCGACGGACCTACATTGAGGATCGCACAGCTTAAAATAAAATGCATTCGCATTCCTGCAAGTAAGCAAAGTGTCTCTGTGAACGTTTTTAAGGGGAAGTGTTACAGGCTAGGTTCCGATCAGTAGCTGCGAACGTCGACAGGGGGCGTAGAAAAAGTCGCGTTGACAGCATGTATCTTGCGGCAAAGCAAACTTTCTGGCGTTTGCTCTGTATATGTCGATCTCATCTCGGTCCTAAAAAAATCATAAAGAAATTGGTCGCCAGAGTGGTTGCATCATTATGCTGTGCTTCATTTAATTGTCATAATTAGTTTACAGTGACGTTATAAATGTTACAAAAATCCCGTCTGCTCTACATGGCCCTGTGGAGAGTGTATGGATACAAAAAATGGCTGTAACTTTTGTTTTATCAAAACTATCGCGAAACAAATATGACAATTATTAGCGGAAATGACTCGAACATTACGCCAGGTTTTATTTGCTTTTCATCACTAAGTAGTTTACAGCTGAAGTTGGAATTCCCGTCTGCAGTTAATACATTTACGTAAGGGAAACGAACAGCTTCATATGGTTGTCCAGTTTCATTAAACAAATTAACTAAGGAGTATACCGGATACGTTCAATCACAAATTACAAACAATGTTTGTTTCATGCACTTCTTCGATTGCACCCTGCTGGTCTGGCCGCTGGTCAGCTTTCACGCAGAACGGCAGTAAACTTTTTTTTATATATACGCAGTATTTTTATTCACAAATGTAGGATCTCAAAGCGTGTGCCTGACACAAGCAGAAAATATTTCAGTGCGGTAAAAAATTTCATATATATGCTTATAATTTCAAATCACGTTGCATTGCCCTGGATGTTAGTTTCTAGCGCGATGGGGCCTCTAGGTGAACGTTGCAACAACATGGCACGCCAACTGCAAACTTGTTCTCATCACCCCAAATAACTATTTATAATAACTCTATAAATGACCTACGAGAAAGTACTGCGTACCACTCCGTATGCTCGCTCCACGCTTGAAACATGGTCAACCTTTCGTTGATCGCTGGCACACCTTTGCTTCATTTAAAGAAGTTTCTCTAAGCTGCTGAGACAAGCCGACTTCATAAAATCATTTTCAAGTCTTATTTCATCTAAACAAAACGCCCGCAGGGGGGGCAAGAGGGATTACGACAGCGAAGACACCCCGCCGCGCAATCTCCGCCAAGCCATTCAGAGGAGCCGGTGCGAGCGGCCGAACCATCGGCTAACACCGCCACCTCGCGGCACGTTGCGGAGCGAGCCGCATTACATTTTTTTGGTGGGGGACGCGCCGAATGGGACGGCCGGAGCAACGGCGCGCCGCCGGCAGCCGATCGCGGAGGCCGTGCTAGGGAGATGGTTGGCGACCCGGGAGGGAGTTCTTTACGTGGTGACCCGATAAGCAGCTCAGATTTTTGCCGCGCACACGCTAGGCCACATTGTCGTGCGTATACACAGACAATGTCGGCTGCCTGTTGTAGGTTGGTCTCCATTTCCCCCAGTTATCCATGAGTGGCCCATATGGTGATGTAATCCGCTTATAATCCATGGCGTATGCATGGTATGTCATCCAGGAGCGGAGGGAGGCTTACGAGGGCTACATTAAACAGCAAGGAGGAAAGGACCGCACCCTGGGGTGTGCCCTTGTTGCCGCGAGAAATTGTATTGGACTTTAATCCTCCCACCTTCAGAATGGCTTTTCGGTCGTCGAGGAAGTCTCGAACGTATTTGTAGATATTTTCCCCGCAGTTAAGGCCATTCAGTTGTTTAAGTATGGCCGTATGACTGACATTATCAAACGCACCTTTTAATCCAAGGCTAAGATGGCTTTCGGGCTATTCCTCGAGTATTTCAGCATAACCTCTTCCTTCACTTGGAGAAGAATGTCCTGCGTGGAGAGGTGATTGCGAAATCCACACATAGTATGTGGGAACATGTTATTTTACTCGAGGTACTGCTGTAGCCTTTTGAGGATGACGTGCTCTAGAAGCTTTCCCAAACACGAGGTTAGGGATATCGGGCGCAGGTTCGTATCGGGCGCAGGTTCGTATCGGGATATCGGGCGCAGAATCGTATGTGTCTACGCGGCTCATTTTCTGGAATAGTAAAGCAATTCTTGTGTGGAGTGTCTGGTCAAACAACAGTCTTGTCGCCATTTCGGAGAGAGAACCGAAACGCCACAACGTCCATTAGGACACCATAACAATTTTATTGAGCGATATTATTGTGTAATAATGCACCCAACACGTAGCATTAGCCCCGGTCGCGAGCTGCCAACCGGATAAGACGATATGATGCACTGCAGCACAAATACAAATCGTCGTGTGTGTAAATATGTTGATCGGAGAGCAATGGTGAGAGTGTTGCTGTCGCCCACGAAATGAGTTTAATTGGTTCGTCGCTGCGTAAACACCAAACCCTGAAGGTACCAATTCAAATTTATTGCTTTTGGTTGGCTACAAAGAGTAGCATTATACTAAGATTTGCACCAGGCTATTATTTCCTGCAGTAGCATCAGTCCTTTGACGATGCCTTCCCGAACGGTGTTGGTGATATCGGTTGCAAGGTTGGCAAAAAAGCTGGTAATAGGCCCCAGCTGGCCATCGACAGTCGCTCCATATGCAACTGTAAATTTAAGGAGAGGAAACGGTAAAGCACTTAAGTACCATTTTATCAGAATATTTACGGGGATTAATTTGTCAAAACATTTTTTCTCTTGGGTTATTTACATGAAAGGCCAAAGAAGCATCAATTTGGAATTTGTTCATTGCCAACTTCTGTAATGTTGACTCCACAGCAATGGTGCACGACCCTCAAACTGTGTGGTGCAGTCAACACGTTCTTGGAAGGCCTATGCATTGACGCTAAATAACACATGTGGTGCTGACACTGTGCTACCAGGATTGCTACCAGGAGTGGTGCTACCAGGATTGGATATTTGACACCCGTTCCATGGAAAATCAGCTACACCTCATCCCGCCTACATCGCAAAGCCACATACCTCGGCATCACCACATCGCGGCGCTGATACAACCAGCACTACTCCTGAGCCGCGCGATGTCTGCGCTACGTCGAAGTCTCTGAATAAGTAGGTCTAGTGTTTGAGAGGTTTTGGTGCTAGAATATTCTGAGGATTTCTTGAGCCTATTTTGATTGTTTCGGGGAATTCATGTCTTTTCCGCTGTTACAACATTGTACGGTTTTGTATTGTATTGCTCCCAGGTTTTCTTAGTCGCCAATTTTTTTCCTTTGCGAAACTATTTTGCCGTGTCTGGCGTACCTCAAATTTCCAGTTTATTCATTCCAACCTGGCGATCAGCCGAGTTCATTCGTAAGCAGCCTAGTGTAACCTGAAAATCCAACTACTTTGAACTTGTCAGGTAGAAGTAGAAGGGCCCGGTCGGAAAGTGAGATAGGGCTTTGAAGGAGGTGGGGATGTGAAAATTGTCGATAAGTGGTGATGCAGGAGAAGTTGAGAGGAGGGAGGGGGAAGTCAACTAAGCTGAAAACCACTAATTTTTCACCTGTCTATAACACATCGATTCCAGCCGTGATGCCCGACCAAGAAACACGAACTTATAGCGGCCGTTTTTAACGACTGGATACATTAGCCCATTAATGCTGCCTTATACCGCAGTATGTTGCCGATACGCGTGAAGTTAGCTCAAAACTGCGAGTATACGCAGTAGATCGCCACGCTTGTAAACTTTCAAAATTATTTCTAGAGCACCACAGGAATGTAAACACCCAGCCGACGACCATGCGTATACCGACTGTTGTAGACCGCTCGTAACCCTTCGCGTGAATAGCAGATATATTGTATTCGTTTTTAAGGAGCTTGAAAGCAGAATTAGGGAGCGCGCTGGTGTCGCTGAATCGAAAAGCCCACCGGTATACACATACACAGAATTTCAATTCTACACCTGGTTTGCTCATTTCCTTGCAATACCCAGCTCTCAGTTTGGCATGCTAAAAACGACCACTTCTTTTTACGCCTGACTGAAGCCGCTTTATCCCATGCAAGGGAGCCTTAGAAGGCTTTTCCTGTCAAAATAACATTTTGTAACGCTCCGTTGAAAAATAATTTGCTGCGCAACCTTGCTTTTGTTCGTTCCGGGAGTAGGGACGGCTCATTCTGGGATACGATTGACTGTCTAGTTTGTTTTTATCATTTTCTTCATTAAGGCGTATTCCCGGCCGCGGCGGCCGCTTTTCTGATGGAGGCGAAAAGCCAAACCGCCCGTGTGTTCGAGATTTCGGCGCACGTTAAAGATCCCCAGGTGGTCAAAATTAATCCTTAGCCCTCCTATACGGCGCGCCTTATCGCCTGTGTTGCGTCGGCCCGTTAATACCTCATAATCATAATCAATTAAACGCTATTATCCCATGTTATCAGTAGGAAGACTGCTCAAAGAGGGACTTTTGACAGCCAAGTCATTTTAAAAAATTTATGAACTGTTACACAGCACCTAGGAAGCTATCGGGCTGCTTGTATATGAAGCTCTAATTAAGCCAGTATCCCGAGTAATTTTATTGCAGGAAAAGTTTGTAGCCAGCCATGTGAGCCCTCAGCAACAGGCTATGAGGTTTTAATAAACCCTTCTCGAGAAACATTTTTAAAATAGTTCGTTTGGTATCGTTGACCACAAATAGGCAAAACAAATAGCACTGGCTTTGCGCAAGTCACCAAGCTTTAGATGCGGTAATTACATTAATAGAAACAACAATGGAATATCTTTGATTGTATATCAGCGGGAAGAAGGTTCAAGAAGTGGAGATGGTAACGCATGCTTGCCCTAAGGTAGTTGAAATGCGCCAGACACAACGGTTTTCAAACCTTTATAAAACTTATTCCCGGCCCCCTTAGTTATCGGGGACACTCTCGGCCGAAAAATGATGACGAGTCAGAATCACGTTGCTCAAGCGAGCTTTAAAAGATTGTTATCGCCATACTTTGCTGTACAAAATTTGATATCGTTTGGGTCTGGTATGCGCGCGAACGATTAACGAGACGAAGATGGTTCTTACCTGACAAAAGTAGCAGCAAAAAGAAAAGCTGCAATGCGTAGCCGTTCATCTTTTGGAGTGTTTGCTATTTAAGCGAAAAACAGATCCTTTTTTGTGCAGAAATGGTCTCCTATAAGATTTGAGTCGTTCAGCAGAGTGCGAGGTGGTCGGAACAGGGACGCTCAGCAAGCAGATAATCGTTGTCGGAGCTTTCTTTTCTACCTGAACACACCGGAAAAGCGATTGCAATTGCTTATGCAACTATAGCCGTTCGTAATACAGCTGCAAGGATGTGAGGCGCAGGTTGCACTTTTTAGTCTTTGCCTGCTGGAAAGCGTGACACATTTAAATTTTAACATAAACCAAGCAATAAAAGAAGCAATGTGAAGACTGGAGGGTATCGACTCCTACATACACGTACAGTGCTCACGGGGTTTAAACGCGAGACTTCGAGTGCGTGGGCGACGGTTCGTGCAGCGCCACCCGTGGACACCCGTAGAAGCAATGTTTTGCATTGTGGTATACCACGAGGGTGAGAGCGATTTCATTGTCGGCTTATTGCTTCCGGTTGCCAATGAGCGGGACTGTGGCTACCTGCAGACGCATAGTTGCGCTGCAAGCCTGGAGGGCTGGAGCATGGTTGTGCGCCGACGGTAGTCGGATCCGGCTCACGGAAAGAAACTTGATTTACTGCCGGAAGATGCCGCTATAGCCAACCGGCTCATGGTCAACAACTAACGGGAAAGACCAGGTGACCTCGTACCTTTCGCTCCCTTCCGTCCACTGGTACGGGTTCAAAAGAATTCCATTGCAATTAGGCTCGTTGGTTGGCCTTCATGATTCATGAGGTGTGTAACTGTATTAACATACAGTTACTGTGGCAGCTATGCCTTTTCAGCCGTTACAGCGGATGGGTCAGTAGGGTGAACAGTACTAGGCGCGTTGGTGTCCAGCAGAGAGAGAGAGAGAGAAAGACTTTATTGGTGTCCTGCAGGGCCTTCCTCCCCCCGCGACTTAGGTCGTCCTCAAAGCAAGGGCCCGCTGGCTTCCGCGCGGTCGGTTCCCGCGGGCTCTCGGGGTGGGATGGTTTCCCACAAATACTGACGCTCATCACAGATAAATTGGAAGGAATGATGATGACAACGATAATTACTGATGAACTGCTATTTTCTTTAGTGGAAGTGGCATTTACTGTAATGCTAAGCACTAAAAAAGTGAGATTCGTTGCTTTGAACTTCGTATACTCATCTTTTAAAGCTCAAACTTTAACGAAAATAATTTTTTTTAAGTGGTAGCTGCAAAATTTGTCATTGTCGGTATCGTAACTAAGACATGGCAGAAAAACTGGCGGACAGCACAAGGAGAGTAAAAAATATTGGCGCAGCTTACACTGGGAGTGCAAGGCTTGAGAAGCAGCGGAGCTGGCGGGCTCACCTTGCTCATACTTGGTTCTGATAAGGTAATGCTTGGTTATGAGACGTATGAGGAGTATGAGGCGTATGAGGCTTATAAGCGAACATGTGGCGTATAATCGGTGGGATTGGGCCAGGTTCTCACTCGAAAGTAACGCAGAGAAAAAAATGACGCACAGCGACAAGATGATTATAGCATACACGCATACGCCCACGTAAAGAAACATACATACATACATACATACATACATACATACATACATACATACATACATACATACATACATACATACATACATACATACATACATACATACATACATACACATACATACATACATACATACATGCATGCATGCATGCATACATACATACATACATACATACATACATACATACATACACACACACACACACACATACAAGAAAACTGCGAACAATGTAGAAACCACGATTGTTGCCAACGTTTCAGCAAAGAGACTTGCCGTCGTCGGCAAGTCTCTTTGCTGAAACGTTGGCAACAGTCATGGTTTCTACCTTGTTCGAAGTTTTATTTTCTTGTGTTCTCAACCATCTTGCAAGTTTTATTGCTCCCTCCCTCCCTCCATACATACATACATACATACATACATACATACATACATACACACATACATACATACATACATACATACATACATACATACATGCATGCATGCACACATACATACATACAATCATACATACATACATACATACATACATACATACATACATACATACATACATACATACATACATACATACATACATACATACATACATACATACATACATACACACACACACACATACAACTTGTTGTTTCAAATGAGCAGATCGAAGTCATTCCACTTACTGGGCAGAAGAAAATAAATCTTGATGCCTTCAGAAACGGCAAGGATTATGGGCTGTGCGCGCAACAAAGCGTTGAATTTGAACGTGATCTGCTCGTTTCGCGTGACACAGATTGCTTCATTGAACCTCCTTATCTAGCTAAGCCTGAAGATGAGGCATTAAATCATCTGGCGTCCCCCGAAGACACATCAGAATCTGCTGTAGTGGAACCTTTCACTTCCGCAACTAATCAAAATGAAAGAATTTAACTCCCACAGTACGGGTGACAGCAACATGACACCTATTGCCGGACAGAATGTAGTATCCTGCTCTCCCGTCACGTGTAACAGCAACAATATTGATACCCGCCGCGGTGGCTCAGTGGCTAAGGCGTTGCGCTGCTGAGCACGAGGTCGCGGGTTCGATTCCCGGCCGCGGCAGCCGCTTTTCTGATGGAGGCGAAAAGCAAAAACGCCCGTGTGTACGAGATTTCAGCGCACGATAAAGATCCCCAGGTGGTCAAAATTAATCCGGAGCCCTCCACTACGGCGCGCCTCATCGCGTGCGTTGCGTCGGCGCGTTAAAAACCCCAGAATCAAGAACAATATTGATATTTCCAAAACGTTATCGACAGTCGAAAAGAATTCAAAAAGAAGGCCTCACTCTCTGCCCTACCAACCACCACGTGAATGAATACAAGTTACACAAGGATCGTGCCAAATTTTCTCGTAGAATGAGACCAAAGAGTTTTTTTTCTGATAAGCAAGACAATTACGACATCAAGGAACACGCCCTCCGTGCACCAAGCACTTGGACGCGAGAGGCCAAGGAATCTCCAGAACTCGATTTGTATATACCATCGGTATCAAAATAAGTAATAATAACAACGGAGAAATCCAATAAACGCAAACACGTGGCCCCGCGGAAGAAGTCTTTCCAAATAACTTAGCAGCCAGAACGGACATCATCATTAAACCTGCAGACAAAGGGGATAGCGTTGTCATTTTACCTAAGGAAAAATATAAAGATGAGGCCTAAAAGCAGCTTAACAACCATGCTCACGACCAGCCTTTAGATAATGATCCCAGCGATGAATACAGTCAAAACGTCCTTCCTACTCTCACAGACCTGCTGGCCTGTGAATTAATCACGACAACTGAACTAAATTTCATGGGACCGACGAACAAGCAAGCAGGAGGTTTCTACTTCCTCCCCAAAATCCCTAAAGTCCCCACAGAAGCATTCTTCTCAGCTGATATTCCGGGCAGACCTATAGTTTCTAACACCCTTATACTGAAGCATTGTCTTTGTTCCTGAATCACCATTTGGCAGACATTCCGATTTCTTTTTCTTAATTTCTTCAGGACACCCATCACTTCCTCCGCATAATTGAAGCAATAAACAGTGGCGGACAAGTACCCAATGACGCCCTTCTGGTCATGCTCGACGTCTGCGCCCTCTATACGAATATTCCCATCACCGGAGGAATAAAAGCTAGCAGAAAACAGGCACCGACATGCGTTACAAGTCTACATTAATTAACTAAAATTCACTCAACTCAACTATTTAGAGTTCGATTCATTTTACTACTTGGAAGTTTTTAAAACCAGCATGGGCACTCATTTCGTGCCCACAAACGCCAACATTTTTATGGGACAACTTGAAGCTTGGATCCTAAACTCTTCCCCCACGCACCCAAGGTTTACCTCCGATACATAGATGACATCTTCATAATTTGGGAGCACGGCCGCACAGCCCTAGAAAGTTTCATTTCGCATTTTCATTCTTCGCACCCTACCATTATACGCGCATGCGCATACCAGTGCTCGGATAAACAAGGGAACTTCCTAGACACCACGGTTGTTCTTGACGATGGTAAACTAAAAACCACGCTCTAGAGGAAACCAACGGACAGGCAACAGTACCTAGACAACACTAGCCATCAGCCACGACATTGCAAGCAAGGTATCTTTGTAGGACAGGCTACCAGACTAAGAAGTGTATGCAGTGATAACGAAAACCATATAAAACACCTTAATGAGCTAAAGTGTACCCTGGAAAACAGGAATCACCCGTTCAGCTCACTGGATACGGCCCACGAAAGAGCGGAAGTGCTCAAGCAACAACGTCGAAACAAAAGCGCCCGTCCACCAGCCTCGATACGAAAATTCTCAAACGTCCTCCCTAACATAAACAACATCCTGGGAAATACAACCCCATTTTAGCCACTAACGACCGACTTGAAAAGACGTTCCCTGAAGCGCCAAGAGTTACCTACAGAAGAAATAAAACCTAAAGCATATTTTAATGTATGCCAAAATTGGTGTTTCCCAAGAAACAGTCATAAGCCCCTGCCTCCGTCCTTCACGCAAGACTTGCAAACAACGGCATGGGGATTGCATTGTAAATAGCAGTGCCAGCCAATACGTGCACAAGATTAATTCAAGTTTCACGTGCAATTCGTCTAACATTGTGTGTTTTCTGGAATGTTCATTCCGTCAAAAGCAGTACATTGTAGAAACAAGTCAGCCTATGAACTCACACCTGAATGGGCATCGGGGCGACACTTATAACAGGGCCTCCATAGCAGTCGCTCAACACTTACACTAGCCGAAAAATAATTTCCATATCTCAAGCTCTATATTCTGCAGTCAAACTTCAATTCTCCAAAGGACCAAAAATACAGAGAATCGTACTTAATCCATAAATTCAATTGCCTTGAGCGGGCTAGAATCAATGCTTCTAAAGGCAGCTTAGAAACCTTAAGGTATCTCAATGGGACGGAATAATAATGCTCTCACAAAAACTGGGCATATCGATTCACAACAACCCTACCTGCCCATTCCCAAAGCTGTTACTTTATTACAACTGCTTTCCTTTTTTACCTGTCTTGCCTCTAGCCCATTCCGACATAGCACGCTCACACACCTTTCGAGACGTTCGGCATTTCGTCTTACTATCTATTTGAAACAAAAAGGGAAAATGACGGTGGAGATAAACCGAAAAAATAGATGGCAAAATGGAAAAAAACAGAAAGTGGAGAAACAATGCCCGCCGGGCGGGATCCGAACCCACGACCTCAACGTTTTTCTCCACTTTCTTTCTGTTTTCCCAATTTTTTTATCTGTTTCAATGACCTACCACATTCTCCCCTTTGCTTTCCGAGGTTTTCTTGACTGCCAACCCTTATTTGTGTCTTAATTTAATGAGCCCCTCATTTCCTAATATCATTCGCTACATGCCTACCGAGGGTCTTTGTTTTGTCAGTCCTGGTGCCATAGGGAGCTTAAGAGGGTCCAACGCTAGTCGATCGCTCTCGACATGTCGTAGACACTCGAGTCACGGCTCGGGGATTAAACAGAAGGTCCCCTTCACCCCGAGTAGTAAGAGTGGCGCTGGCTACCACACCCAAGCGCAGGAAACAACAAGATCTTAACATAAATACCCAAGAAAGTGGGGCGGAGAACGTCCCCGCCGTTGGCGTAGTGGTCATCGCACCAGACGCGTATTTTGGTGGTTGTGGGTTCGATTCCCACCCGGTGGGCATTTTTTTCTCCACTTTCTTTATGTCTTTCCAAGTTCTTTATCTGTTTCAATGATCTACCACATTCTCCCTTTTGCTTTTCGAGGTTTTCTTAGCTGCCAACCCTTATTTCTGTCTACATACATAAATACACACATACCTCGACTTGCTCACAACCGAATGCGGGCACGTACACAGGCGCGTGGCACGTGGCACGCGTACGTTCTCATACGCGCATCCGCGTGTACCCACGTATGCACGTACACACACATAATGCACGGCAAACAATTATTAACATTGGACACAATTACACATAAAACACAGCCACGTGATCTCTCTTTATCATGCAGGGAATTCACCAGCATTGGCTTTGTATTTGCCGAGCGGGAAGGCCAACATTGTGGCCGCGGCCATTAAGCCTTTTTTCGGCTGACTGCTGCAAAGCTGTTTGGGCCAAGGCCATTTGTGTGCTGAAATAACGTTTCCTGTCATTGTTATTGGCATCCTTCTTTTTTGCGCTTTTTGCATTACAATGTCTGTATCAGGCACACGTGTGACCTTGTACACATGTGTTACTGCCTCGTACGTGTGCAGCTTCATTTTTATTTGTTTCTTTGTGCTGTTCTGTCACGCGCAAAAGAACGCGAAATCCCCAAACCCGTTTTGCCTTTTGTGTGATATGCTTCAGAGCAGCTTCTAAAATAAAGTAAATAAATTTTCATTTATTTGCAGGTATTGTTGGTCGAACAAACCACAAAGCAAGTGCTCAGTAGGCGCTCTCTTCTGGCTGCTTCATCGCAGCCTAACAGAGAACTGAGTGACATGGAGAACTGAAACACATAGTGTGCGTCGTAGGGCCTTGCATAGATATGGCTGCAATGGGGCGTTATACGCCGAGTCTGGACGCAAACATGAAGCAGACAAGCACTTGCGAGGGGAAGCAGATCCACACATCCGCGCGTTCAACGTTGACCAGCATGCACAGCAGAAGTTATCATAAACTTGTCTCCAATCCAAGCTTTGAAGGTGGCTGGAGAGCAAAGCTTCACACGACACCCACAGCAATTGCCCCTGCGATATGACTTGAACTCACACAAAAATCGAAACCAGAGATTCTGTGAGCGTAACCTGGAATTAGCGGGGATGGCGTCCTGAACGCAGCAGCGTCGGCCACGGCAGGGCTAGAGCGGCGGACGATGCCGCTGTAGCACGCCGTGAGTCGGAAGAAAGAAAACGGAGACGAGCGTCTTTCGGTGGGTGAGACTGAGGAACCTAGCCATCTCGATGTGCCAGCTTGGGGCTACACCACCGCGCGACACAAGCGCACACACCGAAACAATTCGGCATGTGAGCTTAGTAATTCCCATTTAAACTAGTTACTTTAGTAAGTTTGAGAATTGCGAGAAGGCTGAGGGAACTTTTATAATCGCTGTTTATCAGATCCAGTTGCTCCTTTCGCCTTTTTTAATACTGGTTAAAACACAACCGGATTGGTATTCACCAATTTGGAAAACCGAGTTTATTTCGTGGCAAGCAGTGCGCAAAATGTAGCTTTTCTCTAGCGGCCAGATGTCTGTAGGTCGTTTGTACATTTTCTTTCTCGCCCTGCAACCCAATCCTTAGCGTATGCTTGCCGCACGACCACTTCATTCCGTCGCGTGCAGTTTACCCTGGAGGTGCTGTCGAACAAGTTAACCAAGCCGTGCGAACGAAGTGCGTAATGTACCCGAAGAACGCCATAACAAGCCAAAAAAAGTTTCCCGCATTTCCCCGAGGGGGAGAATGTGAAAGTGCGAATGCACGGTTGTCGGCCCGCTTGCGGCGCTTGCGCTCGGCACCCGCAGCCCACCGCCTCGCCGCCTTCTCTTCCATCTCTTCCATCGGGTTTGTAGTATGACGTGTACACCACGCAGTTATCAAGCCGCTATAACGCCGCTGAGTCGCCAACGCAACGCCGCTGACGACGTAGTTTGAATGCGTTAAAGATATAAGGAGCGTTCCTAACTCTGAAATCAGCGTGGCTTCCGTGGCTTAGTCGGTAGAGCGTTGCGCTGCGGCCGCAACGTCCTCGGATCGAAACCGGGCGCCCGATGCTGTTATTTTTTGATATAGTGTAGTGGCCTGGCTGGCGCGCCGAGAGAGGGTGTTGCGAGCTGGAGAGTAGGCGAGGGGGGAGAGGAGGCACTACGCGAGCGCCCTCACGCGTCGGAAATCCGGCGCCGTTGCTAGGCTGCGGGCGGACGGACGGCGGCGGACGAAGTAGGCTCGACTAAGAAGTGCATTCACACTTAAAATAACCGTAGCTATAAAGCAGACGACTAAGCCGTCCCTTCAATGCGAACGCCGGTGCGATCAAGCAGCAGCAAGCGGGAAACACTGGGTAATAGTGCCCGATCGCCCCGCTATCTACACTGCACTGCGGGAGTGAAAACCGCCCTTCCCTTCCTCATCCGAATTGGGAGTTTCTTCTCCCGCACGCCACGAAGGAGTCGTTGGCTGGGAGAGGTAGCAAACTTCGCTTTAAAATGGCCGCATGCCGCCTGGGAAACTGGATGTCCAACGAAGCTTTTACACAGGATGATGTGGGGGGTGGGGTGGTGTAAAATGTTCTTAGTTGTCTACGCGGGCTCGTCCATTGCGCTCGGCTTCCCTGGCAGCAGAGCCTTACGCATGCGCCCGCCCTCGGATGACGTTAACCTCCATTTTCGCGAGCAGCTGCAGACCTAGTATTTGCCAGGGACACATAGGGGGTCCCATTGATCATAAACGCTTTATTATCTATCGTGCGGTTTCCAGGCTTGTTTTTTTTTTGTTTTTTCACGAATACTGAACGGTAGGCTGTATGAAAGATTGAAAAAAAATATTTCGCTGGCCCTTCTCTGACGGCAATTGCTGGGTCTTACCTAGAGTGACACATGTGCCCCGCGTTTTGGGCGAGAAAACCTGGATCCTGCCTGGGTTTTTTGTTTACGGTACAAAATTTTAGGACCATTTTGAGGGTAACACTTCGCTATAATAATAATTAAAATAATCAATATTGCCGCGAACCATGTGCGCGTTTGTTTATTTATTGTTTCTTTTTAATGCCCGGCCGGGCCTGGCTCTGTTATTTGTGTCCCATGCGAAGCGCGTGTTCCATTCTTTATTTTTATGCCGCACGGGCTATCTCATTAAGATAAGAAGAGTGTTTCGCACTAACGCCGCTAGCCCAGTATAATCTTCTGTGATCTACAATGTTCTGGATGTGTATCGACGGTTCCAGAAACTCTCGCGCCGAAAGATAAAAGCCTGCACAGCAGACGCCGCGGCATTCGACTCTGCGACGCTCGCCGACGCACGTACGTCACTTTGTTGACCGCTGCTTCACCGCCTCTGTATTCTTTTGAGTTGTTAAGGGAGCACAAGTTCGCTCCAATAAACTTGTTTCTCCTTCAACACAACTGCGTCGTTCTTGTCTTCGTGACATCTGGTGGAGGTGCTGGGTACTCACCCTGTATGCTCTTTACGACATCTGGAAGCCGGCAAGCCAGTCCAACCAGACAAAGCCGCCGACTGCAAGGATTGCTACCCGAGTTCGGTCTTATGCCAGAAGGGCCCAAGAGAAGAAACGCTGCAACCAACACATTGGTGCAAGAAACAACGTCGCCAATCGTCCTGCAGCAGCCCCGGGAACCGCCATCGTTACGGGAAGCCCCCGCTGTAGACCCCGAGGAATAGCTGGAGAAGCTGGAGCGCGTGCGGACCTTCAAAAGGTGGGACGATGAAGAAACCTTCCGGCATGTTTTCTTTTACTTGGAGGATGCAGCTCGAACTTGGTTCTAGAACCACGAGAGCACCTTGACCGACTGGACGCAATTCAAAAGCGAGTTCCTCAGGACCTTCACGACCGTGGTGAGAAAAGAACGAGCAGCGCTTCTACTGGAAACTCGAACGCAACACCCGAACGAAGGAGTCGTAATCTTCGTTGAGGAAATGAAGCGACTATTTTGTCGCGCGGACCCGGATATGACGGAAGAAAAGAAACTGAGGTTTCTGATGCGAAGTGTAAAGCAAGAACTTTTTGCTTGCCTTGCCCGTAACCCCCCTGCATTGTAACCCCCCTGCATTAAGGTCCTGCATTGACTACCGGAGACTGAACAAAATCACCAAAAAGGACGTGTACCCCCTGCCACGAATCGACGACGCCCTCGACCACCTCTGCACGCGAAGTACTTCTCATCGATGGATCTGAAGACCGGCTACTGGCAAATTGAAGTTGGACGAGAGAGACCGAGAGAAGACCGCAGTTATAACCGCGAACGGCTTATACGAGTTCAAGGTGATGCCGTTTGGGCTGTGCACGGCGCCAGCAACGTTTCAAAGAGTCATGGAGACTGTGCTAGCTGGCCTGAAGTGGCACACCTGCCTCGTATACCTCTACGACGTTGTGGTATTCGCCCGGACTTTCGACGAACACCTTGCAAGGTTGGAATCTGTACTCGAGGCCATCCGTACGTCGGGGTTAACGCTGAAGCCCGAAAAGTGCCGCTTCGCTTACGAGGAACTCAAGTTTTTGGGACACGTCGTCAACGCCGCGGGAGTCCTGCCTGACCCGGTGAAAATATCAGCCATAGCGAACTTCCCAAGACCGAAAGACAAAAAATTCACCCCACCTCCCCAAAGGGAATCGTGAGGAAATGCGAATGCATTTCTTTTGCGCGAGAGTGCGCGGAAGTTATGATTAATGAGGAGACCGTGATTTGTAGCGTAACCATTTATTTAACACCACGCGGGAGCTCCGGCGAGCTCCCGCGATGCGAGTGCCCTCACACGCCCGAGCGCGCTCCTCCTCTCCACTCATTCGCCGCTGATCCGCCCGCACCACCTGCTCCGGTTGCTAGGGGAAAGGAGGAGCGCGCGCGCTCGCAGCTGTTGCTATGGGATAGGGGGTAAGAGCAGAGAGATAACACCTGCGGGCGCGTGGACGCCGCACGGCGCCTGACATGGCTCGACTTAGAAATGCATTCGCATTTAAAAGAGCGTGCGAAGATTTCTCGAACTGTGCGCATACTACCGGCACTTCGCCGCAAGCTGCGCACGCATCGCACAGCCACTCACGCGCCTGACAAAAGATAGTACCCCTTTCGCCTGGGAAAACGCACAAGCATTCTGCGAGCTGAAACAACGCCTGCAAAACCCGCCCGTGCTCGCTCATTTCGAAGAAAACGCCGAAACAGAAGTGCACACGGACGCCAGCGATATAGGTTTGGGTGTCGTCCTCGTCCTAAAGCAAAGCGGGTGCGAAAAGGTAATCGCCTATGCAAGCCGTGGTCTATCGAAGGAGGAGACAAACTACTCTGCCTCCGAAAAAGAGTGCCTGGCAATCATATGAGCCATTTCAAAATTTCGCCCATACGTGTATGGTAGACCATTCAAGGTTGTGACAGACCACCATGCGCTGTGTTGGCTCGCCAATTTGAAGGACCCCTCTGGCCGTCTTGGGCGGTGGAGTTTGCGCCTGCAAGAGTTCGACGTTACAATCGTCTACAAATCCGGCAGGAAACACTCCGACGCCGACTGCTTGTCCCGCGCCCCTGTCGACCCACCACCACAAGACTCCGATGAAGACAGCGCGTTCTTCGGAGTTGGTACGGAGAGCGACCTTGCCGCCCAGCAGCGTGCTGACCCCGACTTGCGCGTAATGATCGACTACCTCGAAGGACGAAACGTCGCCGTGCCTAGAGCGTTCAAGCGGAACTTACCAGCATTCAGCCTCAAAAAGTCCGTCCTCGTGAAGAAGAATTTTAGCCTCGGAACGAGAACGAATTATCTACTTGTCATCCCCGCAGTCTTTTGTGACGGAATTTCGGAAGCGTCCCACGACGACCCGTCTTCCGGACATCTCGGCACAGCTCACACTATTGCAAAAATTAAGGCGAAGTACTTGTGGCCCCGCCTTACACCTGGCGTCACCCACTACGTTCGGAGTTGCCGTGACTGCCAGCGACGAAAAACGCCGCCGACAAGATCCGCCGGACTTCTGCAACCGATCGCCGTCCCATCGAGGCCCTTTCAACAGATTGGAATGGACCTTCTAGGCCCGTTCCCTACGTCACGATCAGAGAACAAGTGGATTGTTGTAGTGACAGACTACATGACGCGCTACGCAGAGACCGCCGCTCTTCCGAGGGGGACAGCACAAGAAGTCGCCAAGTTCTTTATAAACCAGGTTGTGCTGCAACATGGAGCCCCTGAAGTCCAAATCACGGACCGCGGAACGGCCTTTACCGCGGAGCTGATCCAAGGAATCTTACGCTACAACAAACACGGATCACCGAAGAACAACGGCGTACAACCCCAAAACGAACGGATTAACGGAACGTCTGAACAAGACGATTGCGGATGTGCCGTCCATGTACGTCGACGTTGAACATAAGACTTGGGACGAAGTCCTCCCGTATGTCACGTTTGCGTACAATACAGCGACGCTGGAAACTACGCAGATGACAGCGTTCGAGCTTGTCTACGGAAGACGGCCGACTACGATGCTCGACGCCATGCTTCCGCATGTAGAAGACGACGACCTCAACGCCGACGTCCAAGGATACCTTCAGCGTGCGGAGGAGGCCCGCTAGCTCGCTCGAGTTCGTATAACGGACCAGCAGCTGGTGGATGCCGGCCGCTACAACCTCCGACGCCGAAACGCCGAGTACCAACCAGGGGATCGTGTGTGGGTTTGGACTCCCATTCGACGACGCGGACTCAGTGAGAAGCTTCTGCGACGGTATTTCGGACCCTACCAGATTTTACGACGTGTTGGCCAATTAACCTACGAAGTGATCCCCAGTGGTGATTCCGGCACATCACGACGACGGACGCGACCCGAAGTCGTCCACGTGGTTCGCCTCAAACCGTACTTCGCAAGATGACGAACTCCTTTTGTTGCTTTGTTGTGGCTGTTTGTTCGGACTGTCGTTTTATTTTAGCATCGGGTCGATGCACTCTTAGAGGGGGGCAATGCATCGAACCGTGGACGGGTTTGTTTATTTATTGTTTGTTTTTAATGCCCGGCCGCGCCCGGCTCTGTTATTTGTGTCCCATGCGAAGCGCGTGTTCCATTCTTTATTTTTATGCCGCACGGTCTATCTCATTCAGATAAGCAGTGTTTCGCCCTAACGCCGCTAGCCCAGAATAATCTTCTGTGATCTACAATGTTCTGGATGCCAATCGACGGTTCCAGAAACCCTCGTGCCGAAAGATAAAAGCCTGCACAGCGGACGCCGCGGTATTCGATTTCTGCGACGCTCGGCGACGCAAGTCACTTTGTTGACCGCTGCTTCGCCGCCTCTGTATTCTTTTGAGTTGTTGGGGGAGCACAAGTTCGCTCCAATAGACTTGTTTCTCCTTCAAGACAACTGCGACATCCTTGGCTTCGTAACAATATATTCCTGAAGGGTTCAGCGATGGCGTAGAGGTTGAGCACCCACCTCGCGTGGAGAAGGAGGGTGGTTCGAATTCCGGTGCCGCGCAATTCAAAATGATAATAAAGAAAATCCGCATGTTGATGGAATTGCAAAAGGAAGCTTGGGGTGCGACCTTATCCCGGCGACCATTGTCGGTAACTCACTCTTTCACTAGAGCTGGATGGGCCACTCTTGTGTAGTAATTTCCACAACCTACCATTACTGCGCTAATTAACCCTCGGCCCTCAGTCACCAGCGGCTGCGAAGCAACTGACCACGGCAGCGGTCCGACCTGTGACGCAGCAGAGGAAGCTAAGAATCACTGGATCTCGACAGGCCGCCATTGAAAGCTGACCCTAGGTGCCTTTGACACGAGACCTTTACCTCGGCGGCAAGTATAGAGGTGTCGTTGAATGAATTAGAGGCCATTAAATGGGATGTAATATGTCTGAGTGAGGTTAGGAGGACAGGTGAAACCTTTGCAGGGCTGAAATTTGGCGCGTCCTATGTTACCGTGGTGTTGTGGACAAAAGAGAGCTGTGATTAGGATTTCTAATCAATAAAACCATAGGTTGCAGACGGATACTACAGCATAAAGGAGAGGGTATGCTATCTTGTAATCGGGCTTAATAAAGGGTACAAGTTCAATGTGGTACAGGGATACACTCTTACATACAGCCATGACGACCAGCTAGTTGAACGCTTATTTGAAGATGTGGAATCGGCAATGGCTAACGTAAAGACACACTATACCATAGTCATGCGAGACTTCAATGCTAAAGTAGGCAAGAATGAGGCTGGAGACAAGGCAGCTGGGAACTACGGTCTGGGTTGTAGGAATAACAGAGGGGACTTATTTGTAGAGTTCACGGAACCGAATAATCTGCGCATCATGAATACCTTCTTCCGCAAACGGGCAGCCGGAATTGGACGTGGAAGAACCCGAATGGGGACATAAAATCAAATACACTTCATAGTATGCAAAAATCGAGGCGTCGTGCGCGATTTGGAAGCTTTGATACACCCGACCCGTCAATGAAACCCTCTCTACGCTCCCCAACCTGCTCCTCACCTAAAGACATTTCTCACTTTTAAAAAAAAATCATCCTTTATCACAGCCTGTCGCGCTCCACCCTTTCACCCCCACACTCCCCGCTGTCCCCGGCAGAGTAAGCGCACTGGAGATAAACCGAAACCCACTCCCTCCTTCGTCACCCGCTTACCCGCGCTGCGGGGACTACGAAGATACCGCCCACGCCATCTGCAACTGCCACGCCCTGCTTTCTCTACCCCTTAACAACCTCCAGTTCCCCCCCCCCCCCCCTAGTCCTCGCTGTCTGCCCTCGCTCGCTCAGACATGCAGTCACAATGCTTTCTGGTCGACATTGCTCGGGTCCACAGAGCCGCTCTTCCGCGGCCCCAGTGATTAAACCTAGCCGAAATAAAATCTCTCTCTCTCTCTCTCTCTCTCTCTCTCTCTCTCTCTCTCTCTCTCTCTCTCTCTCTCTCTCTCTCTCTCTCTCTCTCTCTCTCTCTTTCCCAAACTGGACCGAGTTAGCACGCGATAGAACCCGCGGAAAACGGCTTCGCGAACTCGATGTCTGTAGCCGAATTCGACTTCCGGGGTCCCACTTTAGGCGCGAGCACACGTTAACTGGCGACTAGAAGAGCCCGCGCAATATCACGCCACGCACACTGGGTTCGAAGGTCGAGCTGGCCGACGCCGGGCGCTCCTCAAGAGGCGCAGACTCATGTGTCCTCGGTATTTTTCCTGGTATGTTTTTGGGGCTCCACATGTGGCACAAAGTCACGCGTGAGCCTGGCCGACGCCAGACGCTCCCCACGAGGCGCATGCTCACGTGCGCCCAGTTCTTTTTTTGGTATGTCTTTCTGGTAACGCTATACGGCGCAACTAAAAGCCTAAACAACTCTGTGGTAGAAATCAAGCCTACGTAACAACTAAATCCCATATACATGCGATCTAAGCGATAAGCTAAACATTACGAACCTAAAAACCGACTTCAATAGGCAGTTCATCCTGTTTTTCCAGAAGGCGGTATGGAAATAAAAACCTCAAATACAATGCCGCAACACGCTGTTAGCAAACGCAAACGATGTTCGTTAACGTACGTTTAACGGTCATAAGGCTCTATTGGAAAATTTGAGAGAAATATCCTGTCGGATTTCGTAGCATATGCGCACTGAATGGCTATTCCAAAACATATCGAAATCAAGTAATACGCCCAAGTATTTCACAATGAAGACAAGTGCAACAGGCTTATATGCACAGTGGACACAATCAATAGTATGCAAACGAATTGGAATGTGTTAAAAAATAAGCTTACCTGGATTATCGATACAGACTAGCGGCTTTTGTGTTGCTCATGCTAAAGTCGTTATCACTGTACTGCCGAATTAAGTGGATACGGCGATGCTGCAAGTATTCCATTAGTATTTATGCCTGGATCCAAGCACTGTGTTCTCCGCATTCTGTCAGACTCGGCTACGAGTGCATACAGTAAAATAATAGCGAACATGGACCCCTGAGGGAAGCCTGAAGTTAAAATGCTGTGAATGTCTTATTAATGAGCCCAACACAAAACTTGCAGTACATATGTACAGGTAGCTGTTAATAATGGTCGAAACGATCCTGTGAACCCATACTAGAACTGTTCAGCTGATGAAATGAAGTGATTTTAAAAATGGAATGCCTTTGAAGCATCCAGAGACATGGAACCGGAAAATTATTTATGCTCTAAAGCACTGTTGAGGCGATCAGAAAGTTCTTCAAGAGATTTTTGTGTTCCCCACACGTGGAGAAGCCCGAATTTGGAGGGAAAATTACATCACGCGCATCAAGAAAATTCAGCATCACTGCTGCAATGTGTTTTTCTGAGATGGTAAGAGAATGTAAATACTCTGAAAGGTCATAAGGCAATTTTTGGAGCCCTATTTATACAATGGGGTGACAAGAGCCCTTTTTTTTAATGGACGGGTACCATATCTGTATGAACGATATAGTTGAGTGAAGCACCGGTCCAGTACCCTACGATGATGTATGCCGACGTAGCCAACTTTCCCAGCCTGCAACCCTTAGAATATAACGCGGAGTGAAAAACCAGGATGCCGAATTCCGGGGCGACTCGAAGCGGCCCAGCGTTTGGAAGAAGAGACACGAAGGTGTCCGAACAGGGTGGACGCGGCAGCGGAGGGGCTTCAACAAAGTACTTGAGCGTAGCTTGAGCGTAGCTTGAGCGTGGTGCAATACGGAACCCAATTGTTTTGCTTTATGTTTTTGTTGCATCGGTCAAAAAATCATGTGCACTTGAACTCTGATCTCCACACAGCACTGCGAAAGCAAGGCAGCTGCGTCGTACCACTTTCCTGGTAGACCGGATGCACACGTGCGTTTGATATTTTTCCTCCCTACAAATGACTGTAGATATGATGTCATCAGAGCAATGTGTCAGAGTTCAGCCTCTGTTGATCGATCACCGCTGCGGCAGCTGCAAGGACGAACAGCAATTTATGCGTGCACGTGGTGACTGGTGGGGTGTTTGCGAGTATAATTTGCAAGTATAAACAAGGCTTAACTGGTCAGAGAGGGCAGAAAAAGTTTGGCCAAAATTGGAGTGCACTTGATGATTTCGTTGTATTATTTAATACACTTTCTTCATTGCGTCCTAATAGGCGGTCCAATCATACAGGCAGTGTTTCAAATTTCGTATTAATTTGCTACAAAATTTGGACGCCCTTATTAATTTAACAAAATGGAAAGGATTACTTCTTTATGGAATTTTTTCGACCTTACTGTACAGGTGAAATGTTGAAAGCGAGGTTGCAGGTTTCTACCTAAATGAAGTTTGTTCGCAAACACAAAGCCATTGTGTCAAGAATGGGGACGTTGCCGACACTTCACCTAACCCTGCTTGGTGTAACTAAAATGGAATCGCGAAGGGAAGAGAGCTTTGTCCAGGCGCCCAACAGCTTCAAATCACCCTCGTTATGAACCCTACTTTTAAAACCAGACACAGCATCAGTCTTAGCGTAGGCCCCACGCCGTATCTTGCTTTCACTAAAAAAACAATTTGGCACCACATGAATCAACAACCACCGGAATCTAAGGCGGGTTTAGTCAGTCTATCCTGGGCTCAACTCTTAAACTAGCCCCCGCCAAAACTACAGGCGAATAGGTCCATTTACGGTAGGAATGCATCCCGCCAGATATAAAAAAACTCCACACGCCAAAATTGCTCTAATTGAGGCATCGGCTACAGAACTGCGGAAACATGTTCAAGCAGCCACGAAGATGGTCAACGAAAAGTAAAACCTGCAACTCGACTCAAAGCTGCTACACACGTGGGAAGCAAAAGCACGCCTACGAAAACTCCCCAGCACCTACAAACGTAACTGTAAACAACCCAGGCTCCTAGCATAAATATACAAGGAAATCAATACGCAGGAAAATTCTCATTCCAAACTTTTCACGACACGTGAAGCAATGGACCTACATATGAGCCTACAGAAAATGTGAAAGATACCCTGATGTCTCCCTTGTCGCAGAAAGGATGAAATAACCCACAACCATCTCAGCCAATTGGTTCAAAGTTATGAAGGGGCACTGCAGACCTACTGCCAGAAGCCAAAAAATACACAGCGAACCTGATTATGAAGATGATTGCTATTGCTTTCCCCTTCGTAGCGGGGTGACAACGTATCATCTTACCAAAAAGTGCTGATATACTTATGCTTTATACTCGTGGTTTAATATCAGCTCTACTTAGGGCAGGCACAAAAACTTACTAGGCACAAAATACTTTTTCTTCTTGCCTGTTACAGGTGGTGACTGTCCTAGGCAATATTCCCCTCTTCGATTTTTGTCCACCAGCATTCTTATCTGTTCGTCCCCTCGACAGCCTTGAAGTTAACTTCCTCTGTGCTATCCTTAAATCCTAGGTCTCCCGGATGCCGCATATTTCTCTTATGTAGATTTGGAGGAATACCCTCGCATTCTAAGTCTATGTGCCGCATAGTTTCGGTTTCTTTTCCGCAGACCATGCATACCCCATCATTTTGTGAATACTTCCCCACAAAAGAGCTCTCAGCTCGCAAGCAACCTGCTCCAGCATCAAAAAGCAAAGCACTGCCCTGGCAATTATCGTAGGAATTTTCCTTTCTGATATCCAATTTCTCGGCCCTGTGCATCTCTAACGACGTTTTAGCTTCCCTCGTTCTCTCCATTTATAAGTTTCTATCTGTCTTGCCTCTTTTTTGGTTACTTTGGCTGTTTTGGATTCTTCACTGTTTTTTCCGTATTTCATCGTTAGCCTTCTAGTCTTCGTTAACCACTGCATGTCCACACTTTTGAAGTATAGGTACCTAAACACCTTAGCTGCCCACCTACGTTGATCCATTGCTCTCAACCTGCCCGGTAGAAATCCTACGTGGTGGTGCTATGAATCCCGAATTAGATAGACCCACCACAGAAGCGGAGGTGCGGGTGGCCCTACTTATGGCCCTGGTCCTGACGGATTACTAAGAAGGGATCCGAAACTGCGATGATGAAACTGCGTCCAGAAAGTGCGTCCATTACTGCCGTCGCTATCTATAGTCGGGACAAGTTTCTGTGATAATGCAGTCAAGGCTAGAGAGCCGAACGACGCCATTTTTCTCCTTTTCTCCGCAACTGTAAGTACTTTCACCAAAATATTTGGCTGGCTGAAATCTAAGCAATTTCAAATATATTTTCTTATGCATTAGCCTTAGATTGATAATGACACTAAGTTACTAGTCAGAACATGTGAAACAAAGCTAAATATATTTCAGTTTTGGCCATTTTTCCGCTTTCGCGTTCGCCACTCGCGTCGCATGGGTTCTCTAACAAAAAAAAAACATGGCGTCCCCCTCGACGACCTTCTAGAAAAATTTTAGGGTGAGCATGACTTCAGGGGGACTAGCTTTGGCAAGCCAACCTCCTCTGATGCCACCTTCTCCTCTACTCGGGCTCCTCCCTTGCACTGCATCCTGGGATCTTCACATTTTCAGGCCCGCGGCAGCATTTAGTGGCGACTGGTGGCTGCCGGCAGAGGTGGAGCCACGAGGCGGAGCAAGCCGAGCGGCGTCGCCAAAAGGCGCAGTACGAGATTTTGTAGTGTAAGCTACACTGGCCGAGGTTGAGCAGTTTCGCGTGGACCTTAAAGGGCTGCGCTGCGGAAGCGCGAGGAGCATTCTGTTGGATTGAAGTGAATTTGGATTGGATTGGACTGGAAATCCAATCCAATTGGATTACGGATGTGTAGAGAATTGGGTCTCTGCATTCGCCGGTCTGCGCATTCCAGAGGACTGACGTCATAGCCGCGGCAGACGCACTGGCGCCGGCCCGTGCCCAGCTGTGCACCCCCGTTGCGCAGTAACTAATTCTGAGTGTGCGCTGGAGCCTCTTGATAGCCGTTTCGCGTGGCTCCTGAAGAGTCATGCTGCGCATGTGCGAGGAGCAGTGACTGGACTCGACTGGACCGGACTGGAATGGATTGGATTGAATTGGATTTGATACTGAACCAAACCTCACGCTACGTATATGCTGTCATCGCCGAGCTAAGCCACTGCTGATTGTTTCGCCAGCGTTGCGCTCCCAGCCTCGTAACGTAGAACTACTGCCGCTGTCACTGTTCGAAGCGAGGCGAGGCGTAGTTCGAATGCTCAGGAAGCACCTCCAAGAGCCGCACGAGCCGAATTAGACTTCTGACGTCGGATCACTTGAACCACGACTGGCTCTGCTCGAACACGCGGCCGTAAACATTCACAAGCAGGTAGCAGCTTACGGCTGCGTGGTGTTCCAGGTGTGCTGTGACGATTGCGTATGCATTCTGCTGGAAATTATCGTGCCTTCAATTTACATCATAGCGGTGCTACGAGGGTCCTTCCGTTGAGAGATAAGTCGAACAAGTAAGTTTAATTTCACTCGCGTGCGCCCTTGCGCAAGTTCGCCTTATCGGTGCTCCGAGCGTGGTGGCACGTTGTGTGCGCCGCATTGTCGTGATGACGTTTGTAGCACGTTTTTTCTCCTTCGGTACATTGGAAACCAAAAAGTGCAAAAGCACGAATTTTGGGGGAGGGCATGAAAAGAACAGATCATTCTCGGGCTCATGATGCAGGTAGTAGGCGGGCTGGTTGTCCGATGACTGCTCTATCCGTGCTATAGGTATATGTGGGGAAAACGAATGCGAGATTGCGCCTGGGAGGGACCGCGGTGATTTCTAGACTGACTGTAGCCTTGACAATAAAAGACTGATTACTTAAAATAGGGCCTAAACGGCTAAGTTGAAAAGATGAAAGTATCAGAACCAAGAAAGGGCGGTGTGTTTTGTGAAATAAAATACAAGACGCGGATGTCGTACTCTGTCATCTCAACTTTTGCACGGCGGCTGACCACACATCAACGGCGGCGTGAACGTCGACGGATACGGAAGCTCAATACATTCAAATGTTTTCTGTCCCTATCGTCCGACCACTTCGCCTGCACAATCAGCCCGCTGCGCGTTTTGGGTTGCAGGCAGCGCTGCGCACGACACCCCTACGGCCCAGTACCGACAGGCGCGCGCCCGCAGCAATGCGCGCAGCGCAAGATATGCGGTCGCGTGAGGCGCAAATACCTCTTGCCTGTCACGTGAGGTTGAAATTCCCCTAGGGTTTTCCTTTTTTATTTTTTTATGGCTAGGCTTCACGGTTTTCACCTGACGCGCCCTCCTAAACCTTTACTTCCTCCGTGCTTCAGTAGCTCGCCACTTCATTCTCCGCATACGATTTTTAAGAAGCCCGAAAAACAAAAGTTGTCAAAACAAAAGAATTAAGTGGTTTGAAAATTGCGCGCCCAAGGATGACTGATGCAACCGGGACTCTCCGTCGTTTCGGTTAGCCAGCTTGCCCTTGAAAGCGAGCGTGTGCGTAAGCGTGTATGCGGGCGGCTCTTTTAGTATACTGCACCTGCGGGCTGTGTAAGCACGCTACACATGCCGGTAGCGGTGGTGCCCAGTTTTAATCTCCAGAACAGTTTACAAATCAGTGCATGCCCTCAAAGCTGCAGCGCTGACAAAATTCCCTTCACATTTGGACTATGCAGTATCGGACACGCTCGGACTCAGTTCTCTACTGAAAGCGTCAGCTTGTGTTTACAAACAAATGAAGCATTGCGAAGGAGACTCCAATATGCTCATGCGAAGAAATCAACTGTAACAAATGCATATCTGTCACGCCGCAACTGAAAGCGAAACCAGTTTGTCGCGACCTACTTTGGCGCAGTAACACAGAGAAGGTAGCTTCCCTTCCGCGCTCCCCTCGTATACCTTTCTCTCCATTACCACAAAAAGTTGTCCCCGAGTATACGTAAACTGCTAGGCAACAGGCATGCTGCAGAGAAAGCCGTCAAAATTGTTTATTCCCAAACCAGACAAAAAGTTCTCAATTACAAACCGTTAGGACCATTTAGCTTAAGTCATCCGCAAACAAATTACTGCAGCATGTTATTTTAAACAGGCTTTAATTCACGCAATCTGAGTTTCTTTACCCACTTCGAACGCCACAATGAAACTCCCGCGGCACTTCAACAAAATAGAAGACCGACATCATATCGTCTACACAGACGCCGTTTACCCTTAGCAAAAGGCGGCCGGAGGAAGCGATGGCGCAATCTAAGACAACCTGCAGACCACCATTAAAGCCGTAGAAGCCTACTTTTATCACAAGGAAACTTTTCTGCTGCGGGCAAAAATCTCACCTCAGCGTACAGCCCCTCAACAACCGGAAGTAAGAAAATATCAAGCGGCCCTGAAATTCATCCGTACGGAGGGGGTCAACAGATGCGAATAGTGCAAAGCACCCCCCTACCAAGCCTGCACATCGAAGCCTACCAATACAATACGTACACAGCACGCACACTGCAGAAACCCGTATACTTTACGACACGCCTCGTCTTCAGAATAGCGAACCGACAACATGGAGTGAAGGAGGCAAACCTTCTTCGACCCGTGCAAGATCTTTCCTAACTCTTCAAACGAACCAAAGAAAAAAATTACACCATCTTCCCGTAGGGTAACCCTGAGTAGTATGCGAGGCAGCCATGGGGTCGACTGAAGTTCCCATTAGTTTTCAGTTCGTCGTTTCCGTTGACGTTTAGCTTCGCGTGTCTTCGTTGTATCAGTAGCTTCTTGACGTAGTTTGAATGGGTGAAGGACATAAGGCGCGTTCGTAGCACAAGCTCTCTTCTCGGTTTGTAGCGCAGTGGGAAGAACGCCACGTACCTCCCGTTGCGGCCAGAGAGTCGTGGGATTGAAACCGGGCGCCGCCTAACTATTTCTTTTCATAGTGGACTGCGCTGACGTCAGTCCAAACGCTGGCTGCGCTGAAGAGACGCGTATGCGCAGTAGAGTGCGCACGGCGGAAAACGAGGGAGGGAGGGACACATCCCCGAGAATGAGATGCTTCGCATCTAAAACTCAAACATATCATTAAATGAGCTAAGAAACAAGCCCTAGAATGCTCATCACTTCTGTGAACTCGAAATTCGAAGTCATGGGTGTGCACAACCCATCAGAGGGGCCCATATGAGCTGAACGAACACCGGAATTAGAGCAGCCCCGAAAAGTACTAAAGGAAGATTCAGAGAAAGCGTTGATGCTGTCACCCAAGAGGCACAATGTGGGAAAAAAAAAACAATATGTCCACAGTAAAAAGGGCGTGACTGCACATTATCCTGCTGTCCAGCCAAAATGCACCCCGTGAACAATAATGGCCTTCGCATGCAGGTAGCCATGTCTTTACGAAGGCGTTCCAGCGCTTCGATGATGTGGTATAGATGCAGCCGAATACCGGGACTAAGGCTATGGCTGAAGTGGTATATAATAGATAGGGATATTCCTTCAGCTACGCCGCAGTCCAGACGGGCAGGGTACTGGTGGAGGAGGAGGTGGCTGTTGCACTGGCACGTCATTCACATCCTGCGAAACTTGTACTCAGCCAAACCATTTTATATGTGCTACCAGAAACTTCGCGAAAGGTTGGATCCAACCCGATGCCGAACATATACTGAAAGGCTCTACAGTAACGGTATTAAGACAAGTAAAAATTGTATGGCGCAGCCGCAATCTGCACTTTCGCGGAACCACCTTGCTAACGGGGTGGCTCGGGGTCTTTGCTGCCGAAACTTCCCGGACACATCTGAGCTGCCGCTGCGCCTGGGAGGACGCGACGGCATGTTAACATTCACGAAAATACTCGCTGATTACCGTTAGGACATATCCGGTAATGCACAATACCCTAAACTGCCAGAAATCAATTTCGTGGCGCCTTCTTTAACCATAACGCGTTATTTTAGCCACTGGCGTATCGTTACCGTGATCCAGGGCTATATGACAATGCTTGCAGCCTCTACTCAGAAATGGCCTAGCTGGCGCACATTCTTAGGGCGTGGCACTTTAAAAATAAAAAAAAAATTCCCTCGCATTTCCCCGAGGGGGAGAGTGTGTAAGTGCGAATGCACGGTTGTTGATTGCGCGATTACGGTGGATATCGTGATCTTGGAGTGGAGAGGAGGCGCCCAACACCCGCAGTCACTGAGCGGAGAGAGGAGGAGGAGAGTAGCGCGCGCCCATCTCCCCACGTTGCTAGGGAAGACGAGGAGGTAGACAAGCAGCGCGCTCACCCGCAGCTGTTGCTATGCGGACGACGGCGGCGGACGATTCAGGCTCGCTTAAGAAGTGCATTCGCACTTAAAACTATTCCCGAGCAACCAACATCAATCTGACGGGCAGTAGGAGATCGTACTGCGGAGTACTGACCCAACGTTTAGCTCCGGAGCCTCCAGGTGGCTGAAGACGTCGCCAGAGACCAAGGACTCCTGTCCGCCATCTACCACTGGGAGGTTGAAGAGGAGTTCTACTTTTCCGTATTCCAATTTTGAGCAACATAATTTTATTCTTTCATTCATTCATTTTTAGACAGCCTATTTTGTCAACCTTTATATGCGGTTGCTTTAAATGAGAAGTTTAGGGCTTTAGCTTTTAAAATTACAATTTACAGTCACCAATGCATCCACAATTAGGACAACAAATCCGTGAGCATTGTGGAGAATAGAGACAAATATATACTGCGCCTGGGGCAGGTCAAGTCAGGTATTTAGCGCCCCCCCCCCCCCCCGATGTTTTTCACTTGTAGCTCGTCACGCTCTGCACGAAAGGCGACGCTCACAAGGCAGTGCAGCCGTGGCTGCCTTTTTTGTGAAGACGGAAGCTCTAAGATGCAAAATGGCGCCTACTAAGCCCGCCGTGCCCACCCCTCGTACCTTTCCGCTGTTCTAGAGATTGCGCTTTTGTTGGGGGTCGCCTGCCGATCACTGGTTAGTTTTTCTATCCCGTGTTAACCCCTTATATCGGCAGTTCGAGTGAAAGAAGGTCGTTTGTGATACTAGGCCTAAAATACACCACGCTGCTGGGGATGGTGTACTGGACTAGTGCAGTGTCGACAATACCAAGCCCATCAGGTACAACAGGTGGTGTTGGAAAAGAAACTCGTTGTTGATAGATTTTCATACGCTGCTCAAAATATCAATTTTGGCCTTGTCAGACACCGATATGGGCTGTGCAGCTACGTGCTTTAAGGTTATTGTGCAGTGAATTAATGGTATAAGTTCTGTAACAGCCACCTACTTTCACTTGGTTTTCCCGAGTGGTACTTGCGTTTGTTACAAAAGGAAACGAATGACGAGCAAGTACTTATGTAGCGAACAACACTAAAGAAAAAGCCTTCTGCAGAATCTTGGATGACCGGATGTGCACATGGGGTGGAAGTTTCTGCTGCAATAGAGCCACTGTTGAGGTGTTTTTCTGATGGAAGCGAAAACCAAAAACGCCCGTGTGACGAGATTTCGGCGCACGTTAAAAATCCCAAGGTGGTCAAAATTAATCCGGAGTCCTCCACTACGGCGCTCCTCATCACATGCGTTGCGTCGGCGCGTTAAACCCTACAATCAAACAAATCAATCAGACGAGGAGTTCCCGATAAGTATCACCATTTTGTTTTAAAACCATGGAAGCAGATTTAAGGGGGTCGACAAGACAAAACACAAGTATGGGTAAATCAAAAGATGGGCTTCTTGGAATCAATACCACTGACGCCACTTTCAACGTGAACAACCCTAAAGTAAGTTTTATAATAAAAAAAACGGAAACTTTTCATGTAATTCACTAGCTACTTTTCCTCACTGAACTTATGACGTAATAGGCGCAGCCTGTTTCGATTGTCTGAGGCCGTGAAAATGCAGCGGGAATTGAACCGCGATTATAAGCTTAGAGAGCAATTCATTTGCGCTTAAATTTAGTGCACATTCTCTTTGTACCAGTAAGAATGGTGGGGTTAGCAATGGAATTTAGGAACAAGCAATGGACTTTACGAACGAATACGTAGTATATGCCGGCCGACGCTTCCTAACGCAGCGGTCGTACGCGTTGAATATATCTGACACGGCTTGGCCGACTCACACTGACACTTACATGACTCTGTACGGTCATGCCTAACTTTCACAAAACGATTACTTCCAACTCATTCAAAATACTGCAGGTACGAGCGCTGTCAGAACCAAAGCGAATGCGAAAAGTGACGATTGAGCGGTATCGCTCCACCACTTCAAAGAACGAACGGCAACTAAGGCAATAGAAAATACAGTTTTGGACAAAGTGACAGCTTTAGTCAAAATACTGACCTTTTTTAGGTACCTGCACCTGACATGTCATTTCCAACGTCACGAAAAGCCCGATTTGGCGAAAGAATTAAAATTTTGAATGTAATTGTTTATTTCTCACTGAATAAAACCAATATTATTGCAGCAAAAGCGCTGAGCATACCACCAAACACTAAATATTTGAATAAAACAAATTTGCATTTTGTCTTCAACGCCATTGATCTCTTCGAGAATTTTTTTTAGAAACTTTTGATCTTGTTACGCACCGTGACCTAAATCCAAAAACAGGGCAACCATAGTTCTGAAACCCACCGCAGTGGCTTATTGGCTAAGGCGTTGTACTGCTGCGTTCAGAGATACAGTTTCTATAACTTTTTCTCAACCCTCCTCTCTAGCTTTGTTGAATGCATCTTTTCAACAACAATCACAATAAAGTATTCCGTCCAGTTCATAGGAAAGTGTGAATTTCGTTTGATGTGTACAGTTTTCATTGGGTGTTGTCATTTTGACCGACGTAGGAAACTGTGTGAGAGTTTGGGGTGAATGCAGAATTGCGTCAGACATTTATTTTAGGTGCAGATCACTTTAGAATTAGAGGCCCGGCTGGTCATCGTAGCTTCTCTGCCGTTACGCTACCTAGCCACTGCAGTCACGGGCTGTCACAGACCCAAACAGAATCCGGAATGTCATGCACCCCTTCGAAAAGATAACCGCTTGTCTCTCGATTCATCCTTCTGGGCAAACGTTAGGAGAATACTTGAACAAAAGGTTTATAAAACCAGAGCCATTCAAAACTCCTGCAACTGCTGCGACTTCTCGTACATGTCCCCACTATACAGCGCAAAGAAAACTGCAGATACAGTTAATGCAAAATGTATGCAAAAAACCTGCAGTCCCCGCGTCCATTTAGTCAGGAATGCTTATTGGGAGTTTTTTACGATAGCAAGGGAACGAAAATGCCGAAGCTTGCACTAGTTTGAACAAGGCTTAAAACATAGCCAAGCTGGATGATTTTTTCTATGTAAGCACTGAAGGCTGCACCACCGCTCATTGCATTAGGATTGAAATTGTTAATTTACATGTTCCGCGGCGCTTTTCACTACGGTAGTAGTAATGCTCGTCGTATCCTCCTATATCGTGCTCATCCTCATTGATGACTGGCGACCTCAGATCGTTTTGTCGGCAGGCTTTTACATGTTTTCCAAAATGGAACGCGTCGGCACGCGCTAGAACTGGGAGCAACCGACTTCGCAAACTGGGCGTCCGTAGCGCGAGCTGTCAGGTGCTCCACCCTTCATGCGTGGACGCACGTGAACTGCTTTCTTGGTAGGCGCAAGCCTGGATAACGCCGGGATCTCCTCGCAAAGCGCATGCTAACGGCCGACGTAAAAAGTGGGAGTAACTGTGACCCAGTGTTTTGATGACAACGGACACATTAGGGCCAGAGACAACAGTTTTTCTGTTAAAAAAGGGGTGCCGAGGAAAAAGGATGCGTTAACAATGGCGCGGAAAAGCTCCAGCCCGTGCGAGATGAATGCCAGTACCAAATGAACAGAACTCCCGGTTGTGAGATTCCAAGCAGAAGAAGAAACAACAAATAAAGAAAAGGATCGGAGCTGTGCCAGGTAACCCTCTTTACAACCAGACGATTGTTTTGAATTGTCACCGCTGCGGTCTCATAAGAGAAATTGTGGAAGCGGCGGAGACAGCAAGGTCCAGTGATCGATGCGTCAGCAGGCCGTTTGTCGCTTTATCGAAATTTTAGCTTGATTTCTTGACACCTCACTGTTTTTATTCTTTCAGCTACCAGTTTGATGTTCTCCTTTCCTTCTCTCCTCTTGCTAACCAGATGTGTTTATATGCGCTGGTTCTGCGATAAACCAATTGCTGAAAGTTGGAGCTCGTCCTGAACTCGCGTAGTCCTCGGCTTATAACTTTGTTTGTTTTCTGTGTGGTTGCAGGCAAAAAAAATCTACTCATTACCCAGGATTTCTTAGTTGATACACTGTGCTTGCACCGCGTTCTTCGCTTTTATTTTGCCGTCTATTGAAGCGATCCACTCCCACAGGCAGACTAGCCCCAGTTCACGCGGTAGCGTCTCCGCAATGAGAACTGTCCCCCAAGTGCCGCTTTTCTACGCACGTGCATGCCCAGTTTTCTTGCCACAGGGCACCCGTTAGGCTCATTCCTATTTAAGTCGGGCATGGTGGTAGGTTAATGCTCCGGAGCAGTACAACTCTCGCGATAGCTGTGGACGCGTCTTTGCGGGCCGAGTCCTGTATGGCGGCAGTGGCCACTGTGTCCAACTCCGATGAACTCCAAAGCATTCGACTAATTTCGCTGGGCGCCGACACCCATATAACGGAACTTGAGCTTTTTGCCATGAAGAAGGTATTCACCTTGCACTCCAGCATGTCACCGATCACCCAGAATGGCGTTATGACCGGGTGAAAATATTGACTGACTGCACTGAGGCACTGAAATGCCTCATTGGTCCACCTAGGCAAAACAGTACCGCCCACGCTATCAAGCAGAAATGCGAGGAACTCAGGGGTGACTCTGGAGTACTGGTAACGGTACGCTGGATTCCTGGCCATCAAGGACACCCAGGAAACGAGAAGGCTCATGAACTTGGGAGCGAGGCTTCTTTACACCGTTCCCAGTTCATGCTGCCTGTAAGACCATATACGCTGCTTACTGATCCAGATGTGGAGCGCCGCCATCGACGTAGTTGAAGGAGGCAGGAATTGGCCACTACTATTCCCCCATGCGACGACCTGGCACCCCCTGGTCTACCCCGAGGTGCTCAGGTGTTCCTCAACCGGGCGCAATCGGGGTACGCATATGCAGACGACGTGGTTTCTCGATGGCGGAATTACGCACCCCAACCTACATCCCACGATGGAAACCTCTCTATTAGTGGTTCCGCTGCTGCGTTTCCTAGACCAGTCCGTTGCTTCGCCTGCAAAACACACGTGACCCCCACAATCCACCATTTCGTCTGGGACTGCGGGGCATTCGATCAGCTTCGCGCAAAATATCGTCCCGCCTGGGTCCTCTCCTATGAGGACTGGATCCGGCCACGTGATCGACACCAAGCTACGTTGGCTGCGTTGTGGCACTTCGTTTGTAAGGCAGCCATGGCCCGACATTATTAACCCCCTCATTCAACCCTGTGGCCTCGATCCATCCCAAATAAACACATTTGTCTGTCTGTCTGTTAGTGCTCTGGTTAGCGTATACGGCTGTTGCTCTAGCAACTTGCATTCAAGTGCCACTTGGACCCAGGTCATTTAGGTGCGGTGTACCTTAGGACCGCACAATGTCCTACCGAGGCCGTGCGCATAGCATTTACAAACGCACGAAATCACACTAGCACCGGCAGGATTCGCGCCTGTGTCTAGTAGACCAGACAGAGTTGGTGATAGTCGTCTTACCCATTGGGCTACGACCATGAGTTAGTACACGAGAGTCAAGCGCCTTACTCCCTCACCTGTAACGTTGCGGAGTACCTTAGGACCTCCCAATGTCCGTCCGCGTGCAACCCTGAGCACAGCACCATCAAGTGAAAATCAAGCGAAATTCGCTTGGAGCCGTGAGTTGCAGTTTCATTTAGGGAATAATCAAGGTGCAACTCACGGCTCAAATCGAATGACGGTCGTGGCGCAAATCGGATGTTATTCGTGGCCCAACTCAGATGTCATTTTCAGTCCCCGTACTCCGCATCCTCGCCATCATCCACAGAGTGGACATGCTGCCATTTTTTATTTATTTTCTAGCTGCAGCGGCGGACATTTTAAGTGGCATTCTTGCATGCGATAACGACCACTATTGTCCTTTTTCGCGTTTGATAGGGCCTTTCGGGCTTTCGCCATACCATCACCTAAATATGGTACCTGGCAACGCTGCTTCTACAAGGTATTGGTTGAATTGCCCCACACGGACCGAATAAGACGTCCAGTAACCACTTATGGCAATTGTAGGCCCGCAGCGAAGCGTTTCATGCAAAACCAGAAAGGTGCCTTTTTGCCTGTGGACATTACCGATAATTTAGTTTAGAGATACAGCTGTGCTACAAATGCCGCTAACGTAGCTTTGCTTCTGATTGCGAGCTCCCAACTGAATAAGAGAATATCACGTATATGAGTACAACTGTATATACGCGATAAAAACATTTTGGAAGGATGTCGACTAAAAAGCGTTAGTGAAAGAGTTGCACTCATCCACTCTCTGAGTTGAATTAGTCGGTTGTTGAACAAGTACTTCGTACTGAAATCACGCATTATTTTTATTGCGTTTGCTCATTCAACAACAGTGCTTTTATTCCGTTGTGAACCAACCTATCATATCATGAAACATGGTTATTCCACCAATAATTCCATTCCGAACGGTTTTGGTAATGTCATTGGCAAGGTTGGCAAAATAGCCGGTGACGGGGCCCAGTTGATGACCGACAGTAGCTCCATATGCAACTGAAATTTAGAAGAAAAGAAATGCAAAGCATTTAAGGATCGTTTTACGTGAAGTGGGGCTGCTGATTCATCTATTTAGTGAGTCCCAGTTACCCTAAATATTCCGTAGAACGAGAGCCACGTAACAGGTTTCTAACAGAAACATATTTTCCAACAGCTTTGAGCACGGCTTTCAAGGCGCGTAGCTTCTTAGCACGGAGTGACGGTTTTGTGTGTGCTACAGGCTGGTGTGTAGAGCGTTCTCGGGACCATACACGTACAGTCTTTGTCAAAATTTTGTGGGCCGCGGCGACCGTGGCCGGAACAGGCGCGAGGCCAAACAGGGGCGCTGCGCTTGCAGGAGTCGGCTGGTTGCGCGGCTAAAGAGAGCAAGGGGAACTTTTGCTGTTGCTTTTGTAGTGCGTCCGGCGCGACAATGCTGCGCAAAGTGCCTGCGCTGAAGCGAAGCGCGCCTGCTCTGAGAAACTGGCCCCGCTGCACTTATCGCGCCAGCCATACTACGAAAGCAAGCACGAAAGTTCCCCTCACTCTCTTTAGCCGAGCAACCAGCCGACAGCGGCAAGTGAACCGCCCCTGCTCGGCCGCGCGCCTGATCCGGCCACGGTCACCGTGGCCCACAGAATTTTGACAAAGACTGTACATGCAGATATACATATTTAAATACACACATGCATGCGTAGATACATACATACGTACGTACGTACATACACACATACATACATACATACATACATACATACATACATACATACATACATACATACATACATACATACATACATACATACATACATACATACATACATACATACATACATACATACATACATACATACATACATACATACATACATACATACATACATACATACATACGTAAGTACACCCTGTTGTCAAAATTTCCTAGTCCAAGCCTGAGCCTTCTCGACGACAAAAATACCTTCTGACAGTAAGAAAGAATGGGTTTTCTCTAGTTTTCCGGTATAAAACGTTTCGGCCTCGCTCGGGGCGTAAACTTGTACACAGAATGTTTTATGGCCTGCGAAGTTTCGGCTGGGCCTTGAAAATTGTGACAAGGACTATCATATAGACACCTATAGATTCATGGACACCGAAAGCCCAAGCCACGCAACGATGAGCCGCAAGGGGTGATGAGCATTCACAGATAATAATTATAATTGGTTCCCGTACGTATACTTTAAGTATTCAACTGGATGCTTTCACAATTTTAAACGCAACTCACGATGCTTAGATACTCTCGTCGCTTCGATTGGTCAATATCCATCCCTGAACAAAATGGCAAGAAGGGTAGAAAGTGAACGAAAGGTAAAATGAATTTGGCGGAAGAGAACACTACAAAAAAGAGAGCAGTGACACAACCGCATGGTTAAGTAATCTTTTGTGTGAACTTGCGGACGTCCGGTGAAGAAAAAAAAAGCTTTGTGCTGATCGACCCTGCAAAGCTACGAAATTCCAAGGGAAGACAGAAAGGTAGAGATGAAAAAATTTATTTTGAGATTGCTCCTTTCAAGATGGTTGCCCCTTTGGTCCGGAGATGCCGATGATGCCGTATGATATCAAGTTTTAATTTGATTAACCTACAAGTAACCGGTATGGTGTCGTTGAGACCGAGGAGTATGGCGTGATGTAGCACATTGTCGAAGCTTTTTCTGTATCTACGCTTACGATTGTGAGCAGTGGGGCAGTACTTGGTTGTGCGTATACAATCTCAAGGCTGTGTTTGTCGACATCCTGTGTGCTCACATGCTTTCAGAGTCTCACCATTGTAGGCGGCAGGTGGCCTTTCTTTTCTACCTGGCAAACAGCGTCTCCTCCCCTACGTTGCAAGCACAAGAATGGCATGTAAAAATGGCGGAAGATGGCAGATGTCTTGGGTGGTTTTTCTGATTTCGGATGACGCTGACATGAGCTTTCTATTCAGGGGTGGAAGAGGGCGCTACTAGGCGGTTGTCTGGATGGCTGCGATATGCACTCCGTCTTTTAAAGTGTTTATCGACGTTCCTACCGGGTGTATTGGACTTTTGAGGTGACCACGTCTTTCGTGAACATCGTCGGAAGTTGTACGTACCTTCTGACACCTGATTTACCACCCTAGGAGGACATTCACAAACGTTTTTCCTGGCACGCCGCGTTAAGCCTAACGCTCACCGAGCCGGGTTCCAGCGGCGTGGTCGCCGCCGGGGAACGCGGCACGAGCGACTGGAGCGCGTCGGCTGCCTCAGCATGGCCTCCGGAGTTCAACCGGGCTCCCTACAGCTCAGGAACGCCTTTGAATTGCTCGCCGAGAGTGCCCACACAGCAGTCGCTCACACTCCGCACGATACGCAAGCTGGCCAACCCAATCAAGATGCTCAACTGGAGGCGCAAGACATAGAAGGAGATGAAGTTGTCCAAGCCGCTGGCCCCTGGAGCCCGTGGCAACGCCGTCGCCCAACCCGCAAGACGGCCATCACAAGACTGGACAGGGTGAGTAGACCCCGCTCCCTACTTTTGCTCAGCCCACTCACGAAAATCAGCGTACGAGACATTCCCAAAACAGCCCTTGCTACACTTATAGGGACTACAGCTCCTTCTGAGGAGCATGCAGAGTTATCTACTCATAGATATGACGTAGCCGGCAACTGCATTGAGATCACCGTTTATGACGTTGAGCATGCAACGAGACTGAGCAATGCCACCAGACTCAGCTACATGTACAACGCCGGAAACGTTAGTGTTCCTATAGAGGTCAAAATGTCCCTCCATCGCCCCAACACGTCCAGAGCCGTCATCACGGTTTAACCGGACGACGACAATGCCACGATACTCCAATGGCTCCGCTGTGAGCAAGCTGAGGTCCTCGCAGCCCAGCCCATTGGCAAAACCAATCGGGCCAACGACGTTGGAAGAGTTCATTGCCACCTCGCAAGACGCCAAGGCTAAGTCTGGTGAAGTTATAGAATGTGACGCAACAACGGCTTCTTTTGACGCGCACCTTGCCAACTTGTGGAAGGGTGCCCATACCCTCACTACTCGGTACCTCAAAAATGGTAAAAGGCACAAAGATCTCCTCAAAATCCGGCACCAATACAAGCTCATACGCGAATATCAACGCTCTATCGCTAATGAAAGCTGGCATAATCTATGTTCCGACCTCGGCTGGGACCGTGGCCTCAGCAAACTATGGAGGGTTTACCGAGGTCTCGCCGGTAAAGGCAAACGTCGCTCTACGCTCTTCGCCACACTCACCCTACAAAATCCGCCTGACATCGTAGAACATAACCTCATCTCCACATTCTTCCCACACGCCTCCTTGAATCCGCACCCCCCCTCTTCCTGCTAATATAATTCCATCCCCTGATGAGGACCTAGACAGCCCTTTCACTCTTCCTGAACTTCAGGCCGCTCTTCAGCAAGGCAAACTCTATTCTGCGCCTGGCCATGATGGTCTAACATGGCAGCACCTCCGTAACCTGGACGAGAACACCCAGCTGGTACTCCTTGAGATCATTAATGACCACTGGGCCACAGGGACGGTTCCCGACACGCTCAAGTTGACCTTGGTTAGCCCTATTCCCAAACCCAACAAGGATCCGGCTCAGCTCTCTAACCTTCGCCCCATCTCCCTCACCCCAACTCTGTGTAAACTCACCGAAAGACTAATCAACAACAGAATGCAACACTATCTCGAGTACGTACAGCCCTGGTTTCATCCATCCCAGCTGAAGCGCTTTCGTCCGCATCTCAGCACCCACGACTGCCTTTGGCTCCTTCGCAGAGTCATCAACCGTAAATAGCGTGCCGGTAACCCGGACTATGTTCTAGCCATCTACATGCGAAAGGCATTCGATAATGTCAGTCAAGCCGCAATCGTTACCGAACTGTCTGCTGCATATTTAAGCCAACGGGCTCAAAATTGGATAAAATCCTTTCTGGAAAATCGGCCTATTCAGCTTAGTGGCACGCACCCGGGATGGCGCCCCAAAACCTATTTCTTGGCTAGGGGGGTACCCCAGGGTTCCATCTTCGGGCCCGTGCTTTTTTATTTGGCAATGACGCGAATCGCTCGTCAGCTAGAGACCGATACCACATCACGTTTTGCAATCTACGCTGATGACCTCACGGTGGGGACTGAGGCAGCTGACTATCCGGACGTCGAAAGTATGATTGTTGAACTACAAGCAGCGGCTTCTAGTCTAGCCCAAAGCCTTTCTTCATTCGGGTTAGAGTTGGCTCCTGATAAGACAGAGTTTCTACTCGTTCATGGGCTACATAACCCACCATCTCACTTCCATCATGTTATTTATCTGGCCGGAACGCCAATCCAAACCAAGTGCGACCAGGTTCGCATCTTGGGAATCCCATTGAGCAGCCACAACAGTGCCAGACGTTGGATCACTCAACTTAGACGCAACTGGAAACCAATGCTGCATTTTATCTCCAGGATGTCTAATAAGTATGGTGGAGCTAGTCAGGCTGCTTGCCTCACGCTCACTCGAGCAGTTGGCCTTGGTCGAATTCTGTACGGCGCCCCTGCATATGATCTCCATCCAGCTCACATGAAGCAACTACAAATTCTTCATCGTGCGTCCCTGCGGACGATCACAGGCCTCCCACGGCACACTAGGGTCTGCGCCTTAGAGAAAGCTGCTCCTCTGCCTCCCCTGCCAGAAATTCTTGAAGAGACCCGGAAACACCATCAAATCCGGCACGCGCTCACTATCCAGGGTGCTGCTATTACTGCATGGGACTCTCAAACGCACTCAATCGGACCCATGCCATATCCTCCCCCACCCCCTTGGGCTCGAAATACCGTGGGTTCTTCGCAACGGTCGGTTATCCCTCGAGCTAGCGTCGTTCCGCGTCTGCGCGCCCTCCGCCGATGCATGGCACAGAGGCTACCAAACGAGGTGGACATATTTACAGACGCCAGCCTACAAGACAACTCTATCGGTTTGGCTTGGCACTGCGAAGAACGCCCTGATCTTAGCGGCGCCACTACTATGGCTACCATCGCCCCGTCACCTCTGCAAGCCGAGCGCCTTGGTCTCCTAGGAACCCTGGATCACATGACCTACATGGCTCGTGCACAAGCACCACCCAGGGTCCGCCTCCTCACTGATTCCCACGCCGCCATCAGCGAATTCAATAGGGCTTACTCTGATCACCCTACCGTTCATCACATCCAGGCCGTGGTTAACCTACTGGCCCGAAACGGAACGCAAGTACGCGTAGCCTGGATTCCGGGGTATGTGACCCAGGGGGTCGGCAATCACGCTGCTCATAATGCAGCGCGGGAGCTCCTTCAGTCTACACCTCCCTTGATTGCTCCCGATCTTGCACCTGATCCAGATCTAGATCCGCGCCCCCAACTGGATCATGCTAAATATTCTCGCCGAAAGCGGCTCGCTGAGAAGACTCCGCAGGGCTACGTGCATGGTGTCTTCACCCTACCCCGTTCCGCACAAATCTTTGTTAATAAGACAATCGCTAATGCGGCCCTCACACCCTCCACACTGCGGAAATGGTTTTATTTGGACTCTTCAGCCTCTCCGTACTGTCCCCATTGCCAGTAGAATGTTTTTTCAGAACTCAAAGACCTTACTTGGCACTGTGCAGCTTTCGCATCTTCTCGCGATTCTTTGCTCAGTGCTCTGCCCCCAACTCGTCCCCTGATGACCCCCCGTACGAAGACCCAAATTTTCTGCATGCTCTAGGTGTGTTTTCCATTAAGCGTGGCCTGGCAAGGGTAGTGTGAGATGGGGTCTACAATCCTCCCTCCCAAAGAAATCACTGATCATCTATCTCCAACAAGTCATCTCTAACGATTGAGTGATCACCTCCTCCTCCTCTCTTCTTTCCCTTCCCCAACTACGGCCATGTGGCCTCCCCCATCTTAATAAATGTCATTCATTCATTCATTCAGGGGTGGATGGCCTGGCATTCAATCCTTATTGATATTGTGGATGAGTTGTGTATGTTCTTTGACCGGTGGGTTGCGTACCATGCCGTATGGAATTTCATCGGGCCCAGCGGTTATGTTGCGAGTGAGTTGACGCAGGGCCTTGTTTGCTTCTACAGGTGAATGGCCCGAGTCGATTCCGTTATCCCTACGATGAGTGATTGCCCCTCACCCCCATCATTGTCAGTGGTGTCTGCACCATCGCTTAGCCGACATCACCGTTATCGTTGCATCGTGCTGAGGCCAGAGGAAAATCAAGTCGCATCCGTCTAACGACGGCGATGGTTGAAACGCGAAACCTTCTTGCGAGCGCAAATCTAACAGTGAATTGCGAAAGTGAAAATCTCTGCGATCAATGTCAAACCGTTGACAATCAAAGTGCAAACTATCTGCGAGTCAAAGTGCAGATTCAGACGACAGGAAATCAATACGTCATGAGAAGACTGAGCCCGTCGGCATGGCTCAAAGTGAAGCGTTCAATTTAGCTCAAAACCAAAACTGCTTCGACCGTTCCGGAATGGCGCAATCGAATAGACGTCGGCTTCATAACGAGAGACACCCAAGTTGGATTCTAACCAGGGGACGTTTTTTTCAGGCGCCATCAACGTCATATTGTGCCCTCGAATTGTTTAAAGTGGGCTTTTCTTTGTGAGCGTTGGGCGATTTCAGTGGTATCAGTGAGTGCAAGAAAGTTTCGCTTTATTAAGAAAAAACAGGAGTAAAAGGTATGCGTGCGCTTGCTGGAGAGCGGAAACTTCTCGGGATGACAGATAAAGTGGGGCACTGAAGTGGACGAGAAGTCCTGGTACGAGATCCCTGGTGAGGCTACCTCAGCGGTAGGGCGAGGCTGGTCGATCGGGGCAGAGTGAGACTGACCAGAGCATAGCTGTGGCTGTGCATTCTCATGGCGTTCCGAGTGCGCGGTAACAGCAACCGCAACCGACCCGACGCCATTGCCAATCCCCGACCGTCAACTTCCCTCTTACGACGCCCTGTTCAGTGACCATATCGCGTGCCTCCCATGTTGTGAGGATTGTTGTGGCTTGCTAGCGGTGTGTATTATTGGGCTGAGGACTCCCCTTCCTGGAGACGTAGTACAAACTTCGCCAGTGCAAAGATGTTTATTCCTCCTCTTCGCCAGTGGAGGAAGTCGAGGAATTCGTAATGAGCGCCATTATGAAAAAGAGAGAAGTGAGAGTGCAGACCATAGCTACGCTTGAGTTTGCGTGTCATGGTGACACGGCTCGGGATGCCGTGATGGCCAGGACATCGATGTCTGAAAGCAGGGGCGACCGGTACCCACTGAGAGGGAAGACCTCTCGTTTGCAGGAGCAGATTACTGGCTACGCGTACGGGCACTTCCCACAATGCCCGCAACAGGGTCTGATATTGCTCACATGTTAACTCCAGCTATGATTCATAGAGACCTTTTGTTACCGATCCATGAATTATTCGCATTACGTTGCGTTCGACACAATTTTTGCTGTCTTATTTTTTCACTCAAAACGCAAATGCATATGAAAATACAGATGAAAATACGCGTGTGTACTGGTGCTCACAACTTCACATGTCAACATAGCTAGACAATTTATTGTGTGTTTTATAAGACCGCGTAAATGAGCCTTGGTAAGATACAGAATAGGCTTCTTTATTAGCAAAACAATTGTGGAGTGGTGTCCTTATTTCAGGCCCCAGTTTTTGTGCCAGCTGCGACGGCCCTTTTAAGAAAACGAAGCTGGTCTTCCGGACTGGGACTGGACATCACGCTCTCCCACTGCTCATGAGACGAAGGGGGTATTCTGTCTATCTTGGGGTTTTTATGACACCCCCACCTTATGGTAGAGCGTGCCAAGTTTGCTACAAAACGTACGCCGAGCGTAGTACTGGTCGGATACATTAGGCGCAATTTTGTCAAATGGGGAAACGTATTCGTTTGAAGCAGCGCAAGTAATCTCTCCTAAGTTTTGGTTAAGTATTTGAGGCCCAGGGTAAACCCTGAGTTCGAGCCTGTAACGATGACTGATCTCGTGGTCGGTGAGCAGTGGGCTCGCAGCTTGTATCCCTGGTGGTGCCTAGTCTGTTAGCTCTCGGGCAGTTTTAAGGGCTGTATTTTTGCCCTGGAGAATCGAATGGGCCGAAGTTCAGGGTATTTTGACTCATCGGTGGAGCGGACGTTGAAGAAGTATGTTTAAGGAAGATCATGGAGGTAATATCTGCATGCGACGTTGCGGTTGTCACCATGGCAGGCATTGATCCTCTTCTGGCGTAGTCTTTTGCATCAGCATACACCGTGCGGTGCCTGTTGTGATTGGCCTTACCGATTGCATGAGCTTTGCCTCTCCTCTGCCTGCATGGTGTACTGGATGCATGTAGTGCGGTATGGGTGCTGCTGCAATCTTCTCTCGCACTTCGATTGGCGCGTCCAGATACTGTTTCTCTACAAGAGACGTCATTCCTAGTCTGTCAAGGAGGCTTCTCCCAGTGATTGTTTACTCCAATCTTTTTCGCTGGTTTGATACATCAGCCTCGATGATTTCAGCCACTGTATCGTGAATACGCCGTTTTCAACGTTTTTTATTCGAGGTGCTGCTGTGAGCCCCAGATCCCGCTTATATGCCTTTCTAATTAATGCGTTCAATTTATCTGTTTCAGGATTACTGAGTAGGGCATATGAAATGGTGTATGCCATTCGGGATATAAACAAGGCCCAAACGAGCCAAAGTGTGTCCGCCTCTTACATGCCCGTAGACTTTCTCGTTATTCTTCGGAACATATCCATGACTTGCTCCGTAGTGCGCTTGAGCCGCCTGATCAAAACTGTATTTCTGCTTTTCGCCTGGAAGAACCTTCCCAAGATCTGATGTGACGGGAAGGCCTGATGGTATGACCATCTAGAACAATCTCGAAGCTTAGGGCTTGCCGCCTTCCCCAGTGCAGTATGAGTAGCTCTGATTTTTGCGTTGAACAAGAGAGGCCAAAGCTCTTGGCGTATTCGTTGACAACCTTGGCGGCAAGTTGTAAGCGGTCCGGCTTCTTCTCCACCGAGCCCTTGACAGTCCACACCTTCATATTGTCGGCGTACAAGCCATGCTGCAAATCATGCATGATGCATAGTTTAGCGGGCAGGCCAATGAGTGCAATATTGAACAGTAGGGGAGACAGAACCGCTCCTTAGTTCGTACCCCTTCCCTAAAGGTCATTGGGGTGCGAAGCAATGTCTCCGACTCTTCATAACGGCTTTCCATCCTTAGAGAAAGTCTCGGACGTAGCTGTAAGTTTGGTTCCCACCGTGTAGACCATCGAGGTTGACTAAGATAGAGATGTGGGTGACAATATCAAATGACCCCTTAAGGTGGAGGGCCTCTACGGCTTTTGGATCTGGAGCGGGAGGATCCACGGGACGTTTGACGGGGTGAGCTGCGTCCACGAGCCGCTGCCCGAGGGCCTAGATTGCACCTACATGCGCCGGGCCCCACTATCCCTCGCCAGAGACGTCTGGCGCAAGACGAAAAGCTCACAAGATCTCTTGAGCACCCTTTGGACGCAGCAAGGTGGTCTCTGTGGCATCCGGCACACAGCGGCTTTCAGACGTGCGCCGGTGTCGGATCCTGTGCCCCGCAGGAGTCATAAGCCCGAACCGTGGGGTTCGGACACACATCAGCACGATGTCCAAACCAGTGGCGCACACCACACACTGGCGCAGATTTCTTGTATAAGTATCATTTAACTTCACCACCCATGGTGTCCCAGTGCAGTCGCTGACTTCGGGACCCTTGTCTGTAAATTTTCTTTGTAACCGTTTACTTTTTATGAATAAACTTCAACTTCAACTTCAAAAAGGTCTTTTGTGTCTTTGGAAGGTGATTACCACACTCCCTCTATTGCCGGGGCAGCGATACGTCAGAAGCTCTAGTCTCGGCGAAAAGATGTCGTCGCCAACTTGCTGCATGTTGTAGCGCAGTAGTACGTCGTGAATCACTTCCTTGATCGATTCGGCGGGGCAAGTCCATAGATGTCGACGGGATCTGTTTTCCCTTCAATGATAAGCTACTGGATTTGGTTGAGGGCCGCGCTTTCTTCTAGTGAGTCGTGCTCGCGGTGATGATCTTTTGAGCCTCTGCTACTCTAATGCGAATGTCTGCCTCTCGCCAGGTAAGTCTTGATTCATGTAGAATGGCTCCAGTGAGCTTGGCAGGGCTCAATTTCGTTACAGATAAATCTTCTGTGGGCCTAATCATGATCTTGTAGGCGTCTCTCGGAAATGGGGGTGTCTTAGTCTTGGTATTTGTTGCGCTAGATCCGGCCGGTGAATGATTAGGTGTTACGCTAATATAGTCTGCTCGCCTTTTATTTTCGTCACTGGACCCGGCGGACTATTTCAATGTATTCCTCCTTAATGTTCCGCGTGGTGGTATCTTCTTGTTGGTGGTTGTCTTCCATCGCTTCTTCACTTTCTTGCTCTTGCACGAAGTTTGATGGTTGCTCCAAGGTCGCGGGAGGGGTGGTCATTGTGCCGTGTTCGCAGCTGTAGGTATAGGCGACAGGCCTTGACCGATGCGGGCACCCCTCATAGAAAACGGGGCCAGCCAAATACAAACTAATGTACTTACGGGCCAAAGTTTGTTATTTGCTCAGTTCTAAGAATTTCGCAAAGACGTCACTGAGGGGTATGTCCTCATCACTTGGCAAATTCCGCAATTGAGGCTTGAAATAGGCAGAGCCCGAGGCTCGTTTTTGCATTGCACAGGCCTTTGGTTCAACACTTTTTCTTATTTTCTTTTTAATGAGCAGCTGTCAGTTACACATCCTAATCATCTCAGCTTATCTATTACACCTGAATAACTCCCCGGTTTTCTTGATAAAAGTGTGTTTTCGAAGCCCATGTCGTCAAAACTACGCGCTCTGCAATGCTTTACGTAACAATGATTTCATGCGCAACTATGCCTTTGTTCGTTTCGGGGAGGCGGTAGAAGGGACGCTGCCATAGGAGTGACTGCTCAGGGGAATTCTGTTGTTGCCATCCTTAACCCATGTTGTCATTTACTGCCAGAAACAGGACAGCTTAAAGGGGCCATGCAGACAAAACACCAGTTTGGTTCATTCGAAAGATTGCCTTGGTAGAATCATACTGACACAAATTTTAACGTGAACTTTAATCAAATAAGCTATGTGATTGAGAAAAAAGGCCATGGCCATGCGAGTCATAACTCATTAGCGTCAATGCTGCACTAGAGCCTATGACGTAATATGCACAGCTTGTGGCCGGCCAAAGCAAACGTTCGTTAGGCAGGGCTTATAAGTTGGCATAACGACCTATTTTCGTTTGAATGTAATGCATATGCGTTTTATAGCAGCAAGAATGGTAAGCCAAGCAATAAATGTTACAATCGTAGACGTAAACATATCAGTGCTTACTCCTGTTGGTACTGCGCGCACACATGTTTGTTATAGCTGCATAGCCGTCCGGCGCTTTTGGGTTGTCTCACATGACACTGGCCGATTGGCGTAAGCGACACTGTCTTACGTCACCCTGTTTGTCGAGCATAAACCATGTTTCACGAAACTATTAGTACCTACAAAAACAGGCCGGGCACAAATACAGTCAGAAAGAAAGCGAGGGCGGACAGCGGTGCTGCACACTATGATGGTGCCGTCAAGGTGGACTGACGGTAAACACGACGCTTCGGAGCAGCGCAACGCATTAGCCATTGAGCCACTGCGGCGAGTACAACAGATTCAATAAACTTTTCTGACATTCTCTAGGAAGAACTGTACTACAGGAAAATTTTGTTCACGCTTATCTCATTACAAATACGTACAAATCCGGTGTTCATTTTCCGCAAAGTATAGCACTTCATAACTATTTTTTGCTGAAGTAGAATTGACAATCAAACGACTGTTTTAGACTGCATTAAACTGGACAGAATGTTCAAGGAAATAAATAGACGACGTCAGCTCGCAAGCAGGTGATGATGTGCTCGACAAAATAATACTTGACAAATAATGGCATGAAAATTATGACCATGGAAAACAGTGCTACCGATACCAGCTCCGAAAAGTAGTTATTGGTTTATATTTATGCATACACTTGCAAATTAATGTGATGTGGTATGATTATGTACAATAATATTACATAAACATGGTTCTTACCATAGAGAAGTAGCAGGAAAACCAGAAGCTGCATTGCGTTAGCATTCATCTTCCAGAATGCGGAAATTATTTGAAGAAAAACTTAGTTTTTCCTCAGCGAAGTTCTCCCCGATAATCTCCGTCGTTCAGCTTAGTGAGGTTTGTTCGTGAGAGGTGCACTCAGAAGCAGATGATTTCCGCCGGTAGGCTTTTTGACCTGAACACACCCAAAAAGCGATGGCGTATGCTTAGGCAATGCCAACATATATAGTCCTAAACCAAAGCTGCGAAAACTCGCAAATGTGTGTTGAAGTAGGAAAAAAGATGTCAAAAACGTTCGACAAGGTCACGTAGTGTTATCAGCGTAACATTTAAAGTTGAATATATATATATATATATATATATATATATATATATATATATATATATTAGGTTGTCGGATTGCAACCTAAGCGTACCGAATACCTTAACCGAACCGGTATTTTTGCCGGACCTTAACCTGAACCCGAACCGTTATTTTTTGGGCACGATGAACCCGAATCGGAGCTGAACCAAAAAATAAATAACGGTTACTGGTTCACGACGAAACGGTTCGGTCATCCGGAGTAGATAATGCGCGGTCAACGCCATTCGGGGCTTTTGTATTTCACGGTCCGTCAACTTCGCTTCGCATCGTCCTAAGCACTTTGCTTTTCAGATCAGTGACAATGTAGTCAACGCTCTCTGCATCGTCTTAACATGAGGGAAGGTATGCGCAGCAATGTTGCAAAAGTATGCTACTGGATAGCGCAAGCAGAGTGAAAGGCTGACCAAAGGAAATTTCACATTTTCGGCAGCCTACGGGCGATTAGAAACATCGACTCTGCCCTTGCCTCTTCGCGACTGGACTGTATCGGGCTGCAAGCTGCAAATTCGAGAAGTGAGGGGAATCATTAGTGGTACCTGCGACATGCTCAGAGGCGGTCTAGCACGGCGACGACTCTATAACGACACGTTGTCTCGACGACTGTACACAGGTGTTCAACTGCCGGTGTTTTTAAGACGTGGGTGGTGTTCATCCTTGTTCCGCCTTTCTTGTCCGTTTCCACCGACATGGCCATTAAGTGTGTGGGCAGGTTTTGCAAGCATAGGGCAGCCGGCAAGACGGCTCAACACTTAAGTGGAACGGAGTGACATTAGTGTCGCGGCATGCGGGGCAGGTTTTGGTCGAGTTTAGAAAGAAACGTTGCAGGGGAGTTGGACCATCATCCAGTCGATTGACAGCTGTAAGGCAGCGTTCTGTGGAGTTTGTAGCGTAGGTACTGACCGGCTAAACGCATGCAGAGTTGCTATATAATTATGGGTTGACAAAAACGCAAAAAAAAGACAAGGAAGTGAATGTGAAGAAAACAACAAACCATCATGGAGGTTACGCAGTTGATGGAGGTATGTTGATTTCTTTAGTAAAAGTTCTAGACAGACCAAGAAAGATACTTCAATTTCTCATGCTTTTTACTTTTTTTAGTCTTTTAAAAGTACGTTCGTGAGGTTACTTTGGTGACTGTTTGATAACCGAAACCGTCAAAACGAATCATATATCCCTCAAACTTTAAAAAAGCCTAATGTATACAATCAAGTTTTCGCATAATTAGTACAATAAACACGTAGAGCCTTGGTGCATATTGCTACCAAAACAGAGGCAGCACAAAAATATCGTATAACTACAGCACGAAACACAAGATACAAAGGAATGATACACAGAACGAGCGCTCGTTGTATTTATCTTTCTTTTGTATCTTGTCCTTCGCGCTGTAGTTATATCACAAACCCGTGCCAACTTGGTGAACTAGCGACCTTACGGCAACAAAGAACATCCCCAAGAATGTTAGGCATGCTGATAGGGACAGAAAATACCCCAATAGACTGAAAAGAATGGAAAAAACGATGCGATGACAAAGTTTACAAACTGCGGCATTATCAGCTACAGCAAATGAAAAAGGAGGAGGAAAACCATTAGGGAGGCCAATGTCCGTCACTGTAGGGTAACTTGCTGTTGAGGCGGTATCTAGAATTTTTTGAAGATAAAAAATTCTTTAAAAAGACAGTTATATTTGATTGTCATGTTCACGCTTTTGTTCCGAAGGGTATGCGGCACCATTTAGAGCTGGTCCCGTGAGACTTACCAAGGGAAATTAAACCCAAACAGAAAGACGCTGCCTTTAGAAGCTGCTCGTCTATGTGATCCAGCGTAAATAGTCTTACCTGCGGTCGCTACGACATCTGAGAAATAAATTCACCAGAGAAATCCCCAAAAGAACATAAACTCACCTCTTGATATTATTTGTGGAAGACAAAAAAACACGAAGTGCGGAGAACGAAATGCAAAACAAACCTCCGCCGAGACGGCGGCAATCCTATTGTTGACAGCAAGTTCGAAACAACCGTGACATCACCGTTCGCTGGTTATATTAGTAGACCTCAATCTGTTGACAAGAGTGAAGAACCCATTGTTAACCTTTCCACGCCGAACTATCAGTATTAAAAGCCCGATTTATGTTTGAAGACTTCAACATCTCCCTCGCGACAGCACTTCCAATGAATTTTAGCTGTACAAGGGAGTAAGAACATCGTCGTGATTTTTAAGACTCGCAAATATTTTTAGTCAAGAGTGAAAACGCGAATGCGAATCCAACACTTCTATCTAGTCGACCGTGATTGAAGCGTTTGCCTGCGTATTAGAGTAGTTGAGCGTGACACTGTCTCATCGTGTATAAAGCGCTGCCCCTATCGCAAAAAATTCACGTAAGGAGAAAAGAAGGCACTGGATGCTGCGAGAATACGTACCGACAAACAATAAGGGCGTGAGACACAGGTGGAGTGATAGTCATTGTGAACATATATCAGCCTACCCAAACGAGCCGCAAAGGCAGAAAGGCAGCTGTTCCTTCTACAAACCTTTGTCAAATGATCAGGCTTTTCATTTTAATATACGTTAACAAAAACACCAGAACGGCTTGTTAAAAAATAAATACATAGCTCAAGCGGGGGCCCAGTCGCTATTACCATTAAATTGAGGATCGAGTAGATTCTACACTCGGCCAAAAAATTACACCATCTTCCCGTAGGGGAACCCCCAGTAGTATGCGAGGCAGCCATGGGGTCGACTCAAGTTCCAATTAGTTTGCAGGTCGCCGTTTCCGTTGACGTTCAGCTTCGCGTGCCTTCGTTGTATCAGTAGCTTCTTGACGTAGTTTGAATGAGTGAAGGGCATAAGGCATGTTCATAGCACATGCTTCTGTATCGGTTTGTAGCGCAGTGGGTAGAGCGCCACGTACCTCACGTTGCGGCCAGAGAGTCGTGGGATTGCAACCGGGCGCCGCCTAACTATTTCTTTTTATAGTGGACTGCGCTGACGTCAGCTCCAACGCTGACGGGGCTGAAGAGACGCGAATGCGCAGTAGAGTGCGGATGGCGGATGACAAGGGATTGAGGCACACAGCCCCGAGCATGAGATTCTCCGCATCTAAAATTCACAAGCAGAATATTCCACGCCAACCCATCGCGTCGGGCATACGCATTCTGTCCGAGTGCATATCTAGTTTTGTGAAGGGCTTGATAAAGGCATACAATTCTCTCTTCCTTCTTACACTGTTGTCCCCACATAGTTCCTTTTCCAAATAATTAACCTCAGCATCCCAGCGAACAGCCTTAGAGGAGCCCCAACGTTGCTTCACGGTACAGAAACATTCCTTTCGAAGATTGCATAACTTCAGTAATACTTACATTCGAGAGCACGGTGCCGCACAACACATCGGTTGACAACCCGACGCCTGGAAAATATCTGCAAACATATTTAGAGATGAGTAATTTTGTGTTCAATGAGAAGCACGGGCAAATTAATAGGTACTCTAGGAGCACACAAATTCGCCCGAATATGCCAACATTTTCAAGAGAAAACTGCAAAACATGTTTCTAAGGAGCTACACTTTAAAACCATTCTTCTACAAGAGTAGCAGTGACGACTTATTTGAGACCTGGCCTCACAGGCAGAAACTGCTCCATACGATTTTTAAGCCTTCAACCATTTGTACAGAAACATGTGGTTGTCTGACTGAAATCCTCACGCAGCGAACAATCCTAGACTTAACTCTGCAAATATCAACCTGTTAACTTGTAACATCCCCATTCCTCTTCACTACGCTTCTGCGATAGACCAGTAGCTATTTTCCACAGCAGCCATGTTCGATGTTAGAAAGGTGGAATTCTTTACAGCCTGTCTACCCGATACAAAATAGTATCTTCTATCCATCAAAAATGCCCTGAACTGCGATCGAGTACGTAATAATTGGAACCACTGACACCCTCTTGTACCTGTGGTAAGCAACGATGACAACAAAAAATCGAAAAAGCTTAATAGACGCGAACTAACAAACAGAAGGAATGGTGGCGTATGCAAAATCAACTTCATTTTAACATGTATGGCCTGCATTCTAAACGTAAATATAATCCTGAGAAGATATCACAATATTGTTCTGGAAAGCTATCAAAAGGGCCGCGTTACGTAAAACACCCCCAGACGTAAATAGCCCGTAGGCGAGCAAAAACCTTGAAAAATATCGTATTTTCTTCGAAAACATAACCTTTCCAATTTTTTGGCACTGGATCTCTAACAAAGCCCTACTGTAGTATATGCCCAACAATGCGTTGTTCGAAGCATTGCTTCTAGTTTCTCATTTCAAATCAGCGGATACATCGGTTGTGACAGCGCTACCGTTGCGTGTAGGCCGTAAACAGGTCCGACAGACACACCGCTGAAGCATTATTACCGTGGGTTTCAATACCAAAACGCTGGCTCATAACTCATAACCCTTTCTCAAAACACGTAACCTGTGTGGGCCACCCCTTTCACAGCCTGACCCCCATTGGGCTAAAATCGAAGTTTACAACACATCACGAGAGCGAGATGTTTGAAGCATTCCTAATCGACAAATTTAATCATACTTCACGCGGAATTAATAAACATTTCTGTTTTTGTTTACGTAGAATACAAAGCTGCTGCCCTTTTCACGCTGGATACACCGTAGCAGCAGTGGTATTCATTAGACAAAATCTGCTTATTGTGTTTATGTATCCGCATAACTATGCCTATAAGTAGGTCTGTACAGTCGCCATCAAAAGTTTGCGGGATGTGCAGCGCGTGGCTGAGCGGCGCAAAACTGCATTGCTGCGCCATCTGCAGCCAGCGAGCGCCTGGTCGAGGCTCAAGAGACAGGCGTGCTAGGCGCGTTTTGCGCATGCCTGTCCTTTATTAGTTACGGGGCATCTCCGCTCCCTCGCGCGCCCGACACGCTTTCGATATTTGCGGCAGCCGCTGTGGCGCCGCGTGACAACCGCTGTCCTTCTCCTATCACTGCTGCAACAAAACACACCGGCCACGGCCGCCGTTTACGCAGCGCGAAACGTTGAATAAATCTTATCTTTCAGGAGCAACTGCTGGTTGAGCACGAATTATATACTAATTTTTAATCTAAGCATCGAAGAACTGTCAGCTGATCCAGTATTGCCATTCGCTGCTCATCTCGCTACAACAGTTGATGTTGGTGCGTGCTCTGGGACCACGCCACCCCGCGTTCCGGAGGACCACAGAAGGCATATCGCCCGCCTTACGGGCATCTCTAAGTAGGCAGTGACGCGAGTGCAAGTAGCGAGTGCAAGTAGCGAGTGCAAGTAGCGAGTGCAAGTGGCAAATGGAAAGTGCTGAGGGAAAGTGTCAATAAATTACAGACTCAGATGAGTGCGAAGCACTTTTACGGGCCTCCGCTATAACAGAAAACAAACTCATTACTGTTGAGTGCAGAGCGAATACTCCAACTCGTACGCAAAGTTTTTGCTATACGGACTAGAGGGTGCACCAGTTGCAGAAGGTGGTCCACACACCTAAGTTTAAGTGAAAAGCAATGGGAAAAAATTTCGAGCTCTTCCAGTCTCTGATCAAGGATGACAAACCGAGCTGGGCGTAATCCAAGAAGGTCACGAAAGAAGCAGGTTGTAGGTAAGAGTTCCGCTTACTGCCTGATGTTCAGGTGAATGGAAGCAATACGGACTAATGTTTTATTCTATAGGACAAACACGGGGCTGAAACTGGCTCGCAAAACGTTGTAGTCGTCTGCATGGCTAATTATCATAGAATTTGAACTGGGGTAGTTCCCGTTACAGCCGTTTTCTCTAACCATACCTCCTCATTTGAATGTCATGTATTGCCAGCAGACGTGAATTCCCTATCATTTACAGCTTTCCTATAAAGAAACTCTGGTACATAAATGTGATTCGGCGCAATGCTAACGCCATCCTCGCGGCCAATTTAAGTATGATGTTTTTACATGATACCTACATTAAACAATAAAGTTTGCTTTGCCGCAATATTCACCGGAAAGTTTGCTTTGCAACAATATTAAATTTGGTGACGCGACTTTTTCCTATACAACCCCGTCACCAGACGCAGTTTCCAATAGGTAGGCTAAATAACTCCTGTAAAATAAATTTAGTCGTCGACCAATGTATCACTCGGAAAATACGATTTATTCAAAGTTGTGCACCGCGGAAATGGCGGCCGCTCCCGACCTGTTTTGTTACAGCAGTGATAGCAGAACGACGGCGATATTCACGCGGCGCCACAGCGGATGCCGCGAATATCGAAATCATGGCGCTGGTGCGCGAGGGATCAGAGATGCCCCGTAACTAATAAAGGACAGGCACGCGCAAAGCGCGCCTAGCACGCCAGTTCCTTCAGCCTCGAGCCGGCGCCCGCTGGCCTCAGATGGCGCAGCAATGCAGTTTTGCGCCGCTCAGCCACCCGCAGCACATCCCGCAAACTTCTGCTGGCTACTTTACGTGTTGTTTTGTAAATTTATCTTTCCCTATCTTTCATTATTTCCTTCATTTTTTGCTTATTCCTTTTTTTCTTTTCTGATTTTTTATTTTTGTATATTACTTTTACTACAATATTCATAACGTTTTTTTTCTTCCCCGTAGCCCTGACCAGAACAAATTTCTCCTTGCATTTTGCTGTAGTCGCCACTTGGCTGATTTTTATTTTTAAACGAGTTTCCCATCTTGCTCCCCGTTTCACACCGTTGCAGGGTCACTGGGGTATCTTTTGCTTGTTTATGTTTTGTGTTTGCTTTGCCTTTCTTCTCGCCCTTTTTTATTTTCTCTCGTGTTTTCATTTCTTCTCTTTCCCCTTCTTTTTGTACTTCTTCTCTTCATTTTTTTGGTAGTTTTCTTGTTAACTGTTCTGTTTTTATGTATCTTTTGAATTTTTTCTTGCCGCCATTTTTATTCCAAGTTTGAGAGAGAATCTTCCCGTTTCGAATCAGCCTACTCAATGCAAAACACACGCATTGTTAACAACGGAGCTGTTGTTGGTCAAGCGTTTTTGTCCGTCTGCTGTAGGTCTTGCGTCAAACAGTGTTACTAGCAGGTGCCCAAACCGTCGGGCGGAGATTCTCGGTAGGTCTAAGAGCCGTCTCTACAGTGGTTCCACGGCCTACAAATAGAGGGCGCAGGGGTCTCGCATGTTCTAGTTCCTCTCAATCCAGAGAAAAGGGAGAGGTGGTGGGTTCTCCTCCTCCGATGAAGGGAAGGGAGAGGGGAGGAAGCCTTCCGCTGCTGCCATTTAGCTGCCGATCTGTTTCCGTGAACCGCAGCTTTTGCGCCGCGATGGTGCGGCCCTTCTCGGGCGAGCTCCAGTGGATTTTCACGCAGACACAAGAGAACGACACCTGCATTGTTTCAGTGTTGACACTGATTGGAACTGAGTTTCATTTTTAATAATTAGTTGTACTCTTTATGGTCTGTTGTGTCTACGCGCTGCTTGTTCCCTCTATTTGGTGTAACTGCCGGTGCCCGTGTTTATAAAATTCACCATGCCATTCTAGTTTTACTTTTTTTCCTGTCTGTTCTGATGACTTTAGTGTCGCTATTGATATGTTTGACATATTTTGATATTCTTCCCCGCGTATTTGGGGCAAAATATTCAAAGCATTTACATGGCCGACGCAATAGTAAGGCACCAAGTTAAACTTATGCATTTAACTCTTTCCTTTTTTTCAGTTTGAAGTATACAATGATGAATGAAAAAAGGGGTTCTAATTCCCTCTGTGAAGGTGGCTCGTCTGCGAGGCTGTAAACGACACCCGCAACGACCACGCACGCGACGGCACATGAATTCTCACACGTTGCTCTACAAAGAGGGAAACTAGAGGCAAGTGAAGTGTAGTTAATCATACTTTCTATTACTGCACAACGAATTTCACTACTGGTTTATATTCTTCTCCTTCTTCTGGCTGTTACTCTGGTGTCTTTACTTCCCGTGGCATGCCCAAGGTAGCCTAGAATGTACTGAATGAGGTGTTATACCAACCTGATTTTTTATATATGAAAGCTTGGTGACGTCACTACGTGATTTCTATACTGTTGCATACTTTTGCACTCGGAGTAGCTTATGCAACCGTAACCTTTACCGCTATGGTCAGTGCCCCGGGGTAGGTATGTGCCTGCCTCCTTAATGATGATCGTTTTCTACTCAGGTAGCCACGAAATTTTGCTTTGGTGGTAGAGGTATACTGCTCCGCCGTAAGACATTTGTTCGTTTAAGCTTGCCACTCCATGGACGAGGCAGCCTAATGCATATGCTTTGCAAACACCAAACGCGGTTAAAAAGGCGCGCCATGTTATATTTTATGGATCCGTATGACCTTGTTTGATCCCGTGGTATAGCACGCCTCCCCTGCGTGCTATACAACAGGATCAAACCCGAGTTAACTCATGCTATGTAATGGTAAAATCACACTTTTAGAGTTATAACAGGTGAAATAAATACGTTTATTTTTAAAGGCGAACTTGTGCCCGACCTCAAGCCAGTCACTCAGCTTCCACTTCTTCTACCTCGTCTTCTCCTCGCCCTCCAGACGGTCCTGAATTCTCTTCTTTGAGCGGCTTTTCAGAATCCCCGCTTATAACCTGAGTCAACACTGATTCCGCTCTCAACCTTACAGCCGTGGCATTGCCTCCACGCCACCCTCATAGTTGGCATGAATCCGATGCCGCTGCCATTGAACAACAGCGAAATGAAAGGAGTAGCAGTCGTGCCGGCGGCGTACAGTTGTAGGAGATAGTCGGGTCCGCTCACTCTCTCAACAGTATTCCTGAGTCCAGCGCACCAACATCTTCATGTCGCCCGCCTCAAGCACTACTGCTCAAAAGCGACTGGAATTCCGTCGCTTTGTCTTGCAACGATCGTTTTTGACGAATGGTTGAAAACAGTTTTTGTCGCCGCGCATTCGTATGTAATTCCTCGCGCCATATCACGGCGCTGGTTATTGTCCATTGTTTCTTCCTGACGGCTGCGGCCCCACTCTGCCATTAGACGCTCTACTACATGATGCGGCACCACTGGCTACACAATATGCCCCCGATGGGGTCACCCACGCTGATATTTCCCGCGATGTTGCGCATGCCGTGCTTTCAGCTTTCTGGTCTTCTCAGAAACACTGGTACGAGCACCGCACTGCTCTTCTTTCGCCCGGCTCCTTTGTCCTTTTGTATGAGCAGCATTGTACTCTCCTAGAAACTGCAGCCTCACTTCAAAGGTCCATATTGTACCGAGCGTATGGTCACACCTGTCATTTCCGAAATTGGTCCCCTCACTCCCTCAACGCTATCCCTGAATCCAGAGCATCAACATGTTCACGTCGCCAGCCTCAAGCTGTATAACTCGTAGCCCTCACTTGTTCACTTAGCCTAACAATGTCAGCACTGGGACGCCGCTTACCCGGCAGGTGCGGGCCACGCAACGGACCTCTTGTGATATTGCACCGTAACGTGGTAATGACTGCATTGGATCACCCGGTAACTAATCTACGTCTGACAGTCCCTCGATGATAACGTGCCAAAGTAATGGGACGCGCAAGGTAACCTGAAGTGAAAAGGACGAGGTCGAAGAAAGGCGAACCACCGCGAGATAATTCGGGTGACTTTTATATGAACTTTTGTCGCTCAGTTTTAATTGTTTGTAATACCTTTTCAATGTAAACAGACTGCAACTATTGGACGTCTGCCTCGTAGCAATATTTTTGTGCGTGAATTACGCTCCTAATGTTTACGATGGCTTCTATTTGCGAACTACAAACTGAATAACATAGTACACGTAATAAATACGTAGTAAGGAAATGTTTCTAAGTTTGTCCACTGAATGTCGTTTGTGAAAACGTTGATGCCGTTCACGCACTGATTTGAATACGTTTCTCTGTTATCAAATGCGACCCACCGCAGTGGCTCCCTGGCTAAGGCTTTCTGCTTCTGGTTCGATTCCCGGGCGAGGCAGACGCTTTTGTGATGGAGGCGAAAAGCGAAAACGCCCGTGTGTTCGATATTTTGGCGAACGCAAAAATCACCAGATAGTCAAAATTAATCCGGAGCCGTCTATTACGGCTCGCTCCTTCGCCTCTGTAGCGTCAGCGCGTCAAACCTCATAATCAAATCATAATCCCAGAAAATCATTAATCAAAGACATGGTAGTAAACACAGAAATTAAATTTGTTTCTTTTGTTTATTCAAAACCAGTGACATTCTAAATTGGTATGAACCATCCTATTATATCGTGTAAAAGTTCGAGACCTTGAACGATGCCGTTTCGAACCGTGTTGGTAATGTCGGTGGCAAGGTTTGCGAAATAGCCGGTGATGAGGCCCAGTTCGTCGTCGGCAGTCGCTCCATATGCAACTGGAAATTAAAGAAAGGAACATTCAAAGTTCTCAAAGGCCATATAACCAGTAGTTATACTGCGAATTTATAAACAAAGTTTTTTCACGCTCATCACAAGAAAGGAGAAGAGGCATAAAAAAGTGGCTGACAGAAAGGCATTTCGTAGCGGCGGTGAGCACGGCTATGAAGACGTGCACGTACTTGTAAAGCTCGACGTGGCGGGTTTGTGAGCTGGCGTGACGCATATATAGAACGCGCAGCCATAAGGTTTAAGCGTTGCCTTGGGTATGTCTCCATGGTCACCCATAATTTATGCTTATTGTACGCACAAAAAACCACAAACAACACGCTTTCCACAAAATAGCTCAATCACAACAATTCTTGAGCCTCTACAGAATACGGTGGATGCCTTCTGCCTTGGTCCACTAGGAGGTGTCCTGATGCGAGTAGATCGAAGTGAAAAGATATTGTAACCGGCCATATGAAGAGACAGCCAACTGCAATCAAGTTTGCCGAAATGCTCCTCGAAGAGCTGTATTATTTTTTTTATTTTCTGTTTCCCACGCCACCATGGTGGCTCAGTGGCTAAGGCGCTCTGCTGCTGAGCCCAAGGCCGCGGGTTCAATCCCGGCCGCAGTGGCTGCTTTTCTGATAATGGCGAAAAGGAAAACGCTAGCGTGTCAAGACTTCAGCGCACGCTAAAGGCGAGCTGGTAGTCAAAGTATTAACGAAGCCCTCCGCTACGTCCCGTCTCACAGGCGTGGTGTAATGGCGCGCTAAACCCCACAATCAATATTTTCCGTCAACTAGGAATGAGCAATATACGGTAGTCGATTTCCGCAAAAAATCAAAGTCCAGCCACATTTGTTACTGAAATAAAACGGGCACTCAAATCAAATCCCTTTATAGTACTTGACCATACAATAGGTTTAATGGGTTATATAGCAATGAAAGCTTGAAAAAAAGCTTTTGGTATCTTGCGTGACGCTGTCATTTTTTAAACATTACTACCCTAATTTTTCGTAGCCTAGCGTTAAGAAGGAAAAGTACATTGCATGAAAGCGCGACAAGGGAAAACCCCGTTGCTCATGCGGCAATTGAAAGTTTCTTCTCGGATTAGTTTGCTGCCCTCAACAGTAAATCTTGCGGAACAACAACGCCAATGAAATATAATGAGATTCTAAAGAGCCTTACCTGACAACAGCAGCAGGAGAAATGAAAGCTTCAGAGCCCAACTGTTCATCTCCCGAGTGTTCATGGCGAAGCGAAAACGGGTCCCGTTTTGTTCAGCAATGGTTTCCCTGCAAACTGAGTCGTTCGGCGCAGCCGGAAGCCTTCGCAACAGGTACGCTGAGCAAGCTGAAAATTTCTGTTCGCACTCTTCTCTCGACCTGATGGCACCGGAAACGCGATTGCTCAGGCTTACGCAATTACGTCTGTTCGCCACACACAGCCGCAAGGATGTTAGCGTTTCGGAACTTTTGCAGTGTGATAATGGGGAAACAATCAAACACCGCGAAAACAAAATGGGTAAGAACAAGGAATTGAAGCGCTTGAGGCCACAGATTTGAACACAAAGAGTGAAACGTTGGGCGAGTTGGTGATGCATGTTGAAACACACCGCAAACGACAAGACACAGGACAATAGCAAGAGGATACACGAAGCGCTGTGTGTGCTTTGTGTGCTTCATGTGAACCAGCGTGTCTTGTCGTTTGCGCTGTGGTAAAACTTCAACATACAAGCGCGATCGCATGCACACACAAATTATACGTACATACAGACTACTCGCACTTATAACGCCATAGCCAAAGGCCCAGAGAATTGAATGCTTAACAAGGATCCAGGGCCTCATTTTTGACTACGTGTGTTCTCCGCGAATCCGCTAGATTTTTTGCGCATGTAAAACGTTAGCAGTCAGTGACGTTTGCAAGTATAGGTGTGACCAAACTTTGTGTAGTTTGACGCCCACCTTACAAATACAACACCAAGCTGTTTTATATTGCACACAAAACATATAAAAATGTCATACGTTTTGAAACGGTATGTTCAGGCTGACGACGCAAAAGCAATGTCGTTATCTATGGACTTAAAAAAAACGGCGTCTTACGCAGTTGGGTTGGCGGAGACGTGAAATGACGTTATTCTTTAAAGTTCTTACGACAGTTACCGCAACAGTCTGAACCCGGCATAACGCTAAAGACAGCGTTAGCGTTACCAAAATCATTCTGTTTTAGTAATCATTAAAACCGCATGCCAATTAGGAAAGGTTGCCCTAAATGCCAGCAGAAGGCGCCTGTTGAGCTGAACAAAAGATAATTTTGTGTTTGTCATCTGCTTAGTTCTGGTTATCGCCTTTAGTAACACATAATTCATTATATTTGCCTTTGAAGAAAATTTTTGGGATATCCTGACAGCGGAAAATCGTTCTCGCAACTAATATTTATGGGAAGATAAAATTTGGAGGTGTGCCGGGAGCAGTTCGGGCCAGTCGAAAATGACAGGTAACAAAGGCATGTGCAGCTTTCCCGCTCATGGCAGTCCTTTCAAGAGTGATTACTCTGCAATTTTTTAGCGAAATGAAAAGTTCTTTGGCACAGCTAATATTTGGGGTGAATGCTTGCTGTGTGCACAGTTTCAAGTCGCGCACGTTCCGCGACTAGGTTCCTTAGCGATGGAAACTATCGCATTAAAATGCATGGGGAGTAAGATTTGACAGCGCATTACACAAAAAATATTCAGAAACCTGGAAATCTTGTTTTAGTGTTTTCATCTTCACGTTGACTTCTGGCTTTTTGCCAAATATCACTTTCCTAAAGTGGTTTTTCTAGGTTCCTGAGAGGTTGGAATTTTGAGCGAGAAAGCTGGGTATGGTCTACACTTTCGCTCTCTGTTTTTATTTTTGCTTGCAACCTGCGATTTGGGTTACACTTTTCAGGGTCATCACCGTCACCGTGCTATCGTCAGCCGTTACATTACAGGAAAAACAAAGTTGCTGAGTCCCGGTTCCGCGCTGCAGTAATGACAGAGAGTGCCATGGGTTCACGGAACCGCCAAGATCGAACTCGATCAGTGGACTAATAAAAAACGCAGTCATTTTTTCCCCTTTATTTTCTTGTTCGAAAATATGACCCTGAAGCTAACAATAAGTTAGGGTGGTGCAGGTGTTGGGTTGATTGTAATGAAGACACGTATGCTGCACCCTCTTGATGATGTTAAACCAAACCAATAAGCAAGACTTCATCGCTACTCGTAAAAACAAAATGGAAACATTACTTCTACGTGCTCACATCTCTCAGTTAAGCGCAGTTAAACTTACTGATTGTTTCGGCAGTGAACTGTGACCCTGGAACACCTTTTCAATTTTTTTGAAATCTTAAATGCTTGAAAAACGTTGTCAACCATCGCATCCAGTGCTTACATTAGTGGGTCGCATAGTGCCTCAGCCGAAAATTACGATTCAATGCCCATCAGGTAACTCTGAATCTTTCTGAAAAATGTTTTACTCTTTCCCTGTCTGTCATTGTTAGACCGCCGGAATTACGTCAATAAAGTGGTGTAGCAGCTATAGACCGGCTTTCCTTCAGTTGCAGCGATGACCGCATTCGGTAGCTACGTAAAAAATTGGCCGCGTACCTGCTCCTTTCGTTGCAAATATCGTCAAAAGACGATAGTCTTTGTAGACATTTGCCAAGGAAATGCCCCCCTTTGTTTTCCCGCTCACCCCTCATGCTGTTCCTGCACCGTGGCGCTCATCCTAAGGTAAACAAGCTAAAGGTTTGCGCAATTTGAATTTACCGCTTTCCACAGCTACAGGCCGGGTTTCTCGATGCCAGCGCTGCTGTGCGGCGGAGACGGGCGTGAATGGAGGCGGCCGTCTACAAGGTTTATAGAACCGCGTGGCCGTACTCCACGTGCGTTCCAAGCAGAACGTGGAACCTAGTTAGTGGAACCTTTCGTTGCTGTTGCCGCGTGATTTTTCATATGCTGCCAGGAGGCGGCGGTTTTCTGCAGTAGACGTAGATTATCATTTGCTATCGAAAAACCAAGCACCCATAAATTTTTTAATAAAGGAACACTGTAAATATCCCTTGTGTACTAATTTCCTGTCTTATATTTGCGTAATGTCTTGTTCTTGTTCAACAAAGTTGACAAGTATGAACATATAAACCAGGCGTAGACGTTTACATTTGGCTGTTAGTATATAAGACTATTGCGCAATATCAATTTTACTTTGACCGGGTGGTTGAATCGAGTCACAGACAGACAGACAGACGGACAGACAGACCGACAAACCAAAATTTCCGGGTTTAACTAGCTCAAGAAAGACTATCGACGTTAAAAGAAAGACTTCCCACTTACCCCGCATGGTATACGGTTTTTACCCACGGAGAATAACGAAGGAGTCCCCTAAGATTTAATAATGCTTCTGGGCCTTCACAGCATATGGCGGGCGCGCATGGCGTGGCTCCATGGCGACATGGATGCCCGACCGCCACGCAGGTTCTGCGGGAGAGTGTCACGCAGTTCGTTGAGGGGCTGAGAGTCCAGCAGCCAGTACCAGATTGGTTGGATTTCCTAGAGCCGTTAATTTCTCTAAAGTGATGATTAAATGAGCCTAGCCGGAGGCACGGCTGGTATGTTTATGTCGGTGTGTGTTGTACCAAATGCAGTGTGGTTATTTTTGTGTTGTAAGTGTGTGTTGAAGACTGGTAATAAAGAAAAAAAAAGAAAGCCACGAAGCAAAGCACAAAGGTAAGTGGGATAGTTGTGTTGAGACGAGGAAATCATGCAATGCCACTCCGTTCGGGCGATAACTATTGCTTGTATTCACTGGAGGGCCGCGCATGCTGGCAACCGTGTGAGTGCGCCGTCACTCGTTACGTCGGTCTCAGCGGGATGGCGGTACTTTTCCGTGCTAAGCACATGACCGTGCTGTACGTTACAAACTCTACCAAACCGAACGCAAAGTATTGCCTCGAGTCCAATGTGAGTGTGATTAATAAAACCTCTGTTGACGCCACCGTTGAGAATGGAATAGAAACGAAGCAGACAACGTACTAAGGCGTTTTTTTTTCTTCGGCGTGCGGGCACAATGGCCCAAGCCGCGCCATGTCCGTTGCGCATCGGCCATGCCTCTGGCCGTTTCCAGTGTTGCCAAGCGAATATGTTGACAGCTAAACTTTTCAACGGATGTCACTTATAGACCTTTTTAATTTCTTCGTCCCAGGAGTAACCATTTTAGCAGTGGGCTGTGCTATCGGATCTATGATTGGCGCAGTGGACAGGATGATGTAACTGCGCATGCGCAACACAGCCCAGAGCATGGTCATATCGTATTAACGATTAACGCTTGAAATGGTCTACAGCTTTCGCCGTGCTTCCAGACCCGAAATAAAAGTAAAAGGGCTTATCAGAAGTGCTGCATAGTTCCTTTATTTAAACAACATACCGAGCGAAACTGCTGCTGTTGAGAATTACAAGGGAATTCATGGCGCCGAAGGTCCCTAAAATTTTTTGTGCCTTGTGCCGCTAATAGGAACCGCCATTCGCAAGCTCGCACAAATTCCCGTGACCTTTGCGCAGCCCGAAGCTTCCAACGTGTGACAAAGAGCTTCCCGCGAAATTCTTACAATAGGAGACGTTCTTGCAGCCATTCAGAAAGACAGCGTGGCCCAGGAGCCATGTTTTTGTTGAATAGCAAAACTAGCCTGCATGCATATGTTCATTGCAATTCATCTTGTTTTTATTGCCGGCCACGAATTATGCTGTTGCAGTAACGAGGAAAACGTTATAGGGACACTGCAACGCTTCAGGTAAACGCCTTTACTTTGTCCTTTGTGCCTGGAATCAATAATAATGCTAGAGTTATCGCCAGCACTGAGCTGAACTGCGGGATTTCCTCGTCGCAGCAGATACGCCTGCTACTGCTTTGCTTTTGTGGCTAAAGTTTGCATCGAATGCGTTAATTGCTCCAACTGAAGGGAAAATGGCCAATAGCCGGTAAATCACTGTAATGACGTAGTTCGAGCGGTTGAAGAAAGCTACGATAGGAACGGGTGAAAGATCTCTTGAGGAAGTTTCTTAATTTTCGGAGGAGCATGGAGCAGTACTTTTTACTGAGGTACATTGCGACTCCCCCAACCTAAGTCTGAATGTGTTGTTTGACGATTCAGTATTTCGAAACAAATGTTGGAAAAAGCGTCGCAGGGTCCCTTAAACATTCAGACCGGCGCCTTTTTTCGCAAAACGTCGAAACGATGAAAGCACGCGCAACCACTTTGCCAGGGGAAAGCAAGTGACAACACTAAAAGCCAGTCAGGAAAGCTTCTTGTCCATAAATGGAATTTATGAGCAAATAACGTAGTCGAAAACATGGCCCGCACTGCCGAGCTAAATGCTCCTGCCATCGACTAGCGAGACTCCTTTCCCGTGTGGATACAAGCCCGCTACGACCTGTATGTAGCCAGCGCCGCCTGCTTATTCCCTTGGGACACTCCTTCCATTGTTTTGAGCAACGGCTAAATGATTTCCGCTGTTCTGCCTGAATAGTCTGATTGACAGAACCACGGGTTTTGTACGAACAGCATGACTTGGAGCCCCAGCATCGCAAAACGTTTGAGAAGGCCATGGTTTTTTTTCCCGTAAAATGTTTTTTGGCCCAATTCTACGTAGTCTTTTCCCGAATTATGGTGGGTCTGGTATCCTTGAGATCACTGCCAAGGAGGGGGCGGCATATCGACACGCTGAAGTAACTTTCTGTATCGCACCGGAAGTGCCTTGGTTAACCCTCCGGAACAAAATGTAGGTATTGGCTAGCCACACCAGGTGGCAGGTACGAAGAAGAAGCTGCGGTAGAATTCACGTGTGTAAGTCGCTACATTCAATAATCAATCTACTGCTTCAGGTGAGTTGCACCACTGCCTACACGTTCAGCTTAATGTTGGATGCTGTACATTCGGACTGTTTTTTCATATATCGCAGTCTGGTGAAATGCTGCCAGCTAGCTATCAGATTCAATGGATGCACCCCGCGCTCAGAGATCCCTTGCCGGGGGAATGAATTATGGATATCGTGTACTGCTAGTTTATTTAGAAGTTATTGAACCTAACAGTTCCGGAAGCTATACCACTACTATAGCTGCTGCAGAAACTGTGGCGATCGATTTTGTATCATATGAGGCAAATACCAAATCTACCTAGAAATGACATTGGAAGGATATTAATGACGATTGGGTCACCCTCCGCATAGCGTCAATAGCGTGTACTGATATGCGAGGGACTAGGAATAGAAACAGGTTCTTCGTAAAACTAGAAATAAAAATACATAAAACTTTATATTTACCCGAACGAATTACTTGACTGGGCGCGAGCAAAATCGGCTGTCATCAGTGTAGTGACATGATAGGCAAGATTGCCGGCGCTGCAATCGAATGTACTAGTAAAACATTTTTGAGCGATAGGGTGGCCAGTAACTTAAAAAAAGAAGGGGTTGTGCGGAAGGGAATGCCGGGCTCCTATTGGCCCCGAATTCTTCCGGCTATGCCCGAGTCTTTTGCAAACGCCCACATAGATAGTAACGTCTCCTTGGCATGACCTAGATTTTAGTTAGCGCCCCCTTTTCGCAGGATGACACTTGCCGGGCTAAGGAATTCATCCTACTAGCGAACATTAAGATAGGGACAAAGCTACAGATAAGACTAAGCAGACGCTACAACTCAATTTATGGCACATCAACAGGAAAACACCAATAAGTACGTTGTATTTGGAGGGGGTTATCGTAAAAACGCAGTGAAAACAAGCAAAATACTATCGCTCATATCACAGGCCACATTGCAGCACCAGCCTATATCACATGGCGGAAATTAAACCCACACGTGCAAACAGCCATCATCCATCGCTCATGAGCGACCACGTTCCCCTCTCCAAAAAATTAAATTACTTTGCGTACAGCGCCAAGGACGGTGCACTGACGCATTTTTCCTCTTCTGATCCTATCAAGAAAGCTTCCACAATTCTCAATCGGTTTGAGAGGACCACCTGTACATGGTGCGTGTCTGGCAGAAATCTGGTGTGCAACCCATGCTCCTAGCGTCAATGATCAGCCAGGGGGCCAGCCCCTATCTGCGCATTCACAGCCACATGGTGCTCTCTCAGTCTTACATTAAGGCACCTGCCTGTTTGGCCAATGTAGCACATTTTGCACAACAGCAGGATCCTGTAGACAGCCTCCGTCGCTTAATTCCCAAGTCTACTTGTGTGCCTTACGGCACAGCTGGACTTGGTGCTTGGTGTTCCGTTCGGCACACAAGTAGGTTTGTGTGTTTGTGAATTGCGGGACGGGGGTGCTGTACAGGATCCTCCTGTTGTGCAAAATGTGCTACATTGGCCAAACAGGCGGACGCCTAAATGGAAGGCTGAGACAGCACCATGCGGCTGTGAATGCGCAGATCGGGACTAGCCCCATGGCTGATCATTGCGGTAGATTGAAGAAACCCTCTTCGAGTGTAAAGGGTTCGCGAGGCCGGACCTGCCCGGCGAAGTAACGCTGATCCGCACGAGAACAAATCACCGGTTTATTCCGGGAAAACCAAGACAGAAACAACAAAGCAGCTTGGGAGGGGGGGGGGGGCGCTATTACTGAGAGTACAGCAAGCGTGCGCGTAACGCGCGTAAAGAAAACATTGTGGCAGTTGAAGCAGTTCTTGCCGAGAAAGTTACAGCACGATGCTGTGCAATCACGACGACGTCTTCAGTCACTTGTGCCGACGTCGGGTGGAGAGCGTCCGCCGCGGACGCTGGTTCCTCCTCGCTGGCCGAGCGTCATGGTTGTGGCTCACCGCCCCCCGTAGATCCCGTGCGCCGCCCGCGGCCTCAACGACTCTCGCGTGTGCCCCGGTGCGCAGCTCCCCTGTCCGCTCACACTAGAGCCGCTTTTCCCCACCACCAGGTCCATTTGCGCTTCGGCCGCCTTGACGCGCACTTCGCCCCCCCCCCCCCCCCCCTGTGCTCGCAGCACGCTCACTATGCACAGTCACCCACTCGCGCGGAACACCGGACACTTAGGGTCTCACGTGCCCGCAAGGTGCATGGGTTGCCCCGCAGATTTCTGCCAGACACGCATCATGTACAGGTCGTCCCCTCATACGAACTGAGAAATTGTCGAAGCTTTCTTACTAGGAAGAGAAAGGGAAAGATGCGTCAGTGCACCGTCCTTGGCAATGTCTTCAAAGGAGGAGGAGGAATAAACTTTTATTGAGGCCCAATCCGACTCCGTGCGTGGAGGCAGACCAGTGGGGAGACTCCTTAGTCCAGGAGTCCCTGGCTCTGGCTGGCAGTCCGGGCCCGTCTCACCAGGTTAAGCTGGGAGCCGGGCTCAGAGCTGGACAGCTGCGCCGCCCACTGTGAAGGGGAGGGGTGGGGTTTGGGAGGGAGGTCGGGTGTGTGGGAGCATTCCCATACGATGTGATACAGTGTACCCCTTTCGGGGCAAAACTTGCACTGTGGTGAGTGAGAGTTGGGGAAAATCAAATGCCAAAGTGTATTGTGAGGGAAGGTCCGGGTTTGAAGTTGACGGAGAGTGATTTCATCAGCTTTTGTTAGAGACAGGTGAGGTTGAGGGAAGGTGCGACGAGAGAGCTTGTAGTGTGTGAGAATGTCATTGTAGGTGAGTAGGGGGTGGGCATCCAGGGTGGTAGAAGGGGGGTCGGTGGCAATGGCCCGGTGTACCATCTCTCGGGCCGCGTCGTGCGCCGCTTCATTGCCGGCCAACCCACAATGGCCAGGGGCCCATAAAATGTGGCACTCATCGGGGAGGTAAGTGGAGTGTTCAATGATGCGTAGGGCGGTGCGAGGGAGTAGACCTTTTTGAAGATGTCGGCAGGCTTCCTGCGAGTCCGTGATTACTGTAACGTAATCGCGACGAGTGGAGGTAAGGGACAGCGCAATGGCTATCTCTTCCGCTTCAGTTTGTGTTGAGGCTCGCGTGGAGGCAGTGGCGACGGTACGTTTTTGACTATCTACAGTCGCGACGGCGTAAGTCGATCTGTTGGGGTATGGGGATGCATCGACGTAAAGCGTGTCCGGCAGATGCTGGTAGTGGGTGCGGATGTAGTTGGTTCGCGTGGTGCGACGACCATCGTGGATGCCTGGGTGCATGTTCCGGGGTAGCGGGGCGACTTTAATGCGAGCGCGTAGTAGGGGGGGGGGAAGACGTGCCAGGCGGTGAGGCTGAGTCGGAGTCGGATAGCCCAGGCGAGCTAAGGTACTACATCCGGTGGGTGTAAGCTTAAGGCGTTGGAATTGCGAGGTTCGTTGAGCTTCGCACAGCTCTGTCCAAGTATTATGTATTCCCAAGCGTAAAAACAAGTCAGTAGAGGTGTTAGTGGGGAGGCCGAGTGCAGTTTTGTATGCTTGCCTAATTAAAATGTCAAGTTTCATGTGCTCTGCTGGTTTGAGGGACAGGTAAGGAGCTCCGTATGTAAGGCGACAGATGAGAAAAGCTTGAACCAGACGGACAGTTTCAGCTTCTTTGAGACCAGTACGTTGGTGGGTGATGCGCTTAACTAGTTGTGCCAATTTAGTAACTGTGCGTTGAAGTGCGAGGATGGTGTGCGAACCGGAGCTATCTCGTGAGATTGTCAGTCCGAGTACCCTGAGATGGGTTACTACAGGAACGGGGCGAGTCTCTATAGTAAGAGCCGGGTCCGGCGTCGGCGCCGTGTGTCGTCCCCGAGTTCTCTGCTGAAGGGTCAGAAGTGCGGATTTTTCCGAAGAGCAGGTCAGACCACATTTAGAGAGATATATGGTAGTGATGTCGATGGCTCGTTGAAGCGATTCTTGTTGTTCGCCCATGGAACCTGAGTTGGTCCATATCGTAAGGTCGTCGGCATATAGGGCATGGTGGAGGGATGGGATGGTGTCTAATAGCGGAGGCAGATCTTTGAGAGCTATGTTAAAGAGCAAAGGGGAAATGACGGAGCCTTGTGGTGTTCCTCGGGGAAGGGCTGGGAAGGAGGGTGTGCGTAAATGTGAGATCCCCACTGTAGCGGTGCGGTTGGTAAGGAAGGCTCTCACATAGTTGTATAGTTGTGTACCAACATGGAGAGTGGCCAGGCTGTTTAGTAAGGCGTCGTGGGAAACGTTATCGAACGCGCCCTTGATGTCGAGAGTGAGTATACAGTGTTTGTGATGCTTCGGAAGGTTATTGAGAATGTCTTCCTTGAGCTGCAGGAGGACGTCTTGGGTAGACAGTTGAGGTCGAAAGCCGTACATGGTCGTGGGGAAGAGGTTGTTGTCTTCTATGTACCCCGTAAGGCGATTGTAAACCATGTGTTCAAGCAGTTTCCCGAGGCATGAAGTAAGAGAGATAGGACGCAGGTTGGGTATCTCGATTGGTTTGCCAGGTTTGGGGATCAGTGAGATGTCAGCGTGTTTCCAGGCAGGCGGAAGCGTCCCTTGTGTCCAATGATCATTGATAAGATTCAGGAGCTGGTCGAGGCTGGCAGGAGGAAGGTTGCGTATTAAACGATTCGTGATTTTGTCATGACCTGGGGCTGTGTTGCGCGTGAGGTTGCGGATCGCTGCCTCGAGTTCTTCGTAGGTAAAAGGCGTGTCCAGCGTCGCGTTAGGGTCACCAGTAGAGTCTGAATAAGAAGGAAGAGGAGTCTGTGGAGAACGTTCGTACCTTTGTCGTAAGGTGTTGAGGAGGCCTTGTTCATCTCCTGGGAAGGCATGCATGAGTCGGCGGATGTTATGTTGATTGGTGATCTTCTTCTCTCGGGTACCCATTAGGGATCGAAGTAAGTGCCAGGTTTTGCGCGTACTAAGCGTTCCTTGTAACTGGGCGCAAAATTGGAGCCAATTCTGCTGACTTAGTTGTTGGGCGTAGTCTTCCGCTTGCTTTGTGAGGCGAGCTATGCGTAACTTCAGGCGCCGGTTTGTTTTGTTACGCTTCCAGCGGGTTACCAGGCTGTGCCTGGCTGTCCAAAGGTGATCGAGGTGCGGATCTACAGCGGGGTACTCGGTCGTGATCGGGATTCGTTTGGTGTGTTTTTGAAGAGCACGTTCAATGGTGGTCGTCCACTCATCGAGGTCCGAATTGGCGGGTGGGGTAGCTTCTAGAGTATCCCGGAAGGCTTTCCAATCTGTGAGGTGGGCGACGCCTAGTTGGGTCTTGGTTATGCCCGAAATGGTGAGGTGAACGATGCTGTGATCACTTCCGAGAGTATGGGGGAGGCATTGCCATGTGTATTGGGAGATGTTACGAACGAATGTTAGGTCTGGGGTGGTATCCCGGGTGACGCTGGAACCGAGGTGGGTCGGGATGAGGGGCATGTTGCAAAGAGTAAAGCCGTGACGGTGTGCTGCGTTCCAGAGGGTAGTTCCTGATTTCGTATTGCGCGCATAACCCCATGCAGTGTGCGGTGCAATAAAGTCGCCGAGGAATACTAATCGATGGTGCTTAGCAATTTTAATGACATTCTGGAGGAGTAGAGGAAGTTCATGGAGGTTGCCAGAGGGAGGGGAATACACGTTGAGGATAAAAACACTTGGTTCCTTCTTGCTGGTAGGTAAGAGTTCTACTAGTATGCAGTCAATCGCAGTGCTCATCAGATGATGTTGCGCTGGGTAGGTATTGTGCACGAATGTGGCGGTCCGCGGCGAGTTGGGATTTTGAAATGTCGTGTAGTCTCGGAGAGAGGGATTGGGGAATTCTACTTCTTGTAAGGCGAGTACTGCTGGGGGGTTAGGGGCGATAAGCTGGTGGAGGGACGATTTTTTCCTACGAAAGGAGCGACAGTTCCAATGCCAAATTTGAAGGGACGGGGAGGTGGTACATTTAGGCATTATAAACAGTCCGAGTCTTCCTCGATCGCTTCGTCAAGTGGATCGGCTGTAGGGGTTGGAGGGGTAGAACTGGGCGGGCGGTGCTTTTTGCCTTTTACTTTTTCAGCGTTGCGGTCTTCTATAACCTTGATGCGGCCCGAGAGTGAGGTGACTTCTTCCTGCAGAGCCGTGAAATTGGTTTGAAAAAGTAGCTTGAGGTCATCCAGGGCAGAGAAAATGGGTGCCAGTGCGGAATTGTCGGGCATTGGTGGATTTGCTGGTGGTGAGGGTGGGACGAAGGGAGTGGGTGATTGTGGCAGAAGTGTCTTAGGCTCCGAGAGCTGTTGTTGGAGGGTAGCAATTTGCTTGGCGTTTTCGGCTAATTGTGCTTTTAGTTGTGCATTTTCTTGTGCAAGAGTCGCTAGGTCGGAAGATTCAACAGTTAACATGGTGGTTTGAGGGGTGGGCAAGGGGGGGAAAGGGTCATCGTGGGGGGTGTGGGCGGCTACAGCTGACCAGCTCACCTGAGAGGGCGTGGAGGGTGGCCCGGACGATCTTCGGAGTGTGGAGAGGGCTGGTTGCCGGGTTTCTTGTGCTTGGCGTTGGAGGCGGGTGCGCGCGGGCGGTGGTGGGGGCTTGAGCTTGCGGCGACATTCTCGACTGGCCGTCAGGTGGGGGAGTCCGCACAGCTGGCACTGAGGTTGGCAGGGGTGGTCAGGAGCTGGGTTGGGGGTATGGCACCGGGAGCACAGGTTGGGCTGAGGGTTGGGACAGACATCGGGTCGGTGTCCGAGGCTGCCGCACTACGCACAGCATTGATAGGTATTCCGGTAGGGGTGACAGCGTACCAGGGTGCCGTACGCTTTCACGTAAAATGGCACGTGAGGACCGTCAAACGTGAGTGCTGCTGTGTCCGAGGTGCCGAGCATGCGGGCTTCAATGATGGGCGGTCCGGTAGACGTAATTATGGCGAGGAGTTGCTCAGGAGGTGTTCCAGGGTCGATGCCTTGGATTACTCCGCGAGAAGTTCCGGGGGGGTTCTTGAGGTACGCTGTGACATCATATGTCGTGTCGCCAAGGTGGATGGTTGTGATCTTACGCAGAGCGTCGGCGCATACTTCGCTAGGGGTGCTTCTCGTGATAAGATTCTGCTGCGGTTGCGGGAAGGTGATAACTTGCCCGTAGAACGTAGAGGGTTGGATGCCGGTGGCTTGTTGCAGGCTGTGTGCGAGCTGTCGCGCCGGCCAGGCTTCGACGCGTAGGCCGGACCTCGGGCGGATTATCACCTTGTAGTCGTTCATGGGGAGTTTCGGTTGGATTGCCCTGCCTGGAGCAGAGACGGAAGCTGGCATGTGGGTAGTGGAAGGAGTGATGCGCTGGTTGTGGCGCGATCGTAAGATCTGACGCCAGGGGTCATAGGTTGGGAGCGTGCGGCCGCTGTCCGGGTCGTATGTCGGTGGGGCTTGGGGCGATTCTTGCATGTCGACTTCCAGACTCCGCGCGGGTAGTGAGGCAGGCCGGGCGCCCGAAGGCGTCCACGATTGCAGCTGAGCCGTGTTCTTTGGAACGTTAGGGTTAGCAGAGACGCTCATCGCTTGAAACTTCGGGTGGGTCCGGCGAGGTGAGAAATGATCCAAGGCTTTTGTGGCGGGTATCAGGGTGAAGCTGATGACTTAGCGAACACGATGATACTAATTATTGAGCGCTGCTGCAGGGAGGTCCAAAGCCAGGGCGGTGCAAAGCAGTAGCCCATGTGAAGCGGGTGTGGGCTCCGCAGCCCCCTGGTGGCCTTTTTTCTCTTCAAAGGAAAGCAATTTTTTGGGGATGAGAAGGTAGTTGCGCATGGGCGACGAAGGCTTTTCGCACGTGTGGGTTTAATTTCCGCCGTGTGATAGGGGCCGGCACTGTAATATGGCCTGTGATATGAGCGATAGTGTTTTGTTTGTTTTCACTACGTTTTTAGGAACACAACTTCAAATATCATGTACTTATTGGTGTTTTCCTGTTTATGGGGCAGAAATTGAGGTGAAGATCTAGCGTGTGGTTCGTCTTCTCTTCGACTTTGTCCTTGTCTTAGTGTTCGCTAGTACGATGAATTCCTTAGTCAGCAACCAACTCGCCCAAATTAGCGCTTTACTTGCCGGGCGTATCTAGCCCGGGGTTGATGGAGGCCGCCACAGTGCCACAGGCGGTGGCGAGTATCCTGCTTGACTGTACAGTCTTTGCAGTGCTGCCAGAGATTGAAAGTGAATTCATCGAGTTGAAAAGAAACGCGGTAAATAAGGTGCAAATGGATACTAAACACAATGCCATTGGAATGCGCTAAGAGGGTGCATAACAATCGGAACTCCTGCTGCCATGGTCCATCTTACCTAGCGTGGGCCCACTGAATGCGCTGTGGCTTTCGACAGCAACGTTATGGACACGCGCGCCACCTACAGAAGTAATGAGAACATGCTTATTTCAGAAGCAGCAATTGCATTAGTAGCCATATTGATTTCCTCTAACTGCCCTCTCTCTACTTAACTCGTAGCCGAAGCATTAGTTGTGATAAATTTGATGTTCCTTGAAATGTCGTAACGCTGACCGTTATTCCTACCAAACGTGAAGCGTACATTTGAACGTGACAAATGTGACTGGGAAGCAACAGAAACAAGCAAAGGGATTAGACTGGACTGGACTGGGGAAATATTTATTATAGCTCTGGTTTTCAAGGTTGGACGGCACTCCACTTCCGAGTGCTTAAGCTCCAAACAGGGATCACAGGAGTGGTACCCTTGGACCGGCGATCAAACGGAATGCCTTGCCTTGCCTGCCCGAAGAACCGGGCTAATTTGGACTTAGCAGCGGCAACTGGCTGCGAAGATTAAAACCCCCAATGCGGAGTCACCAAGGACGCAAAAGGAAATGATGGCGACATGACGCGTGATTTGAGTAATTCAAGTTTTAGTGGCGGAACCCACAATATTGGTATAGCTGCTCGGCAATACGGCGCAAGTGCTTTCGAAGTCATCGTTTTATAAGGAACGCTTTGTTGACCTTTTTTGTGAACGTCTGTTCAAAGATCAAATTGTTCATTTACAATCAACTTTGCATCAATACGAATGAGACTGAGACGATAAAGCTTGAGTGATTATGAGAAGGCCTCCTATTCAGGGAGCACAGCTCACATACTGTAAAGATCCTCCGAAAAACGATAAATATCAAGCACCCCGCTCTTAAATGATGATGTGCTGCCGATTGACATGTGGCGAGGAAGAAGAGGAACGAGGCTCGGGGTTCGAGAAGGATCGAGAAGGGATCGAGGGCAACCAGCGAATTGTTCACCCCGAGTTAACCTGGCGGACCAGCGGCAGTTGCCGGGCCTGCGGGTACGCCGATCCTGAGAAGACCCGGCGCTCAGAAGACCCTGGAGCGCCACCCCAAGCACGTCCCGTGTTCCCGCCGACCAGCTTCCTCGCCAAGTCTATCATGGCGCCGTGACTGTTCTCGGATGCCGGGGCCACGCCGCGTCAACGACAGCAACCGCCAGTGGTAGTCGCCTTCGACCGGAGCTTCTACTCGCCGCCGCTCCCGCCGCCGCCAAAACTGTGAAGCCCCTTGGGAAATTTCCCCCGGGCTTGGACTCAGAGTCTTCTTGTGCGAGAGGGTGTTCGCGTGCTACGCCGGACTTCGCGACATCTTTATGCCTTCTTAAATGCAGAGCATTTCTTCAACTCACATGTAGCGTCCGCCGTCCGTCCGCAACAGCTCAGCGCGCAGTCCCGCCCTCTCCCCCACTCATCCTCTCCCGCATCACGCTACCTTCCTCGCTCTCAACAACAGGTCCGCAACCCTCCCCCTACACTATATAAAAAAATAATACTTATCGGCGCCTGGTTTCGATCCCACGGCCCTGCGGGCCGAACGCAAGGTACATGGTGCTCTACCCACTGCGCCACAAAGCCGACACAGAATGAAAGGCTACGAACGCGCCTTATTTCCTTTACTCATTCAAACTACGTCAAGAAGCTGCTGATGCAACGCATTCACTACCTGTGGGCGGAACGCGAGGTACATGGTGCTCTTCCCACTGCGCCACAAAACCGACACAGAATGAAAGGCTACGAACGCGCCTTATATCCTTGACTCATTCAAACTACGTCAAGGAGCTGCTGATACAACGCATTCACTACCACCAACTCCCCAAACACTAAACGTTAACGCAATACACCCACCCCCTGTGCGACGCATTTACTCGAGTCCCCCTCGCGGGGAGATGGGCCCAAATTTTTTTTCTCCTTCCTTTTCTACCTTTTATTTTTTGGTAAATACTTCCGTTGCTTGCACAATGGTCACCTGCCTCGTCACTTGTGAGCCGCGCCCACTACGGCCCTGAATCTGCCATAACATCACAAAGAGGCTTCTGAAAGGTTGGAATTTAGAGTGAGAAAGCTGGGAAACGTGACGAATAAATTTTTTCGGGGAGCCCACAAACTACATATACATACACTCACACACACAGCGCATATATATATATATATATATATATATATATATATATATATATATATATATATATATATATATATATATATATATATATATCAAGAAAACAAAGACACGTTGAAAGAGGGGAATAGTTTTAACGTTTCGGACGAGGAACCGGCCTTCGTCAGAATTGTGACGAAGGCCGGTTGTGCATGTGGGTGCATCTTTGCGCGTTGTAAGCTTCACACGGATGGTATCCAATCTACGTGTGTATCTGCGTATCTGATGTTTCTTCATTTTCATTTTATGCGGCTGTGGCACGTGCAATATGGTATCGACACCGTCAAACTCTCAAATTCAGGTTACGGATCTTTTCGGCCTCCGTCACCAACCGTTGTCTGACTAGAAAATACGCATTTTTTTATTTGAGCGCACTCGGGGTTGAACGAACCACAAAGGGAGTGCACAGCAGGGCCGCACGTGCGGCCGTTCCGGGGCAGCTTATAACGGAACGGCGCCGCTCGCTCACTGAAAAACAGCATGTGCGGCGCAGGCCCTATTGTGATTTTGGGTTCTATTGGGGCAATATCTCGCGAGATTGAACGCTCAATTGACGGCAGCCGAGTCATTTTCTGGACGTATAGTTTAACAGAGGCAGGTATTCGCCATCGAAAGGACGAGCCTCACTCGCGTAGAGTTTTCGGGCATAGAACAGTCGAGTTTGTCGAACCTGCAGCACTGCCGTGTTCAAGTGATGTTATAAAACACGCTAGCGTGGTTCAAAGCTATCCAAATACGACGGTGACGGTCTAACGAGACGCCACGCTATCCAAACCGGGTACACCTGAAAGCGGAGGGCCTGTAACGATGTTGTTGAGCGCAACTTATCAGCTTACGGAAATACGCAATTTTTTCCCTTGTTATTTTTCGCTGATCGCGCGCACAGAAAAAAAAAACATGTGTGTTTAAACTTTCGTCTCCGCCGTGCATTTCACAAGCAATGTAGCTCGGTTGTACCGCTTTCCTGCTAGACCGGATACGCATGTGCGTTTTGAGATTTTTCACCCTGCAAGTGACGGTCGAGATGATGTCGACGGACCGCTTTGCGGTTCCCGTTGATGTATCGTCGCGGTGGCAGCAGCAGGGTCACATAATAATTTATACGCGCGCATGACTCAGCATGAGTGTCCTTCATCGTCGGAGAACTTGATTTTATGGAAGGGCAAACCACTCAGAGTATTGCGCAGTTGCACTAATTGTCTGAACAAGGCAGACTGTTGTGGGGAAAATGAGTCCGGAAATCTAGTTATTCGTACCAACCATGGTACGAGCAACATATATTGCACGAGAATTGACGCAACCGAAGAAACCTGGTCCGGCGCCACTTTAGTTTATGAATGTGGTGCATGGTGGTTTTACAGTTGGCGGTGTTTGAGGCAGCGCAGATGTTTTTAATAGTGCTGCCCCCGCGACTTCTAGAACTTTTGTGCGGGGTAGATATTTTAAAGGGGCCCTAAACTATGCTTTGCAGATACCTGGTTGTTCACATTTTCGGTTAAATTACTGTTCTAGTTAGCATATCTTCCAAACATTTTGTAAAAGCGATAAGTAATAATGGAGTGTTTGCGAGCCAAAACCGAATTTTTGACCGCGCCGCAATTCTCCCTCGTTTCGACCATCTGCTCGCACCACGCGAGCATGACTGCCCATGATGCCGTGCTTCTTGGTGATGTGTGTAAGAAGCTCCGGTTGCGCGCCCCTGCCCGTACAATATTCTGCTTTGAAGCATCGCTTAGGAGCGGCGGCTTCGTGTAATTTGCATTACTACTGCGACTGATAGTTCCTTATCACGCCTGGAAACATAAAACGACCCATTGTAAGATTTATTTTGATTGAAATCCAAACGTCTAATCTTTTGTACGTATGCCGGAAACGGCTAAGCAATTAGGAAATATCGGTACGCAGTTGTGCAGGAAAATTCCAGCGGGTGTCTTTCGGTAACAATAGATATCGCGCAGGCGCATTCAGATATCAGGGTAGTATATCATCTTGTAGTTAACGCTTATCATTGTCTACAGAATAACGTCAGGTATTGCACCAAGCAATACCTAATATGGAGAATGCGAAATCGGGCCCATTTATGCTTTTACGGTTTCCTAAATATACGTTACTCAACGTTTTCATTTTGGTACATCAGGGCATCTCCGGATAACACGATTTTTAGAAAACAGCGATCGCAAGTCATTTATGACTACTGCCTACATCAACCGTCCCACGGTTGCGGTGACATTGCCGGAAAGACCATTGTTTCTGTTTTGATACCCGTTCCGGAGACGGTTAAGCCGCTGGGGTGTAGGACAGAGTTTCTCTTAAATCGGCTAACCCGTTTCTTTCAGAACATTTCGCATTCGCGTTCATATAATAGATTGGTATCTGGTCAGATATGTAGCGGATAGCAAAGGCTGCTAAGTAACTTTACGATGTAACACGAGTCGGACTCGGGACGATCCTGCACACGCGCCTGTTCACGGCTACGGCGTGGGAGCCAGGCAAGACACAAAGGCAACTGACGCCAACCTAAAAGGGGTTTATTCTTAAAGGGGCACTGACACAAAATTTTGAAGGCGAGATAACTTTGGAGATAGATTGGTGGGAACACACATACATCATCTGCAAAATATCAGCGGCGAATACAGCCTAGAACATATTTAAAATCAGTTTTGAAGTGTGCGAAACGCAACCGAGCAGCCAGCAGAGGACCACGCGCAATTGTAAATAAACAACATCCAAACACGTCACGAGTTTGTGTTTGCCGCTTCCGCACTACCGGCGTTTTGCGCCGGCTCGCGCGGCTCGCCGCTCCAATCGGAGAGCCGGAGGGCGGAGCTTCTGCTCTCGAGGACGAACGACCCGACCGTTGGCGGCGGAGGCGCCGTGATTTCGTCAGCTAATCGGGCAGCTGGCCGCGACCAAAGTTCTACAGCGATTCCAGGCACTCTGTTTCTATTACTGTTTATTACCATTGGATGCGAAAACGCGCCGGAAGCACGAAAAGCTCACTGAGCTAGCCGCACGGTCGCTGTGCAGGCGGCGGCCACGGCCGCGAAGTGGCCCAGGCCGGCGCAGGTAGCTCGAGTGATAGCTTGTTACCGCTGCACGAAATTGTCCCCAAGTCCCGACCATGGTGGCTTACGTGAGAAAGGAGTTAATGATGCGATGGCGGGTTGCATTAAAAATTGTCATCTGCACCGCTTACGAGAGCGGCACTCGAATATCCGCCAAAGTGCTGAGCCGAACACATCTGTAGGCGGAGCTGTAGGCAGACCGGCCGGCTGCTCCCAACGCGCGTCTTGCCACCCACCGTCTCGAGCGTCGCGCGTCGTTCTTTAGCCGCGGTAGCATTTGCACTCGCAGCGCCTGCGTCACATCCACAGTCACTTTTTAATTAAGCGCCTCACGAGATCAGTACGTGGGGGCATTCGCAGAAACTGCCGTCGATGCGGATTCGACAGTGCTACGGCGGCTCTGCTCTGTGATATCCCTCCGACGGTCACGTGGTCAGCTTTGTTCACACAAAATCCACAAAATCCATCGTTTCGCGGCACTCGCTGAAACCGAAACTGCGACTGGCCGCATTGAAAATGCCTCTAATTAAACAACCGCCGCACGCTGAAGCAAATGAGGTTTCTACAGGTTATAAGTAGGTCACTAGCTACGTATCGCAACAAAAAAAAACAAGATGCAAAATTTTTGTGTCAGTGCCCCTTTAAGACCACCCTAGCGCTCCTGTCTTCTACGTCGTCGACGGGTCCCGCGTCGCTTGGGCGGCCGGAGTTATTCGACTCCGGCGCCACCGCTGGACCATGGTAGGTCCGGGCTGGAAGTGAAGGAGCCGGGTTGCTACGCCGCCGCACGCCGCACGCCGCGAGTGCTCGGCGATGGCGACCAGCCACGACTACGGCCCTTGCCACACCGAGCGCCGCTGCCCAAGTCTATCCTCGGCACATCTCTGGAGCTCGAGTGAACCGAAGCGGTGACGCCATCTCACGGGACGCAAGAGAACGGCGCCGTCGCCGCCGCTGCTGTCGAAAGCCCGCGAGGGGAACAGCCAACACAGCTGTCATGGAAGCCCCTTGGCGCATCTCGTCTGCTGACCGCGTACCAAGTCGGGATCGGGGGTGGCCGCAATTCCCACAGCGGTTTGTCCTAAGCAATACCTAAGAGAGTGAATTTAAATTACTCAATAGGCTACTCACGGGTTACTCAATAGAGATTTTTAGCACTCCGTATGCTCCGTGTCTTTCGTTCCTACCGTGCTAAGGGGGACGCGACTGGCAAATTGCGCATTGTTTCCAGTAGAGTGGATTATTTGCGGAAGCCGGCCCTCGCCATGCCTGCACATTCATGACGGTGGGGTGTGTCTTTCTCACGTGCCCGCACCCGCAGGCGCAGTCCGGCCCCGGTCAACACCGAAACACACGGAACGGACGGAGCACACGGAGTGCTAAATCTCTCTAATATGCGTTTAATAGTGTGTTATTGCACACCAGGGCATCATTGCGCGCATGTTCCCCCTTTTTCCTAATTCTGGTTTGGCCTAAATGGAATTTTCGATTCGTTTTGTTACGACATGCCTGACGGCCTGGGTGTTAAATCATTGAGTTGTATTAAAATGAGCTCTTCTTAACTTTAATCTTCAATAAATTACAGTGCGTATTGCATCTCAATATTGTCAGTTTTTCGTAGGAAAATGGTTCAAGAAGCCATGAAGACAAAATACAAGTTTGGTTTATAAGAAAGGCTGTTTTGTCTTGATAAAAATGTTACCGGTTTCATCGCAAATTTCCCAAAAATAACGGAGATATTAAAAAAAATACCCGCATTTCCCCGAGGGGAAGAATGTGAAAGTGCGAATGCAGGAGTTGAATTTGCGCGGTTCGGTAATGTTCGCGAAAGAGAGATCACACACACACACACAACTACAAAGAAAGAAAGATGCATTTATTCACAGACACCTATTTGTGTTGTCGTTGTACTTGATTGCTAGAGCGGATCTCAGCTTTGAAATTTCGTGTCAGTACTCCTTTAAGCAGGTGCATTAGCCCTTCTCACGCCCGATTCTTGGCCAATCCCCCACGTGGGTATGTGCCATGTCAGCGGCCAGGCAGCGCGCGCCCATCTCCCCCCGTTGCCAAGGAAGACGAGGAGATTCCTGGCCAATCCCCCACGTGGGTATGTGCTATGTCAGCGGCCAGGCTGCGCGCGCCCATCTCCACGTGCGCGGACATCGCCGGTGGATGCAGGTTCAGGGTCGCTTAAGAAGTGCATTACACTTAAAAAATGCGTGGAGCTGTGGCGACTCGCTATCCCGTTTGCAGCAACGTTTCTATGATGCCAGATAATATTGTTTTGGCGATTGACGGCGGCCGAACTAATCATCGCCAGGACACATGAATGGACGATTGAAGTGGGGCCACTAGTTCGTTTTGATCGAATCACTTGAACGCTAACGTGAAAATTATGTTTTTAGTGCTGGCCCATATGACGTGACTCGCGCCGACTCGGCGCGAAATTTGAAAGTTTCTTAAAGGAGCCATGAAGAGAAAACACAAGTTTGGTTCATTAAAAGATTGCCTCGTTAGAATCATACTGACACCACTTGTAACGTAAACTTCGCTCAAATAGGCTACATAATTAAGAAAAAAGGGAATGGCCATGCGACCCACTAGCTCATTTCCCGCAACAGAACCTATGATGTCACATGAGACGGCTCTGCGATTGGCGGAGGGCGGCAAAAGCAAACGCAAATTAGGCAGAGTTTATAAGCTTGCTGAACGAGCTATTTGCGCTTAAATTTAGGGCACATTCTTTTTAAAGCCGTAACAATGGTGGGACAAACAGTGCAAGTTACGAAAGCACATGTAAACATAGAAGTACCGATGCGTACTGCTGTTGGTACTGCGCGCACTATGCTTGTTTAGCTTCACAGAACTGCGGATCTTTGGGCTCGTCTCAGACGATACTGGCCGATTGATTGACGGTACGGTGTCTTACGTGACCATATTTGTCGAGCGAGCACTATGTTTGAGGCAACGATTTTCTCCCAGAACAAAAACAGGTCAGGTTAAAGAAGGTGAACAACAAACCAAAGGCACAAAACGGCATGCCACAGTATGGTGGCGCCATCTAGGTTTTAACGTAAACAAACGCGTGAACACCTCGATGTCAACGTTGTCGTACAGGGTAGAGACACCTTTTGAACGGTCCCGTGCCGCTGCAATTGGTCAACGTGCTCAACGAGTCGTTCTGTTCGTTTCCCACGCGACCCAGCAACGCGAAACAGATAAGATGATTCAAAATTCGCCAGTTAACCGCGTTGCGGCGATAATTATAGCGCGATTTTGATACAATGACTTGCTTCGGCGGCGAGCGAGCGACCCAAAATGGCGGCGCCAGCGTACACGTGTCTCCACCCTGCTCGGCGGACGCGTGAATCAAGGGACCCTAGGCTGCACTGCGGTCTGTGATGTCATTTCGGACCACAAAAGCACACGATTTAGCGGGAAGATCAAACTTTTAACCTAAATTGATTAATTTCTCAGTGAACAAAGCGTCGTTTGCATTCGGGCAAGCGCTGGGGCACTATAAAACACGAAATCTTTCGAATAACACAAACTTGTATTTTCTCTTCATGGCTCCTTTAAGTATTTCTTTCGTTTTTATCGGTTAAAAAACGTCTTTCATGGCCGGAATGGAGCTGAGTGAGGTACTGAAGCCTAACTCGTTGAAGTTAAACAAAGTTGCATTTTCTCTTCATGAACCCTTTAATTATATATGACCATTTGCAGCCTCCTCGGAGTGAAAAATTTTGTGACGCGCATTGCTAAAAACCGAGAAAAAAAGGTCAGGCAAGGGAGAGCAATTATGCTTTGACCTCTACATCACAAAAGGCAAAAAAAAAAAACAGTAGAAGAAATCATAGACGAGCCCAGGAAATATCAAAACGCTAATTGTACTTTGATCAACAAAAGAAAATCAGAACAACTATAATGCAAGGGCGATCGCAGAAAGCACAAACACCATTGTCAAAAATTACACGGGGCACGTAGGTCTGCTCACGTGATTAAAGTGCGAAAGCAATAGTGCAATCCGTTTTGGTAGATGGCATGGGTATTGCGCTGACGGCGCTAGTCATCAACAATCGCCGTGATAGTGTGTCTTAAGGATACGTGTGAGTGTTTTGAGCGCTCCCCAATGGCAAATGGAGAATCGGCAATGAGCTTCTGAGTGCAGATTTTATCGTGCTTGGTTGATCTCCTGGAATGGTTCATCGTGGAAAACCGAGAAACAACAGACACTTCGTAAAGAGAAATTGACGACAGGAGCGGAGAGTACAGGTAAACTGCGCGTTTGTGGGGGCCCAACTCAAAGATTGTAATAGCTTTCCTCATCCTTGATAGGGGTGACACATGCCAACTGGGCGGCCCTCCAGCCAGTGGCGTAACTAAGAGGGGGCAGAGGGGTACAACTGCCCCGGGCGCCGCTTGGGAGGGGGCGTCGAGCCGAGTCCTCCCAACATGTTCCCGAGGGAAAAAGCAAAAAGTGGCAGCGGGTTACCGTATGTCACCGCAGCGGGGCGGCAGTGTCGCAAAAGTCTCTGTTGAAAAGAGCGCTAGTTAATACTCTTTGGCACGGCAATGTAGCGAAAGAAGAGCGCTGAGGAAGACCAGGCAGACAAGAGGGGGTCACACAAGGGCCGCAGTGTCGAGGGACACACACGGGGCGCTAGCGTCCCACGCACCTCCTGGCATAGCGCCCCGTGTATGTCCCCCTCTGTCCGTCCTTGTCTTCCTCACCCGTAAAAAACGCAAAGGCTCATGGGTACATCGTCTGCTACTACCACTTCCGGTTGGAGATTTCTTCTTCCCTCCCGTACGCCGGCGGCTTTCGCGCGCGTGTGTGCGTGTTTCTTTGTCACAGAGTGCGTACCTTTTAGAACGCCCCTGGTAAGATTAATCGTTGTTATTCATCGAATGCGCGATGTATTAGCATTTTTTTTCAGTGGAAACAGATAAACAACACGCACACGCGTGCGTGAAAGCATGGAGGAAAGAAAAGTTTAGGAGGGAGCGTCACGTGACAATCGTGAAGCCTAGTCATAAAAAATAAAAAGGAAAGACTGATGGGAGATGTTCTATTCACGTGACATGCCAGCGGTAGTTCTTTGCGCCTCATGTGGCCCTTCGCCGACGCTGCGTGCGTGCGTCTATCCGTTTGGTTGCCGGGCCGTCCGCGTATTCGAGTTTCGGCGACGAGTCGTTGCGCGCAGCTCTGCCTGCAACCCGAAACGCGCAGCGGCCTGTTCGTGCGGGCAAAGTGGTCGGACGGGAACGGCAAAAACATCTTTGTTTACTGAGCTTTCGGACCCGTCGAAGTTCACGCCGCAGTCGGAGAGTTGTGTGCCGCCGCCGCGTGCAGAAGTGGAGATGATCTCAGGCAAAGTTGAAAAGATCAACCATTTGAACCCTTTCTTTAACCATTTATTGCCAAGGCGCAGTCAGTCCACAATTCAGCAAGGTCCCTCCCAAGCGTAATCTAGCATTCGTTTTTTTTTTTTTTTCATATACGTATCGCACCGATCGAGCGGTCCTCAGCGGACAAACAGCCGGCGTACTGCTTGCGACGCGAGGTGGTCACACCCAACATAAGGGTTCTGAACCCTTTGTTTTCCAGTGCACTGAAGTAGATAAAAACGTACCACCACGACGGAGCACCGAAAAGGCGAACGTATGCTAAAGCGCGCGCGAGCGAAACCAGAGCTAGTCTCACCACCTCCCCGCCGACACGACACTCGTTACGCGCGATAACTCAGCGGAATGCCAAACGCAAACGTCACAGCACACCTGGCAAACACCGCGCAGCTGTAGGCCGCTCCATGCTTGTGAATGTTTACGGCGGCGCGTTCGAGCGATCCAACGTCAGAAGTGAAATTCGGCTTGCAGCTCGTGTGGGTGCTTCTTAAGAATGCGATCGAAGACTCGCCTTGCTTTGAACAGCGACAGCGGCAGTACTTCCACGATACGAAGCTTGGAGCGCAACGCTGGCGAACAATCTTTTACGGCGCCTTCGGCGGCGGCGCTCGCCTCCATCTCCACCGGAAGCCATGGAGCCGGCAGCCAGCCGGAGCCACTAAATGCTACCGCGGGCCTGAGCGTGGTGGATTTTCCATAGTGCATTGCGCGGGAGGAGCCCGAGGAGAGGAGAAAGCGGCTTCAGAGGCGGTTGGCTTGCCGAAGCTGGGCCGCCTGACGTCACGCTCCCTCCTAATATTTTTCTTCCTCCATGCGGGAGGCCAGGCGAGCTCGAAACGGAGGGGAGGAGCTCCGCGGGAGAAGACAATGTACCCATGAGGCTTCGCGCTTTTTACCGGTCACCTATTCCTTGCTACAATGTCGCAGTTCAAGCAGTTAAACTGCTTTCCTTCTCACGAGGCGGCGCCACCTACGTGGGAATACAGTCGAGTCCACTTATAACAATACCGGTTTTAACAATATATCGGATATAACAATGGACAGCCGCGGCACCGTCAGCTTTTCATTGTATTCTATGGCAAAATAAACCGCTTATAACAGTGCTGTCATGATGCAATATCGGTTATAACAATTAAATGTGGGCACTGGAACAAACCCTGAACGAAACAAAAATGCAAAAACGCTGCGACAATGCCACCCCAACCCCGCCTATTACGCAAAAGGGCATGAGAGCATACGCGCGGGGGCCAGGCGATAGGGCACTTGGCCTCGCACGCGGCGAGTGCGCGCCGAAGAGGCTCGCATGCCACCGCTGCTTTCGCCTGCCGCGGCGACGCGGAGGAGGAGGAGGAGGACCGGATGGGCGCCTCTACGGGCAGTGGGGCAGTCCATTCTGAGTGTGCGCCGCGTGTAGAAAAAGCACCGGGGCCCCTAAGCCGCCGCAGCAGCAGCGCTCTGTGCACTGTGCCGACCTCCCCTATTCTTCGCTACTTTGGCCACGTCTCTAACTCCGCCGTTTGCACGTGTTCCGAGTCTGGTGCTCACCAGCGTCGTTTTCCCTGCCTGTTGTCACTGTTACTGTTCTGTGGTCACTGTCGCCTCGATCCTCCTGTCCCCGCAAGCGCGGACATCGTTGCGCATTAAATGGTCTTGTTTGTCACGTTTTCTTTGTTATTTTCGGCATAACCCGCTTATAACAATAATCGCTTATAACAATGATATTTTCATGGCACCTCAATATTGTTATAAGTGGACTCGACTGTACTTAGGTACGGAGTCCAGGAGCTAACCCCAGATGATATCCAGTGTGTTTGCATGCTGCATGTATGCATGTGCTTTCCGTTTTCGTTTGTATTTCATAAACGGCCGGTGGGTAGAAGGGGGGGGGGCGGGGTTCGCTCTTAAAGTTTGCAGCTTTACATCTCCATTAACCCTTTGCAGGTATTCTTACAAGGCGAGGTGAACCGCGTGTAGTAGATTTTAGTGATCTTCTTTTATTTCCACACCAAAGCATTACGGTCGTGTTTTATCAAAAACTACCTGCCGCGAATGCTGAGTGGAAAGCGTTGCGCTCCGGAAATTACGGGGTGGCGCTCTATTTCCAGCCGCAGTGGTTATTTTTATGATGAAGTTGGAACACTGAAACACCCAATGAACAACCGGTCAATGACGAACGACCGATTTAAGAAGTTAGACGATAATCGTGGTGAAGAAGTGACCCGCTCCTGGCTAGCCTATCTTCTTTCAAAAAGGCAGCCTTTTGCATTTGTTGCCTCTTTTTTGTCCCGCTCAGATCAACTATATCAACTCTGCAGAAGAAGGGCGATTTAACAAGTGGAAGGCATCCGAGTGCATTACACTTCACGAAAATGCAAAAAATCACCGAATGTGTTTGATACAATGGAAATAAATTAGGTTCGCACCCCAGGAATAATTGCTGCCGACCTTGAATCACCGATGGAGAAATAAAAGCATAAGTGCGTGAAATTTGGACGAGAGTCCTCCACCGGATAAAATTCCTTGCCACTCAGAACTTAGCGTTGCAAGGGCACCGAGAGTCTTCAAGCAAGCACGAGAGCAATGTCGGAAATTTACTGAAATTTTCTTGGTCTTTTCAAGTTGCTGTTTTTGACCCCGTCATGAAGCAACACTTCGCCTACGTTGAATGGCATCCCGAGTCCACATCGTACCTATATCACGTCTTGCCCAAGACGAATTCATCCACGTGATGGCTGACGCACTTCGCGAGTCCTTGTTGCAAAGAATCAGTGAAAACAAGTATTATGGCATTATGTTCGACACGACTCCCTGCCAGGCGCACCGTGAACAAATGTCAGAGGTTTGCAAGTTGATTACCAAAAGAAATGAGTTAATGTTGAGAAGTGTTTCCTCGGTTTTATCTATATAAGGAAGAAATGTACCGAGAGATTTGTTGAGGTGATGTTTCGCAAGCTAGAAGCGGACAAAATGGACCTAATGTCGCTCACTGCTACGAAAACGCTGCCGTGATCGCTGGACAAAAAGAGGTGTCAGTCCAAGAATAGCGGAAAAAAACCAAGTGGTGATCTTCGTAAACTGCGCCAATCACTCGCTCAACTTGGTTGGAGTACATGCTGCAAAGCAAGACACCATTATGATGACCTTTTTTGGGACCACCGAAGCGCTTACGTGTTTTTTTCTCGCTCAGCGCACTGTTGGGAGAAACTATAAGATGCTGTGCCTGTTGTTGTCAAGTCAAAGTCGCAGACTGACCAGACGGAGTGTAAGGGTCGAAGCGAAGAATTAGGTCAGTAGATATCTTGAGGAGAGACTTGAACTTCCCCAAGGAATGGCAAATCGAGGCGAAGAAACAAGCGAAACGAGAAGTGAAGGCACACTATTGCACGAGCACCTGTAAAGATATTTCTTTTGCTCGGCTTTTGTAACATACTGGTTCGCATAGATCTTTCATTGCATTTCATTGCATTTTATTTTCTTAAAGACCCCATTCAAGGGGTATTAGCAATGCAAGGTAATTTGTTACGGTGTTCAAAAAGGTGGCAGGACAGGTTATGGTGGTGGTTTCATTAGAAAGCCCGTTCCAGTCAGTTGCTGCATGAAAGAAGAATGAAGACGATAAAGTGACGGTGCGCGTACGCGGACGCGCAACTTGTTCCGGGTGACCGGTGCGATGGGAGATGCGTGCCGGAGGTAGAATGTACGGTGGCCTGCCGAGTGAGCTGTAAAAAAAACTTTTGGAAAAGGCAAAGACTAGAAATGCGGCGACGAGATGCAAGCAATGTTAGGCTACATTCTCTTTTCAGTGCCGATATGCTGACGTCGTAACAGTACTTTGAGTGAATAAATCGTGTGGCTCGATTTTGAAGCGACTCGAGTTGATTGATGAGATATGCTTGATGTGGGTTCGAAATGGCTGATGCATATTCTAATTTCTTCCTTACCAGAGATTGATAAGCTAGTAATTTGACATTGTGAGGGGCGTGACGCAGAAAAGGCTGCAAGATTCAAACACGATTCTCTCACAAGGCTGCCTTAAACATAGAAGCTCTCAGAGATCACTTTCATCACGAAAGGGAAACTCTGGTGAGATGAAGGGCTTGGTCTTTGTGAGGCGTTGAATGTCGATGTTGAAACGCATTCAAGAAAAAAAGTGCGATGCCTGCTGGAAAGCCGAATGGAGGAGCGTTAACGGCTAAGCACGGAATAGGGAGGGTCATGAAATCCACACTCGACCGTCTTCATTCTGCAATCGAAGAGGGGTTTACTGGCCTGCACGACACCGATGCCAAGTTTGGCTTTCTCCTGGACATCAAGAAGCAGTGCTACGACGACGACGGGAAATAATTTCATTTCGTTTTATTTAACTTTATTTCTAATTTCAACATGGTAGTTCAAAAAAACATGCTTGGACCCAAAGCCGAAGTCTGGTATAGGGTCCAATGTTGCGATACAAGGCATTGTCACAGGACACAGAATGCAAGATGCGAAAAGATTGCGAATATTGAAAAGACCATTAGGGCATTGTACAAACAGATATGTTCACATGGTCAAACTTGGGTAGGATAACAGAAATATGCAATTTTTCTACACAGGTAAAACAAAAACAGTAAATAATAACAACTAGGCTGTAAACATTCGCTGGACGTTGCGATACTGCTAGATACGAGTTTAGCGATTTCGTTACTTTTTCGGGAGTGACTGCTGGTCACAGAGGTTGATTAAGGAGGGCAAGAAAATGTTTCTTTATTTTAAGGGGAAATTTAACAGCCGATTTTATGCCCCGGGACCGAATGTTACAGATTTTAGTACCGACGAACTGTAGTCGTCGTTCTCCATCTATGTTATTGGTAGGAGGTAGGTTTAAGTTACCAGTAACAGAATTCCTGAATGAATTCTGTTACTGTTCTTACAGAATGAACTAAAATAAGTACCGTACTTACCCGATTCTAACGCGCACCTTTTTTCCGCAAAAATAGGCCGAAAAATCGCATGCGCGTTAGAATCGAATACGAAACCGAAACTGCCGAAACAGCTGAAATTTCGTTCCACCCATCGCCATCGCCATATCAAGATGGCGCCAAAGCTTTTAGCAACAATTTTTCGGATCTAGGCACCTAGGCTTATCTTTCGCGTTCACACAAATCATCAAATTATTCCACTTGCGTGCTTGATAACAGCAATGGCAGCAGCGGCAACGAAGGTGCGCCGCTTCCGAGGCTTACGAGCGGTTGGCTGAGCGTATGCCTCTGGAGAAGCTCGGATGGGCATGCGAGGTGTGGGCCATGATCCCATCGAACATGGTTGAACGTTCGTTCAGAAGTGTGGCATCACGAACGCGCTTGACGGCACCGAGGACGAGATGTTGTGGTCAGCGGAGAGAGACGACGAGTGAGATGAGTGAGACTACTTCGGGAAATAAATCGCCCGTTTCTCTCGCATTCGGTTTTCTTGCTCACAAAGTTCCTTGCGCGTTACAAACGGAGGTGCAAGTTTTTTCGGTTTTTTGCCTGGAAAATCAGGTGCGCGTTAGAATCGGGGGCGCGTTAGAATCGGGTAATTACGGAGCTACATCGTTGCCGAGTTTTATCGTAGCGGCGTTCACGCGCAGAATCAAAAAAAAAGATTTTAGATATCCAACTGCTGCTTTCCGACAGGCTGACAAAGGAATTGTTAAGACCTCAAGAACTTCTGCAATTTATCGTACACTATGAAGAGTCTCACCCAACCGTCGTGTCTTCACTCATATCTAGCATAGCAATTTTCCTCACTGGCTGCGAGAGGTCCTTCAGCAAGCTAAAATTAATCCTTTCCTATTTGCGGGCCACAGTGGGCCAGGGCAGACTTTCTGAACTTTCTATGCCGGGAGTGGGAAGAGTAGAAACTAAAAAAACGAAATTTGATGACATTACAGAAGTCTGTTTCATCGGAAGCATGAACAGTGGTGCTACAGATTGTAAGCGGTGCCATAGTTTGTAGTTTTTTCGTATTGGTGTTATAATAAAAAAATGACGTAAATAAAACGTTTCAAACATCAAAAACGAGTTTTAAAACAAATCTTTCCACCTCTACCAGTCAACGATTCCTTCGTGTCGTGCGGGACAAGAAACTCCCAGCACGGTTGTGGAGGGGGAGGGCGCTTTTCACTCAGGGAACACAATGTAGATGGGGCGGCGAATGGGCGGTATTACTCAGCCTTGCCCGTGCTCACCCGGGAGGGCACGACGGCGGAACCCTTCCGTCGGCTTTGTCACCTGTTTTAGCGACGATTCTTATGGGCCTGCTCTGGCGCAGCTTTGCGTCCAATAGCGTAAATGAAAATAATTGGTCGGGCCAAATTTTGAAAAAATATTCAATAACAAAAATGTGAAAAAGAACTGAAAATGGCAAACCGTATAACCACCTGATTTTACACAATGATGAAGATTTTGCGTAAGTTCAACCTATAATCGTTTCATTAGCGTAAATGAGGTAATTGGCAGAAAGAAATTTTGAAAGAGAAATATTTAAAAATTATCGGAAAATGGCAAAACGTGTAACGCCTGCATTTCCACAATATTGCATACTCCCCGAAAGTTCGAAATGTAGTCGTTATAACAGCGTAAGTGGAGATAATTTCGAACACAATTTTGAAAAACAAAAAATAAGAAAAGTGTTAAGCAATTACGGAAAATGTCGAACCAGATAACGCCCTGTATTTCAACAATAATGCAGATTTCGCGAATGTTCCACTACGAATCGTTATAATAGGGTGAATGGAGATTCAACAGAATGGTTCAACAGAATTTACAGAAACACAAAAATTTTACTGTAAAATCTCACACTCAAGACAAGAGGCATAAGAATGCTACGGATTAGTAGATAATTCTCTGAATTTCCGCAGAATTCTTTTTGTAGATTTTTGTTTTTCACGGAAAAACAATGGTTATATCCCTTGTTAATAAGTATGTATTTGATATACTGCACTTCTGTCATGCTCTTCGTTTCCAAAGTGTCTCATTTTGCGCAGTTTCTCACAATGAACTAATACAAACTCGCTCAGTTCGCCCTTCTCTATGAGTGAGCATATGACCCTTCCAAGACCATTCAGGACTATACAGTTAGAAACAAGGGGTGCCTATTGTTACGTGGCAAAGACGCGTAAGGGGAAGCTATGTATAAGTCCGAATAAGCTGGGAAGCACTGGATTAGGCAGCAGCGTGAGTCCGGGGCCAAGCGTTGTCGATCTCGTCGTCTTCTATCAGCGGCGCAGCGCCCACCGCATGTTTGGCGCGAACAGGGATTGCCCCGTCACATGACCCCCGGCGGAAGAGGCACCGTCTCGGTGCTGTCTAAGGAGAATTGGTCAGCTGGAGCTGATATGGCTTGAGGCGGGCGACATGGACAACACTGGTAGGCGGGACAGTAGAGGATGAGGCCCAAGTAGAGACGGTAGGAGCGACCTCATACGTCACATCTGTGACGCGACGCAACACTTTGTATGGACCAGAATAGGGTTGGAGCAGTTTTTCGGACAGGCCAACCCGACGTGCAGGGGACCAGAGCAGGACGAGGGATCCCGGAGGAAAGTGGACCGCGCGGTGACGTTCGTCGTACCGTGTCTTTTGTGAGACTTGCGAAGCAAGAAGCTGGTCGCGAGCCAGTTGACGAGCTTGATGGGCGCGAGTGATAGCATCGCGAGCGTATTCAGAGGAGCAGGCAGGAAGGAGCGAGTCCAAAGGCAAAGCCGGTTCACGGCCAAACAGTAGATAAAATTGGGAGAAACCGGACGTGTCATGGCGGGAGGTGTCGTACGCGAAAGTTACGAATGGTAATGCAAGGTCCCAGTCTCGGTGGTCAGACGACACGTACATAGACAGCATGTCGGTTAGCGTCCGGTTCAAGCGTTCGGTGAGGCCATTAGTTTGCGGGTGATAGGCCGTGGCAAGCTTGTGTTTCGTCGAGCAAGAGCGGAGGATGTTGTCGATAACTTTGGACAGAAAGTTTTTCCCGCGGTCAGTTAGAAGTTGGCGGGGCGCGCCGTGGTTCAGAAGGACGTCGTAGAGAAGAAAGTCAGCGACGTCAGTCGCGCAGCTTGTTGTAAGGGCGCGGGTGATGGCGTACCGCGTGGTGTAATCTGTCGCAACGGCGACCCACCGGTTTCCCGCTGAAGACAGTGGGAAGGGACCAAGTAAATCGAGACCCACGCGGAAGAACGGCTCATGGGGAATGTCGATGGGTTGAAGTTCTCCAGAAGGAAGTGTGGAAGGCTTTTTCCGACGCTGGCAGCTGTCACACGAGGCAACGTAGCGGCGTACAGATCGGTAAAGGCCAGCCCAGAAGAACCTACGCCGCACTCGATCATAAGTTCTGGTTATTCCTAGGTGGCCTGCGGTGGGTATGTCGTGTAGCTGGTACAGGACGGTCGAACGCAAGTGGCTGGGCACGTGCCCAACGGGGAGGAGGTCCGGACCGTCAGCACGGAAGTTATGGCGGTATAAGACGCCATTTCGTAGGGTGAAGTTGCGCGTGGAAGAATCGGGTGATGAAGAGGTAAGTCGTTGAATGAGGGAACGGAGCGACGGGTCGCGGCGCTGCTCGTCATCGATGTGGAGAAAGTCTGATATTGCGAACACGCAAGCGACATCAGTAGGTGGGGTGGCCTCAGGGGGCTCAACAGGGTGACGTGAGAGGCTGTCGGCGTCTTTATGCAAGCGGCCCGACTTATAGGTGACGAAAAACGTATACTCCTGCAGACGTAATGCCCAGCGACCAAGACTTCCGGTGGGGTCTTTCAAGTAGGTAAGCCAGCACAGCGCGTGGTGATCTGTGATGACTTTAAAATGTCTGCCGTACAAGTAGGGACGAAATTTTGCGAGGGCCCAGACAAGAGCAAGGCACTCGCGCTCTGTAATGGAATAATTGCGCTCGGACTTCGACAGCAAACGGCTGGCGTACGCAATCACGCGGTTTTGGCCGGCTTGCGATTGGGCCAATACGGCGCCGATCCCGTGGCCGCTGGCGTCGGTACGCACTTCGGTGGGAGCGGAAGCGTCGAAGTGGCCCGAAATTGGCGGTGACGTTAGGAGGGAAATCAAAGTGCCGAATGCTTGGGCTTGATCGGGACCCCATGTAAAAGTGGCACCGTTGTTCAAAAGTTCCGTGAGAGGACGAGCGACGTGGGCAAAATTTTCTATAAAGCGGCGAAAATAGGAGCAAAGTCCGACAAAGCTGCGGACATCGTGAGTCGAGCGTGGAACGGGGAAATCGGTGACGGCTCGAACTTTGTCGGGGTCGGGCTGAACTACAGAGGCGTCTACCAGGTGCCCAAGAATTGTTATCTGGCGATAGCCAAAGCGACACTTCTTGGAATTTAGTTGGAGACCAGCGCGTCGAAATATTTCAAGGATATCTGACAGGCGCTCCAGGTGTGTCTCAAATGTGGGTGAGAAGATGATGACGTCGTCTAGATAACATAAGCACGTGGTCCACTTAAAACCGCGCAAAAGGGAGCCCATCATTCTCTCGAATGTGGCCGGAGCATCGCACAGACCAAATGGCATTACCCGGTGTTGTGGCTTGGCGCTGACGCAAGTACCGTCAGTGCGCATGCGCCGCGAGCGGCGAGTATAAGAGCAGGGCGCTCGTTGCAATAAATGTTCTTCCCTTCCCCGGCACTTGGCGTGACTGTCATTTGCTATATCAACTGGCGACGAGGATGGCGGCAAACTGATAGCGTTACCGGCGTGTTCGGGATTGCTGCTGAAGGGGCGTCGACGGAAGCATGTCAAAGTTGTGGGAGTTTGACGCTTACGTCGAAGGCGGCGATGAAGACTTCAGTTCGTACGTCGAGCGGTTCAACCACTACTGGAAGGTTACCCAAATTGAAGACGACAGCTTGAAGAAGTCCGCTTTCATCACAGCCCTCGGGAAGCACCCGTACAAGACCCTCAAGGATCTGCTGTTGCCTTCAAGCCCGGAGGAGAAGTCGTTCGAGGACCTCGCGAAAGTCCTGAAAGAGCACTACGCACCGGGGAGTCAAGTCATAGCGGAAAGGTTCAAGTTCAACCGCCGATACCAGCTAGAAACGGAAACAGTTTCAACGTTCGCCGTGCAACTACGACACCTTGCTGCCAAGTGCGCATTCGGGAATTTTCTGGACGACGCATTGCGCGACCGATTCATCGCGGGGCTTCGGAACCCTGCAATCCAAGCGGCGCTGCTCAAGAAGAAAGAACTTAACTTCGAGACAGCCTGCGAGTTGGCGAGAACCACAGAGTTGGCCGAAAAGGAGTCGAGAAGTTGCAGGCCGGCGGAAGCCTGCGCGTCGACAGAAGGGAGCGTGAACTCTATTGGGAAAAAGCGTCCACCGACGCACAAACCGAAGGTGAGCCCGCCGTCAAACGTTTTCACTGCTGGTACTTGTCACAGATGCGGAGAGAAGCACGACGCTAGCGAATGCCGGTATCGGAAGTCGAGATGTCACTGGTGCAAAAAATTGGGACACTTGGCGAAGGTATGCATGAAAAAGAGAGGCAAAGCGGTCAACGTTCTTGAAGCAGATAGCGAGCATGACCAGTTGCAACTTTTTCACGTGCACGGAAGGAAGCAGACTCAGCGTCCCTATCAAGTTGAAGTTAAAATTTTTGACCAGCCAGTGAGCATGCACATTGATACCGGGGCAGCTGTTTCTATTATCAACGACCAAGTCTTTGCGAAGCTGCCGCGACAAGTAAAGCTGGAAAAATGCCCGCTCGAACTGAAGACGTACGGGGGCACTTTACTGGAAACGAAAGGACAGGCGAATGTTGTCGTGGAATACGAAGGGCAAAGAAAACCTTTGCCTGTCGTCGTCGTTCCCGGACTACAACCGTGTTTGCTGGGACGAGATTGGCTCGCGAAGCTGAAACTAAACTGGGCTCACATTTTCAGCGTAGAAACGGAACAAAAAGTGAACTACTTGCTTCAGAAGTTCCGGGACGTGTTTTCCACGGAAATAGGTTTGATCAAAGGCTATCAAGCGCAAGTGGTGTTGAAAGATGGAGTTCAGCCAGTGTTTTGCAGAGCCCGAGCTGTTCCCTACGCACTGAAAGACCCCGTCGAACTGGAGCTCCGCACGTTGCAAGAACGAGGAGTCTTGGAGCCAGTTCTGCAGAGCGACTGGGCCACACCGCTGGTGACAGTGCAGAAGGCTGACAACATGGTGAGACTTTGTGGAGACTACAAAATCACGCTCAACTCAGCTATAAAGACTGAGCACTATCCCCTTCCTTTAGTGGAGGACATTTTCGCTGCGCTTGTGGGTGGCAAGTTCTTCACAGTACTTGACTTGTCAACGGCGTACCAACAAATTCAGGTGCATGAAGACTCTCAGAAATTGCTCACAATTAATACGCACCTGGGACTGTTTAAATGCCTGCGCATGCCGTACGGAATTTCTAGCGCAACGGCCATTTTTCAGTCTGTCATGGACGAGATGCTCAAGGGGCTCAATGGAGTTGCCTGTTACCTGGACGACGTCCTGATTGCGGGAGCCTCAATTGACGAATGCCTGAACCGTGTCGAGGCCGTCCTGAAAAGGTTCCAGCGCCACGGAGTCCGGTTGAAGGAACAAAAATGTAAGTTTTTTCAAGACTTCGTGAGGTATTTGGGCCACGTTGTTGACAGTGCCGGAATCCACCCATGTGGGGAAAAGATTGAGGCGGTGAAAAACGCACCAGCTCCGACAAACCAGACAGTGCTCAAGGCATATCTAGGAATGCTAACATTCTACTCGAAGTTCATTCCCCAGATGTCAGCAAGGCTAAAGCCTTTGTATATTCTTCTACAAAAGAACCAGCCCTGGCATTGGTCCCAAACCGAAGAGAAATGCTTCCAAGAAAGCAAACGGTGGCTCACTCATGAAAGCGTCCTCACTTTCTACGATCCGTCAAAACCGTTAGGTTTAGTGGCGGACGCGTCAGCCTACGGAGTGGGGGCAGTGCTTTTTCACGTAGTTGATGGCCATGAAAAACCAATTGCGTATGCCTCCCGAACCCTCAGCAAGGCCGAGATAGGCTATTCGCACCTCGAAAAAGAGGCTCTAGCAGTCGTATTTGGAATCAAGCGATTTCACAAATACATCTTCGGTCGGGAGTTTACAATATACTCGGATCACTTGCCACTGAAGGGTTTACTAGGTCACGACATGCCTATTCCTGCATCAGCCGCAGCTCGAATGCAAAGGTGGATGCTTCTACTGGCAGCATACCGCTACACATGGCAGTATCGCAAGGGGCAATCCGTCGCAAATGCGGACGCACTATCGCGCATTCCGTTGAAGAACGCGCGCGATGCAAGTGACTACGTCCAGTTCTCAGCGGCTCAGAATCTGCCCTTATCAGCGGACTGGATTCGAAAGGAAACGCAGAAAGACGCTGCGTTATCGAAGGTTCTGTTGTACACGAGAAGCGGTTGGCCTTCAAAAGTAACCGATGAAATGCTGGCACCGTACTTTAATAGGCGCCACGAACTGTCTATAGAACGTGATTGTGTCACGTGGCGTAACCGTGTTGTTGTGCCGTGTTCGTTGCAAGGTCCGGTCTTGCGGCTGCTACACGAAGGACACCCGGGAGCCACTCGGATGAAAATGCTGGCACGAAGTCACGTGTGGTGGCCTGGGCAGACCGAAAGCATTGAACAAACGGTGAAAGAGTGTGAAACTTGCCAGCTGACTCAAAATGCCGCCCCGCGCTTGCCCATAACGTCAGGGGAATGGCCGACTCGGCGTTGGCAAAGGATTCACCTGGATTTTGCTTACAGCAACCCGAATTGGTTGTTGGTGCTTGTGGATGCCTACTCTAAGTGGGTTGACGTCGTATGCATGACCGTCACAACGGCCGCAAAAACTGTGGAAAAGCTGCGAACCATTTTTGCAACGTTCGGTCTACCAGAAGAGGTAGTGACAGATAATGGACCGCAGTTTGTTTCTACCGAGTTCACGACGTTCCTTTCATCCAACGGCATACGCCATAAAAAGACACCACCTTATCATCCAGCGTCTAACGGCACTGCGGAACGACTTGTACAGACCGTTAAGAAAGATCTCCAAAAGCAACTGCAGGATGAAAAAACGCGAGGTGTGCAGAAGACTATTCAGCACCGTGTCGACCAGTTTCTTTTCCACTACAGGAACACCCCTTGTGCAGCAACGTCCAAGACTCCAGCGGAGCTGTTCCTGTCATGGACCCCGAGGACACGGCTGACACGGCTACATCCTCAGCTCGGGGATCGCCCGGAGAACGAACGGGGGGGCACGGAACATCCTGCTTCCCGGTGGCGCGAGTTCAACGAAGGTGACAGGGTGCGGCTGAAAGGAACGAGACCAGGTGACCCTGCGTGGCTAGTTGGCACCATTATGAGGCGAGTGAGTGCGGTGACATATGCTGTGAACGTCAACAACGAAGAGCGTTATGTGCACGCCGACCACTTGGTAACAGCTACATTTCCCGTTCCTGAGCCAAGAGTGATTCGTCACCCTGTACCCTTGCCAAGACGTCTGCCCCGTCAATTGCCAGAGCAGTGCCCTGGTGAGACTCAGCCCGAGCCTGAACCAAGCCCGGTGCCAACCCCTTCAGGACCACCAGCTGAGGAACACCACGAGAAAATGGGACCACAGAGAGAGGGTTCAGAGACCATTCTTCGGCCATCGACGCCTTCCAATTCCAACGCGGCAAGCCCGAAGTCGGAGGCGAGCAAAGCTTGGAAGCTCGAGTGCCAGTCTCCCCCACACCTCTCCGTAGAAGCACAAGACCCAAGCGAAAGCCAGATCGTTGGGGCTACGAATAAGAAAAAAAATAAGGGGGGATAAAGTGTTGTGGCTTGGCGCTGACGCAAGTACCGTCAGTGCGCATGCGCCGCGAGCGGCGAGTATAAGAGCAGGGCGCTCGTTGCAATAAATGTTCTTCCCTTCCCCGGCACTTGGCGTGACTGTCATTTGCTATATCACCCGGAATTGGTAAAGGCCATCAGGGGTCACGAATGCAGTCTTTTCGCGGTCTTGCGCATCAACGGCTATCTGCCAGTAACCAGATCTCAGGTCAATCGACGAAATGTATCTGGCACCATGCAGGCAGTCGAGGGCGTCGTCTATGCCCGGAAGCGGATAGACATCTTTTCTCATGATCTTGTTTAAATGCCGATAATCCACGCAAAAACGCCACGTGCCGTCTTTCTTCTTGACTAAAACGACAGGGGATGCCCACGGACTAGAAGACGGTTCAATGATGTCCTTGCTGAGCATTTTCTCGACCTCTTGTTGGATCACGAGGCGTTCAGAATGAGATACGCGATATGGCCGTCTTCGCACCGGTGCTGCATCCCCAGTGATGATGCGGTGCGTCACAGCGTGTGTCGTACTCAGTGGACGGCTGCCTAAATCGAAGATGTCTTTATAGGACGTCAAGAGAGAACGAAGAGCGTCGGCGTCCATTTGCGAAAGATCGGGTGTGATCATCACTGCGACTTCGTTCGCTGAGAGTGATGACTGCACAGTGGGACCCAAACAAGGCGTCACGGGCTCTAACGGGGTAGTAGCGGTATGTGATTCCAAAGGGCAGAGTGATGAAAGTGCCATTCCTTTCGGTAAAACTTGAGGGAAAGAACCGAAGTTGAGGAACGGGAGACAGTTCTTGTTGTCAACAATAGTGACTATAGTATGCGGCATAGTAACGTTGCGTGACAAAAGCACATCCAGAAGAGGTGAAACGACGTAGTCGCCGTTTGCAACAGGGGAGGACGGGGATAAGGAGATGTAGCTGACAGCGTTTGGGGGCAAACGAACGTGTTCGGTGTTGCAACAGCGCAGCTGGGGTGCGTCGGAAGAAGGAGGGAGAGGAAATTGGAGGCGGAGGAGTCCCGTAGAACAGTCGATGAGAGCGGAATGCTCAGAGAAAATCAAGGCCCAGAATGAGGTCATGAGGACAGTGTTCGAGTACGGTAAACAGAACGGCTGTTTCTTGGTCAGCGATGCGTATGCGAGCTGTGCACATTCCGACGACTGGAGACGTGCTGCCGTCGGCGACTCGAACTACACGGGACGTTGGCGGCGTAAGGCCTTAGTAGAGACGGCGGCGAAGGCTCGAACTCATGACGGAAATCTGGGCACCGGTGTCGATAAGAGCTCGTACTACAACTCCATCGACAAGGACTTCAAGTAAATTGTGTATAGTCGGCAAAGTCAGTAGAGGATTTACGGGCCGGGTCGTTGATGCAGCGTCACCTCCTTGAGCTGCATGACTTAGTTTTCCGGAGGGGGTCGGGAGTAGTCGGCCATGGAGGAGGGGCGGCGAGGCTGCGGTGATCGGGACTTACGGCGTTGCGGCGACGGCGATCGGTTCATTCGGGTGTTGGGACTGGTAGAGTTGGGCGGGTTGAAGTCAGTGCGGGAAGAGAAGCAGTTTTGCCGGTCATTGGGGTAGCCAAAGGACGGTCGAGTACTGTAGTTGGCGGAAGGCCGGGGGCCTGCGGTTGCGACAGTACCGGGCAATGTGACCGACTCCAGAGCAACTGAAACAAATCGGTTTGTCGTCTGGTGTGCGCCACTCAGTAGGGTTCCGGCGGGGGTAGCGGGGAGGAGGATGGTCGATATGGGGACCGGGAGACCTAAACGTTCGTTAGAAAGTAGAGCCAATCGCGCACACAGGGTGAAGGCCCAGGTTGGCTATTTCGTCGCGGACAATGGCTTGGATGGCGTAAACGGTGTGGAGCTCGTTCCGATCCGGCCCGTATGGCACCGCAGTAGTAGGGGCCATAGCCTCCAGTTCTCGGCGCACGTTTTTTGTTGTATCTGCAGACGGCGGAACGGGATCTTGAAGGCGTGAAATACGGGCTGGTGGACGTCCATCTTCACATGAAGATGTAGCTGCTGTGTGCGGGAGCCTTGTGAAGTTGTGGGCGATACGGCGTCCTTTGGCCTCTTCGAATCGGCGACATTCCGTAATGATGGACTCCACTGTGGCACAGTCTTTGCACATAAGAAGGTGGAATGCATCATCCGCAATGCCCTTCAGTATGTGGCCTACTTTATCGGTCTCCGTCATGGTGCTGTCAGCCTTCGAGCAAAGGGCCAAGACGTCCTGGATATAAGCGACGTAAGATTCGGTCGACGTCTGGGCGCGCGATGCGAGCTCCTTTCGGGCAGCAAGCTGACGGCCAAGAGGCTTTCCGAATACCGCTCGCACCTTCGTTTTGAACACCTCCCAACTGGTCATTTCGGTCTCGTGCGTCTCAAACCACTTGCGCGCGGGACTTTCCTCTTTCAGGTAGAAGATAGCATTAACCAGCATGATGGTAGGGTCCCACCTGTTGTGAGCGCTGACACGCTCATAGAGGCTGAGCCAGTCGTCGACATCAACGTCGTCTGTTCCGGTAAAGAGGCCAGGCTCCCGGGGATGAGACACGATGACGAGGGGTGTCGTCGACGCGGTCGCTCCATCGGTCGGCATGGTGACACGAGGAACCGAGCGTCCACTACGAAGCTCCGTGGTGGGTGGAGCTGGTGGAGCACGCCCGGGCGAGGGTACGGGATGAGTTGTTCACTCGAACTCCGCAACCTCCACCAAGGATGTTACGTGGCAAAGACGCGTAAGGGGAAGCTATTTATAAGTCCGAATAAGCTGGGAAGCACTGGATTAGGCAGCAGCGTGAGTCCGGGGCAAAGCGTTGTCGATCTCGTCGTCTTCTATCAGCGGCGCAGCGCCCACCGCATGTTTGGCGCGAACAGGGATTGCCCCGTCACACTATTATTCTGGGGTTATATATTAGGCCACGAATCAGCTACTAGTAATGCAAGCATACGCTACAAAACTTCGTATACTTTAGTAAAGCATTCAATCCTCTAGGTGACCCTATTTTTTCTTGAAAAGGTAAACAGTATTCCTGTACATGGCATGCGTCAGTCACTGCTCCAATCATAGATTATTAGGTGGAACATTGCGTACTCATAAATGCCTACGTACCTTCTTTACGCCAGATGTGGCGTGCATTATGAATCTTGTTGGGTACACATTTGCCTAATTTGTATGCGAACGGCATTGTGTCTACTAATGACTGTACATACTGACGCAGTACTCTGATGACACTAGATTGTTCTTTCCGACGATACCGATGAACTGGTGATACGTTATCAATTTATCCTATGAAAACTGGTAGAGCGATCTAGTAAATATCAGCGAGTAATTACGCAGAAAAGTGAAATTATAATATTTGCTTGGAAAGAAACAAACGTAAACAAAATATAGGCCCTTTATTACAACTAAAAACGGCTGCGGCGAAGCTCAGACAACCACGTATATGCAAAGCGAAAGATTAGCTTTGCCTGGTTATTTTTTCGTTTTGCTTAGTTAACCTTAGGTTTAGCTGTAATTATTAAACATAGGTATACAATCATCGTTAAGCCAGAATTTACGGCAGTGCTTTTTGTTGTGGTCAAGCGTACGGTGTTCTGCCAGCCGAACGGCTCGCTGTCCCTCAGGGCCTGACTCTAGCTTCGCGTGCTTGACTTTCCGCATCCTCTCCAGTGAAGCAGCTCCCCGGGCGATATCCGCGGGTGGTCAGACGTCGGTTGCTGACGACGGCTTAAAGGCCCTCACTCCTGCACAGCGCCCAGTGAAGCTGACCAGACAAGACAGCCAACCCGGAGTGGTGGCTCAGTGGCTAAGGCGTTGCGCTGCTGAGAACGAGGTCGCGGGATCGATTCCCGGCCGCGGCGGCCGCTTTTCTGATGGAGGCTAAAAGCAAAAACGCCCGTGTGTACGAGATTTCGGCGCACGATAAAGATCCCCAGGTGGTCAAAATTAATCCGGAGCCCTCCACTACGGCGCGCCTCATCGCCTCCGTTGCGTCGGCGCGTTTTAAATCCTACAATCAATCAATCAAGACAAGGCGCGTGGCGAGTCACGTCGTCAGGCAGCGACTGAGCTGCCGAGAGCGCATGCGCCGAGCCGGCGGTGGCTGCCGCGGCGGCGGCTATTTCACGAAGTGGATGCGGAGGTCGGCACGGCGAATCACGTGACTCGTTGCCAAGGGTACGGCGCGGATGCGGTGAAATGGCGGTCAAACTGCTGGCGGCGGAGAAACTCGGCTCGACTAGGTTACAAAAGCTTTGCTGTAAAAAACACCCTATGCTGGCAAAGCAATACCCACGTTATTTCAAAACAGTGAATATCACCTTTATATTCAGCAGGGGTTAGTTGTGGGCTCTCTTGGCCTTCCTCTATAATTAGGCACACAGTGCAGGGCAGGTGTGGAATCGGCGGGTAAAGGGGCACACCGCGAGATGTACGCCAAGAATTACCTCTGCAAAGTTTCGCGCCTACCTTACTGCCAAATCGTTCAACTCTTGCTTTCATGCGAAACGTGAACTCCACGCTGGTAATAGATGAACAATTTACAGCAAAGTATCGTAATTATATTGCGACGCTTTATTGGCAATATCGTGAGCCACAGAGTCCGTGTGTGTCACGTTATACGGACAAATGAACGGAGTAACGCTGTGGTGCTTGGCCCGTGGAAAAATCCGCGACGTAGCTAATACGCGCCGGTAGACTGGGGCAGCTTTGATGTGGGCGTACGTCTGAAGTTTTGCACTGCCACGTAAATGTCCGCCTCCTTTCGAAGCAGACCAAAACAAGCCAGGCGCAGCCAAGGAGGATTAGAGAAGAGCCCAGAACGTCGTATGCACCATCGTATGTTCCGGTCTGGTCTCTGAAGTAACCTAAAGAGCAAAAGCAAAATTAAAAGGCCGTAATATGAACTTGATATCGCATACACTATGGTGAAGAATTCACATTTTTCTCAATGTTATACAGTGTGAAACAAAGATCGGCGTTAGGACTAAACAGCGACGGATGACTGTTGCGTGGCGACGACCGTTTTCATCATCATCGTCACCACCAGCTTGTCTACGCCCACTGCAGGGCAAAGGCCTCTCCCATTATTCTCCAATTACCCCAGTCCTGTGCCAACTGTGACCAATTTATCCCCGCAAACTTCTTGATCCCATCTGCCTATCTAACTTTCTGCAATACTTGCCTTCTCTAGGGAACCACTCTGTTACCCTTAATGACCAACGGTTATCTTGCCTTCGCATTACGTGCCCTGCCCACGTCGACGACCGTTTTCAGCTCCTATTTTCTCATAAAATCGTACTTCTACAAACGCGCAAGCATAAAAACTTGAGAATATCCACTTATTGCACCAAGGAAAAAGATGGAAAAGTCACATCAAGATACAAATTGAGCGGCCAGTACAATTAACGATATCAAAACTTTCATATGTTTAAGCATTTTTCAAAAGTTAACCTATCCCGTAGGGCGACTAAATGTGAGCTCAAAAATACTGTGCAGCAATTTTTAAGGAAAAAAAAGCTATTTTATAGTTCTCTGCATTAGAAGAGAGGCGTTTGCACTTGTATGGTGCAAGACGCAGGCGTGGAAGCATTCGGCAGAGGTGTGTGCTCGAGTTTTATTAAAAAGTGCCAGCTTCAGTGTTTTGAAGTGTGCATTCTTCGATCGTTCGGATGGAGTCGACACTTAGCTCGTGGCGCCACTCATGAATTGGCAGACGGAGCTTGCCTTGGCCACTGGTCTGCGGCAGATTCTTAAAGCATATTGCCAACTTATGTAACTTGACCAACCGGCTTTATAAATAGCGACGTGCCTATGCTCAGCGATTCCGTGCTTCAATTTTTCTGGACTTAGTTGACTTTTGTTAGTTCTTTCTGACGCCACCGCGTGAGCGTGTTCATCATAAAATACAAGACAAACATTCTGCTCACAAAGCAAGGTTCAGCGAGTTGATTTCATAGGGTAGGGAAAAAAATGAAAGAGGACGACGCAGTTGGTGCGGGCGCTTTCATAGACTCTACCAGAAAATAATAAATGAAAATGAAACACTCGCTGGGCGTTCTGTTCCCTTTGTTTGCGACGCGTTCGGTGCATTACAAAACACAAAAGATCGCGTAGCACAAGAATTCACCACTTGTTGTTTAGCCTTTAGATTCTGTTTGAAGGGAGTGTCGCTGCACTAGAGTAGGGGTTTTACAACAAGTAGTTTGAGTGAGCCTCATGTAGCGGTGGTGGGCTTGAGTCGACATTTGCAGAAAATCCGGCAGCAAACCTAGCCAGACGAAGCGCTTTCGCCCTATAATTTAATAAGAAAATGTGTGGGAGCTCCTGCAAATCTTTATTTATTTATTTATTTGTTTACACTTGTACGCACAGCGCCATTCAGGCATTACAGTGTGTGTGTATGTGTGGGGGGGGTTATACTGCGCAGTTTGAACAACCTCGTTGTTCACAATAACAATGCATTTCAATAACAGTAATGAAATATACGCCGTACATTAGAACAAACACCGATACACAATAAGAGCACGAAGTAAAAGTAGCGTATGTAAGTGTAAATGTAGTGCATCACCAACATAAACTTCCTAGGTACAGACACCGTACAATATTAAAAAAAAGATGAACTATATATTACGAAATAAGCTTTGCATGAAATCAAAGTACAACCTAGACAAAACGCGATTTCCAATGGCGGCTACGAAGGCTTCGTTATATGCTGACTGTGTAATCAAGCATTCGATTCCACTCTGAAATTTTTTTGGGGAAAAGGTGCTTTTAAAAAGATTAGTCCTGCCACTTTATTCTCTAACGATGAGTTCATGGTTTCTTCGTCTGGCTATATACTGCGGCTGAAAAATGTACTGACTGCGGTCTAATCCAGTGCGGCCATAAAATATATTGTGAAAGAGCTGCAAGTGCAAAGTTCGCCTTGTTTTCCCTAAAGGCTCCCATTTTAATGTTTCTTTCGTAGCAGTGATTCTAAGGTTTCTGTCATAGTTACCGATAACGTACTTTGCTGCTATGTTCTCACTCCTCTCAAGTTTGTCGCAATCGGTACTCGTGCTAGGGTGCCATACAGTGCGTGCATACCCTAAAATTGGTCTCAAGTAGCTCTTGTCGAGAATATCGCAGGCTTGCCGAGGAAACAGCTTCGTGTTAAGCCGTAAGAATCCCAAAACCTTGCATGCCTTTGCTCTAAAGAAATCAACGTGTCTGTGCCAACACATCGATGGTATGGCGAAGATATATACAGTCAGCCTTTCCTACTACGTTTTGCCAGTGCTCAGGCAAGCTTGACACAAGCACAGACGTCCTCAACATTAAGCCAAAGTTGATGACGGTTTTGAAAGTTTGAATAAGTGCAAAGGACACATACTTAGCAGTACACTTGTCGACCAGGCAGACATGCTACCACTACGTTTTCCCTGTGTATAGCACTTGCATAGCATTTGCATAGCTCAAAGGAAGGTCCTAACTAATTAGCACATTCTAGGTATAGTATATTGACAGGTTTTATAGCTTCTCACTGGTACGGTCAGTATAAATTAGCACGTCCACTACATCTAATTCTAGCAGTCGGAGGCCACACTGCAAGCAAATCAAATCTGGTGAGCACTACCTGACCGATAATGCTGCCCTTATTCAGCAGTATTTGGAAAGGTGGCTTCTAATGGCGCCAGTTGCGGGGAGCATTTCACTATGTACAAATTCGCCACGGAAGTCAGAAGGAATCTACATGGGGTGTGAATTTTAGTTACGACACATTTTATTTATGTGGGTCCATACTTTATTCTTTCGTTTGTTTTTTCAGCGTAGAGTAAATATGGCGCCTATTTATATTGTAATAATGACGGTACAAGCTATGGTATAAGAGGGTCTTTGATGTGATGGCGACACTGCTGGCGCGGCTAGAACGAGTTTGTGGCGCGCACCGCGCGAGCACCAACTTAGGGAGGATAAATATTAGGGCTCCCAAGCTGCACCTGCTATGAATCAGGCCTCCCTTCTTCCCTGTCCTATTACGAATACCGGCGAGAATGCCAGCACGCCTCCTCCTTTTTATGCTCCAGTCGTCATTTCACCCTTTTCCATCTGGGGACTCGCTTCTGGCTGCCGCCGTCGCCGTTGGGTTGCCGGCGATATGCACGTTCACCGGAAATTTACGTGGCATGGTTGAGCATCACGGCAGCTACGGCCGGCTATCCGGCATGAAGGTGGGCTGAAAAAGCCTAGCGGGGATGTCACGTTGAATGTCGTTTACACTTTCAGTGCCCTTTTCTGTGTAAAGAGGGCGTAATTGATTTGCACCTGTGTTGGACCTTGTTCTTTAATGAAAGCAGTACAGCGCATGGTCTGTGCTCATATGACTCCAGCGAAGGCGTCGTTGGTAAGTGTATAAGAAATCCTATGAGGCTTTTTGATGCTAGGCAACCTCTTCGGAAGTTCTGATGGAGGAGAAAAGCTTAAACGCCTATGTGTTCGAGATTTCGGTGCACGTTAAGGATCACCAGGTGGTCAAAATAATCCGGAGACCACCCCCCCTCCCATGGCGCGCCTCATTGCCTGTGTAGAGTCCGCGCGTTAACCACCATAATCAACCAATAAACCTCTTCGGAGTGCCGTGTATGCCACTGGTGCATTATTTCTTGACCAACAGGAGCTTAGCAATTTAGCTGTGCTTCGATGTAAATCATTTTCCGTAGGCAAGTACGTCACACACACATCGTCAGTCTTTGTAAACTTGAACACGTTGACCGTGCCTACAGTATGACTACTCATCACTAACACCCGGTTTGCGGAAAAGGATCACGCTAACGGGAGTGAGTGCTTGTAATCTCGCTTTTCACCTGTGTGTATATACGACAGCTGATCGTGGGAGCAGAATACTTTTTCAATGTTCCCGACAATATGAAATGCTGCCAAATTTCTGGCGGCTGGAAGAAAAGCATGCTTTAGACAAAAAGAAACCACCACTGAAATGTTACCCAAAATTCAGTAGGAAGCAATTATCATAGCCATGTTAAACATATGTTGCTTAACTGGGGGCTAGCGGTGAGTTCATATTTCCGTCGGTGGATCTCCAAACTTCAGCTTGTGCTTAGAGATATGCGGAGCAAAATTTCGAATCAAAATTATATCTTTGAACACATATCTTCCCGTATCTGTCAGCAACTTATTACTATGCACAACAAAAACCAGCTCTGGAAAGGAAGAAAAAACGTACTAGAAAAATCGCTGCTCGCAACGCGCTACCACTGAAGCTGTTTGAAGTTTAATACGGCATACAAAGAGCAAATACAACTTAGCCAATCTGGAAAACACTGCATTAGTAGTACACTTTAAGCTAAAACCAGTCAGTGTTGCTCCGTAACTTGCAGGAAGGCCGTCATTGCTCGCCGGTTTGTTTGAAAACATAAAATTTTTTTGCTTTACTTTTAATGTGGAATGAATAACGTCACAGCACACTAAGATTATCTACGTCTCGTAATATTTTGTCTAACCAGCCTCCGCAGCCAGCTGTAAAGTTGTGATTATAAAGAACAGAAAACCCATTTTTTTCGGTCAGTGTTCATCCCAATAAAATCACTGACGCTCGCTCACCTAAGCAAGAGGCACGACCAGTACAATTGTCGTACTAATCAGTAGTTTATCCCTGGTATCTATAGGTTAGACAACTTCAGGCAAGTTACACATGGTTGAATATTGAATGGCTCTATATATCTGGTATATCAACAATATTATTAAACAAAACTTGCATTTTTCTTGTCTTCCCGACTCACGACTTCGTAATGGCGTTTTTGCTTTCGGGCAAACTACAACATTATGCTGACATAGCAGCAGGACTTCAACATAGGGCAAGAAATCGGCTAAATTACGAACAAAATAAAGATTATCTTCGGTGTAACGAGCTACTAACCACGTAAACGTAGTGATTGGACTGTTAAAATTCCGAATTTAGGGTGTCACAATTCCAAACGACTTTAAATAATACATTGTCTTGAAGTACTAGCGGAACCACAAGTTAATATTTCGGGCAAAGTGAACACACTCACCGATGAATATAGGCTTCACCAGGAACAGTGGAGCTGCCACACTGCCAACGATACCATAGGCGATGGGGAGTCGATCCAGGCCAATGTACTCAGCCATAAGCGCTGGATACAGTGTGAAGCTGCAGCCGATGAAGGTCGCGGTGCAGAGGCAGACTGCTGCCATGGCGGCGTAGGAAAAGCACACGGGCAGTACAAGCAGGAATATTCCCATCAGTAGGTAGTCCAGCATGGCTAGCACGCCACGCCGAAGGTATCCGCGGTCAGCCAGAAGCGGAAGTCCTAGTCGACCTACGGTGTCCGTGACGGAGAACAACGGCACGAGGTTGACAGCCTGGACCACAGTGGCGCCGCGGTCTACGGCGAAGTCTACGATGGTTGCCATGAACACTCCAAAGGCGAAGTTGCACACGACGTAGGTTGTCATAATAACATAAAATGTGACGTCTTTCATCACCGTGAAGCCATGTCGCATGCTTTTGGGGATCACAGACATTCTTGAACGCGCTGGTGGCTCAGCACAGTTCGACGAAGTATCTTCTAACACCTTTACGTGTACCTGTGGCTGAATAACAATACTCTGCTTTAGAAAGAGAACTAGGGCTGTTCCGTGCATGGTAATAGCACCAAAGATGAGCATGCAGCCCCTAAAGCCATACGTGATCTTGAGGAACAGAAGAAGTCGGGGAAAAAGGAATGCGGATATTGTGCAACCAGTGTACATGACTCCAATAGCGAAGCCTTTGTACTTGTTGAAGTTTACGTTTATTAACACATGCAGCATCATGAAGATAACACCGGAACCAGAGCCTGGAAGAAAAGGGATCGCAATTACTGTTGCTTTCAGTGGTTAAGAACTCATGTCAGCGTGTCCGACATCCTCACTCACAACTGCTGACTCGTTAATTCCTTCAAATAAGGCCTGAATATCCATTACACTTTTAAAATGATTTAACTGGGACACATGCACTCTTGTACGAAACTTGTTAATTGTGAACTGCAGTAGGTTCTATGAAATAGCGAATACGAAATTTTTATAAAAGATGTGCTTTTGCAACAATGTCATTCACATGGAGTTATTACCTGAGCTACCAAAGTGACCAGTTTGGCGTTTATAGAGACAAAATGTTTATCTGTGTTATGCAATATGAAATTTCACAATTACTATCAATTACCTTATCCATGCACATGTACGGATATATGTTTCCGTATTTGAACTAGTAAGGGCTGCATACACTGCCGGCAAGCACCACAAATTGCTCAGAAATATGCCGAAGTGATACGGGAAGGCAGTTAAATACAAATTGCTTTGTGAAACATTGCGATTTGTTTCTTCTCCAAAGAATGTTTACAAATATTGTATACCACCGAGACAAATAGTCTACCTAAATGCGTAAGCACTTCGCCCAAAGATTGGGTTGAAGTGTAAGATACAACTTCCATTATTCTTTAATAAATGTTGTTTATATGATGTTATTGTTTTTGACACCCATTTAACAACGTAAGCCTCAGTACGCACGTGTGTTTGGAAAGGTTACATCCCGTACACAAGCAGTAAATGCTCTTAGCGCTGAAGTTCGCTCTTGCAGGAAAACATATGTATGCAACATATACTGATCACGTCCATATTATTTTTACATTTTCCTTCACTGCATCTTACTACGCAACTGCAGTCTACACACCTTTCCTTACTGGTGAAAACTGTGTGAGTACTAATTGGTATGGCATCTACTCTCATCGCTTGAAAGCTTCCGCACCTACCCGTACCCCGCCTCACCACCGGCCTGAAGACCAGCGGCATTCTTCCGACCAGCTGTGAATAACATTTACATTTAAGAATTTTTAAACCAGACAAGTGCAGCAATAATGTAATCAAATTTAATGTGAGTACCCCTCACGTATGAGTGCAGTTGAGTGGTGGGCTGTGTTTGTGGGTGAAGCTGTTTGTGAAGCGAACAACTTAAGAACCTTATTCTAATGAAAAGCGTTGTTGTTCTTGTGGTTGTGCGTAACAAAATGACATCCACGCTAGAGACTAAACGCAAAACTTGTGTGATACAATGGGATTTTATCCCGGCTATGCACAGAAGCTGCCAAGTTGTTTACCAACTACAGTCTAGTCCACTTATAAGAATATCCAAGTGCCAAGGAAATCTCATCGTTATACCGATGATTGTTATATGCGGGTTGCAAAATAAAAAGACGGAGCAGAGCTCAAAACATTTTACTGTAATTACCCGATTCTAACGCGCCCCCGATTCTACCGCGCACCTGATTTTCCTGGCAAAAAAAACGAAAAAACTTGTGCCTCCGATTGTAACGCGCACGGAACTTTGTGAGCAAGAAAAACGAATGCGAGAGAAACGGACGATTTGTTTCCCGAAGTAATCTCACTTATCTCGCTCCTCGTCGCTCTCCACTGACCACATTTCGTCCTCGGTGTCGTCAAGCGCGTTCGCGATGCCACACTTCTGAACGAACGTTCAACCATGGTCGATGGAATCGTGGCCCACGCCTCGCACGCCCATCCCGCGAGCTTCTCCAGAGGCGCACGCTCCAGCCGACCGCTCGTTTTGAACGCGTGAGAGCCGCTGCTGCCATTGCTGTTATCGAGCGCGCAAGTGGAACGATTTGACGATTTGTGTGAACGCCGATAGAAAAGCCTAGGCACCTATGCTTCCCTTCCTGCGTCCGAAAAATTGTTGCTAAAAGCTTTGGCGCCACCTTGAGATGGGGATAGCGATGGATGGGACGACAGTTCCACTGTTTCGGCAGCTTCGGTTTCGTATCCGATTCTAACGCGCATGCAATTTTTCGACCTATTTTTCCGGAAAAAAAGTGCGCGTTAGAATCGGGTAAGTACGTTTTTTTGCAGGCAAGCAAGGTTGTACTGCTACCTATATGTGGAAAACAGCCATACCCGGTCAGCTTTGTTTCCTGCACATGAAGAGTTGGCGCACATCTTTTTCAAGTGCATCTATAGGTGCTTTACATAGCTATAGTATATTCTAGGCACTATAGCCTAGCTGAGCGAAGGCTCCTTGGTGGAAACGAAGTCCCTGAGACACTATCTTGCGTTGGGCCTCCTGCGAATGTGCTGCCCAAGTAGGCTGTGCAATCGTGTCGTCAGAGTTGTCACTGTCACCCTTGTCCTCAGCACGTATCCGCGCAACGATCGCCTATTCAGTGAGCCACTGAAACGTTTCGAAAACATCGGCCCTGACGTCTGATCCGCGGAAAAACGGACGCAGTTGAAGAGGCACCCAGTCAAATTCACAGCAGCAGGCACGGGGACGGGGCCAAAGCGGCGGCATCGGGAGGGGTATTTGGAAGGATAATTGTTCCCCTCCTCCTCTCGCTTCATCGTAAGCGGCGCAGTTGAATCGTTTTCCTAGGGGTGGACGGGATACGACGCGCATCGAGGCGCATGGCGTCGGCGTGATTGGCTTGGAAAGCCGGCAACAGCTCGCATTTTCGGGGCTTCCTGTAACCCGATTCAATCGTTATATCCCGATCGTTATAACCCGATTCAATCGTTAAATTATATCGGCTTGGGCTTCTTGTAGATAAGCTTTCATTTTGTATGACGCTCTTTTATGCACGCACAAAACATCACACGGAAGGCTTGAATTTGTATAAAACAGCTCCAACAAGATCATTGTGTGTGTGGAAGCACCATCATTCTTCCCCGAAAACACATTGTTTTCCCAGGGGATAGAGCGGTAATCGAAGTAAAAGTTTTTAACGGCTGCGGCCTTTTTAAAGTAACTGGATCCCCGCTTGTAGAAGGTCTTTCGGGGTGGCTTACAAGCCCGCAAATGGCAAAGTTGGCATGACAGCCATCCCTGTTGAGTGCCTGCAGTAAGAACTGCAGTTACCTTCGGTATACTTTTTTGAGCCCGCCCCCTTACCGAAGCGATGAGTATCTGGTGAAAGGAAATTGTTCTACCGCGTGCCTGCCAGTCTTTCTCAGCAGATCGAACAAATCTGTCATCGCGTATGCTGTGTGTACTGAAAGTACGACTCAAAAACAGTTGTTCAGCATCTTCGACGATCCGCATTCGCAAGATTTTTTTTGCCAGGTTTGCCGCCGAGCACTCTGCCTATGTCGACTATAGGCAACAACCTCCACGCCAGACTCACTGCAGCTACGTTTCTCTCGAATGACTATCCGGGCAGCTGCGACAATACATATAGAGAAGCTGAAGAAGGCCAACGGGGGCTTCGAGCGAAATTTCTGATGAACGATTGTATGTTGTGTTTGGTTTTTGCTATAGTCGTGCTATGAAATGCGTTGTAAGGCAATGGGAAGTGACCGCGCGCCGATTGTTCTTTTCTGCTTTTAATAAGTCACCACATAAAACAGTGCGCTCCAAATAATTCTTCGAGTTTTACAGCGAAGCTGTTAGCCTCTCGTTGCTCGGAAACTTTCGTGTAGCAAACAGAAAACCCAGGCAGGACCCAGCTTTTCTCGCCCAAGACGCCAAGCGCATGCGTCAGGGTAATAAGGTGTGCAGCATAGAGCTCCGCATTCGTGGGAAGAAAAAACCGCAAAACAAGCATCGAAACCGTATGATGGACGATAAGGCCCCGCTGAACACTTGTAACCCCACACCCCCATGTGTTCTTGTAAAGATTAGGTTTTCAACTGCTCTCTATAGGGGAGGTGGGTTGACGTCATTCCAGGGCTAGGGCATTCGTCAGGCAAGGCAGGACCCAGCAATATTTGCGCAAGACGTGCATGCGCCAGGAACCAACATTTGCCGCCAGAGAAGCCGAGTGCAAGTGACAATCCCGTCTAGTCAACGAGGAACATTTCATACCCTCTTCCATCAGCATGTGTGGTGGTTTACAACAGCTGCGCTGAACAGCCACTTTCGCCGGCCGGGATGGCATCAATTTTGATTTTCTTCTGATCCATGCTATGGAGCAAAACGCGGTGCCTATTTATTTATTCAGATGTGTGCGCGCTATGAAGCGGGTGGAATGCCAATGAACGCGTTAGAAAAGACGTAGAAGCTGTGGACGCTTTTTTGGAAGAAAATCCCGGTAGTGCACGTTCGCTGGACGAGCGCCAATCCAGCCAAGTAACGATTTTGCGTTAGAAAGCTCTCATTTAAGGACACTGTCCCACAGAAGGTGGGCAGCTCCCCCAGGGTCCATTGGCAATGACTCAACCTAACGGACCGTGAAACGGCGACATAACCAAGACGGCAGGCCAAGCAAACGCGTATACATCGGACCAATGACGATCAAATGCAGAGCAAGCCGGTGCAGTGGTGTAGGGAAGATATTATAAGCCATCCAAACAAGCAATACCAAAATCGGAACGCGGACTATAGCCGAGCATGGGCATATCTCCACCTGCAAAGTCGGTCCTGGTGAGGACGACCATACAAAAACTGCCGGGAACAAGGCGATTCCAGCATCATTCCAAAATAACGCCTATTGTCATACTGAATGTCACCAATGTTCCCCGGGGCCTACACACATAGCTTCGTTGCATAAAACTGCAAAGTTGCGAGTTTTCAGGAACTGCTCACCCACCGTACAGTACACCCATGGTCACCGCCATCCATGTGATTGTCGGGGCGAAACTGCACGCTACGAGTCCCAACGACATCAGCGTGCTTCCAGCGTGCAATACTGGAACGGCGCCGAATATCTGGCACAGCGGTCCAGCGAAGAGGCCTGCACCGATGAGCGTCATGTGGCAGCTTAAAAGGAACAAGAAACAGAAATTGCGCAAACCGAATATGGGGCAGCCGTAACGCGAATAAAATGCCTGGTTTTCATGGCACTCAGTTTGTCGTTGGGGTGAGGCGTGTGTTATGTAAAATTCTGTGTTACCGCAAAGTCGAGAAACGGTTCTGACTGTTCGCTCGGTAACTTCATTACCTCTAGTTTTTCGCTCCTGATGCAGAACATTCCGCCTATCAATATAAGTGAAGCAAACCTTTTATAACATTTATGACGCTTCTGCACAACCGATTGTTTGCCTTATAATTAGCTCATACCATTCCGCCTGCGTTAACCAGTAATAAGCAGCGGACTGAACAATTACATCTTGTTTAACCTCGAGAGAACCACAAGCCGCACTGTCAAGTGGGAAGCTGATATATATTGTGCATATTCAATAGACACTTCGGTGAATAAACTGCACAATATACGTATAGTTCGTAGTTAAATTACAAGAAAGGTGGGTCTCCTCGCAGCCAAGAAACCAGGGACACATGTATCGCTATAGAGAAAGACACAATCACCGAGTCAGGGCCACGCAGTGTCTGGACTTTCCGATAGAGTGCACTAGCGAATGAGAGGATAGCACTGAAAGTGCCAACTTCAGAACACTTCCAAAAAAAAACGGCCGCGTATCTGCTCCTTTCGTTGCAAATGTCTACGGAAACGATAGTCGACTGGCACAGTTGCCAAGTAAATGCCTCCCTTCCCTTTCCCGCTCACCTCTCATGCTGTTGCTGTCCCGTCTCGTTCCTCCCAACATAACACGCTCGAGGTTTTCTCAAAGAAATTTAAATTTACCGCGTTTCACTTCTCTAAGTCGGGTGCCTCGATGCCAACGCTGCCGTACGGCGCGGGCGAATCGAGGCGCCCTCCCACCATAGAGTTTCTCAATATTACCTAGAGCGGAAAGTGTCGCTGCGATCGCACGCCGACATGGGAATTGTGGGTAGTGTGCGAATCGGATGGGCAGCAAGTGGCTAGTACAAAGGGTTATGGATTAGGCTTCTCTGCTCGGAAGTGCTTGTTAGTTCTGTTTTCGGTATGCGTTACCGTTTTCGGGATGCCCCTTCTGGCATTCAATGGCTATCACAGATATGTCTAAATAACAGCGTGATTAGCACTTAACGCATGTGCGTGATTATCACTTAACGCGAAGCAGCCACCGCCGCTGCGCACGGCACTGCTCAAGGAATAGCCGGCCCCTCATTCGGAGCCCCCCGCGCCGCTGCGGTCGGCGCATATATTAGAGGGCGAACACGATCTGGTCACGTCCTCCACCGCAGCGGCCGGCCTGTGTCAACGCCTAAATATTTTTAGGGGCGAAGCTCCTTAGGGCGTGGGTCTGTCCATCCTCGACGTATGTATGTAGCCACCTCTAGTTTAGTTCTTGGATTGTTTACTAGATGGCGTGGCTACCTCTAGTTTAGTTCTTGGATTGTTTACTAGATGGCGGTACTTGTATATGATGAAAAGATGCGCTTAGATTGTTTACTAGATGGCGTGGCTACCTCTAGTTTAGTTCTTGGATTGTTTACTAGATGGCGGGGAGCGTTGTAATAAAATCCGCTCGCTGTTGGCGCGCGCTCGGAGTCGCCCGATGGATAAGGCTGCAGATGTGCGAGCCCGCGAGGCAGAAGCGCTCCGTGAAGCTGCGCGACGCCGCCGCCAAGATCCTGCCGTACGAGAGCGGGAGGCCGAAGCGTGTTGTCTGGCTGCGCGACGACGCCGCCAAGATCCCAGCGTTCGAGAACGAGAGGCCCAAGCGTCACGGCAACGGCGCGAGGACCCTGCCGTACGCGAAGCGGCACGGCTGCGGCGCGAAGAGGATCTCCAAAACGTCAGAGAACGGGAAGCGGCGAGAAAGCGCGCGTATCGGCAGGCAGACCCCGATGCAGTGAGAGCTCGTGAGGCGTCTGCAAAACGCATCAGGCGAGCTCAGCCCCAAGGTGCCGACGCGCGGTTTAAGCGAGACTTTCTAGACGTTACGTTCGGACACAGATGTAGTGGGCGAACTTTCACTGAAGAGTCACGGTTTTACCGATGATTTCCCCTCAGGAGCTTCGCCCACTCATCATCATTCACCCCGTGGATATGCTGTGAATTTTAGGGGCGAAGCTCCTTAGGGCGTGGGTGTGTCCATCCTCGACGTATGTATGTAGCCACCTCTAGTTTAGTTCTTGGATTGTTTACTAGATGGCGTGGCTACCTCTAGTTTAGTTCTTGGATTGTTTACTAGATGGCGGTACTTGTATATGATAAAAAGATGCGCTTGGATTGTTTACTAGATGGCGTGGCTACCTCTAGTTTAGTTCTTGGATTGTTTACTAGATGGCGGGGAGCGTTGTAATAAAATCCGTTCGCTGTTGGCGCGCGCTCGGAGTCGCCCGATGGATAAGGCTGCAGATGTGCGAGCCCGCGAGGCAGAAGCGCTCCGTGAAGCTGCGCGACGCCGCCGCCAAGATCCTGCCGTACGAGAGCGGGAGGCCGAAGCGTGTCGTCTGGCTGCGCGACGACGCCGCCAAGATCCCAGCGTTCGAGAACGAGAGGCCCAAGCGTCACGGCAACGGCGCGAGGACCCTGCCGTACGCGAAGCGGCACGGCTGCGGCGCGAAGAGGATCTCCAAAACGTCAGAGAATGGATAGCGGCGAGAAAGCGCGCGTATCGGCAGGCAGACCCCGATGCAGTGAGAGCTCGTGAGGCGTCTGCAAAACGCATCAGGCGAGCTCAGCCCCAAGGTGCCGACGCGCGGTTTAAGCGAGACTTTCTAGACGTTACGTTCGGACACAGATGTAGTGGGCGAACTTTCACTGAAGAGTCACGGTTTTACCGATGATTTCCCCTCAGGAGCTTCGCCCACTCATCATCATTCACCCCGTGGATATGCTGTGAATTTTTACACCGTGGACACCGTGGACAAGGTGTATTGCCTTTGCACTGTGCGATGCAGGGCTCCCAATCGTTTTGCCAGTGTAAGAGTGGGTGATTGCGCCCTACAGGCCAACATGGAGTGAATGTATTTTATCTCACCCGCCATGTTGTTCAGCACTGCTGCCAGTGCAATTGGCCAAGCCGCAGCTTCGTGGCTGGCGCCGTACTCTTCCATGATGGCAACGTACAGGAAGCCCGAGGAGCGGGTCAGAGCTGAGGCCAGGCAGGTCAGAAGACAAGCGACGATTGTAACGTGCCAGGACGTGTCCATAGGGCCTCCTTCGTGACGTTCCTTCGTTGCACTCTTCCGTCACGTCATGTCGTGTTGTTCTTAAAAACAGGAGCGACGACACAAACAGCGATTACCCGTGCCTGCCATTAAACTTGTGCTGACGAGGAAGACTAAATTTTTTTAGAGCAAATACATTTGGAAGACACCTTACGTAAACTTGGTTCAATGGCATTCAAAGGTAAACACTGCCGCCGTACGTGCGTTGCTCTCCGTATGACTATCTTCAGGAGGCTCTGTGAGCCGCCAAAAAAATTAAAGCAAACTTTCATAGTTTGTCGTTACCAGTGCTATTGACTAATTAAATTAAACCTACTGCACAAACTGTCCACGTTGTTTGATTTCATTTATTATACCCTAAAATGTGCCGGTGCATTACGAAAGAAGGCGGTTAATTTATGCCATACTGCAATGCTGTCCAACAAACGAAACAAGGAAGACACTTTAGCGCAAAACTAAGCAGAATTTTATTTTGAATAAAAAGCAAAACAAAATTGTTTCGAAATGAACCAACGAAACAAATAAATGACTCCCACCACAAAAGTATTATGGTAGGAACGTTCATGGTCGCAGCCAATTTTTAATTCCTGTAGTGGCTTCCCGGCACGACGGCTTTCCGTCTAACTCTTAATTTTGGACGAACACATATACAAGAAAAAACTAAAGCATCAATAGGAGCCTCTAGCAACAAGATTGGCAACAATGCTAATCATTTATGTATATTAATAGCAGCCTCTAGCAACAATATTGCCTACATTGCTTGTCTTTTCTGTATTGTTTATTCGACTTGTGTCTAAAAGATTTATTTCGACACACCTTAGTGATGTCGTCGTCCAAAGAGTTATACTGGGTGGTAAAATATAAGTGGACAGGTCTTTTTAAAATTAGATGCTTACATGTACGTGAAGACCACCGTTACAGTGAGGTTATGGGCCAAGGGGGGACACACAATGAGGTGGTACCTATTGATGTCGCTGGCTTAATTGGCTAAAATTGAGAGAGAGAGAGAGAGAGAGAGAGAGAGAGAGAAAGAGAGAGAGAGAGAGAGAGAGAGAGAGAGAGCTCTTTATTAGAAGAAAGCACAGAGGTCTGCGGGCATGTATTCACCTACATGCTACTCTGCGGGGATGGGGTGGAGGAAGTAAAGGCCCTAAAGGAAGTAGGGCGAAAGAGAGGGGAAAACAGAAGAGGTAAAAAAGAAGGCAACATGGAGTGTTCCGTGGGTCACGTAAAAATCCAGGTGTTCTCACAGATGACGATGTGGAGTTCTGCAGTGTCTCGGCGACGCCGATGTCGTGTAAATAATCAAACAGTGCATCTAACACTTTTCTCTGGGATGATGGAGATGACCATGGTCCAAGAAGAGCTTTCAATGATAAAAGTCCATTGTTGAGTCACTCGATCTTCTTGGCGAGGTCGTTCCTTTCCTGGTTGTACGCCGGACACTCTAATAAAACGTGTTCAGCAGTTTCTGGCAAACCACAGTTATCACAGTAAGGGTTTGTGGTTTGACCGAGGCGATGTCGGTAGGAGTTCGTAAGTGCTGCGTTGAGGCGCAGCCTATGGTAGAGCGTCTCAAGTCGACGTGGGATTCGCTCTGGGAGCCTCATTCTCAGGTCAGAGTCTATGTCATACAGAAAAGGGTTGTGAGTTTTGCGAAAAGACCAGAGCTTTTTAGCGGCTGCAGTAAGCAGGCATGTTTGCAGTGAAAAGTTAGAGGCAATCGTGTTTCTGTGCAGTTTCATTTGGCAGAATTCTTCTAGCGCATCCGTACTCCGAGATATCGAACTGCGAAGTTTAATTGCCGTTCGCATGGTTACCCATGCAAGACAGTGAACCCCGGCGCAAAGCACCTGCCTTTTGTGACGCGCCTGCTGTGTACGGTGTTTAATTCGAGAACGGGGTGGAGTCATAGGAAAAAATTAAAACTGGCACCCTTTCAGTCTTGGCTTGAGTTATCGCAATCTGCAGTACTCGGACCTTCTATCAAAACAGAACGAAAAGGTGGAGCTTTGCGCCAGACTTCGCTCTCTAGCATGCGTAAACATGCGAACGGGAATTAATATTCTTAGTCCTATATATCGGAGTACGGACCCGCTAGAAGAGTTCTGCCAAATGAAACTACGTAGAAACACGATCGCCTCTAACTTCTCAATACAAAGATGCTTGCATACTGCGACCACTAAAAAACTTAATTATTCAATTTTAGTTAATTAATCCACCGGTATCAATAATTAACAACTCGTTCTGTTTCCCCCTGGGCGGATAAACTCACTGTAGAGGTGGTCTTCACGTAAAATTAAACGCCTAATTTTTAAAAAACCTGTCAACTTAACTTTGATCACCCTGTATATGGTGACAGCCTTCGCGGAAAAAGGTGAGCTGAACGCCTACATGCCATTTATAATTAGGGCTATGGGGCCAGTGTGGCTAGTAGGGGATGATAATGTGTAAAGAGGCCGTAGCAATGTAGGCCTTGATTTCGGCGAGTTTTATGCCCGTGTGTATGAGCTTTCAGCGCACGTTAAAGCCCCCCAGGTGGTCAAAACAGATCCGGAGTCCTCCACTACGGCTCGCCTCGTCGCCTGCGTTGCGCCGGTGCGTTAAACCCTACAATCAATCAATCAATCAATCAATCAATCAATCAATCAATCAATCAATCAATCAATCAATCAATCAATCAATCAATCAATCAATCAATCAATTAATCGATCGATCGATCAATCAATTGGGCAAGTTATTTCAAAATACGGGGGAGATATACACAGGCAATGACGCGGTGTTTATCAAGTGTGATAACGGAGAGATAGCATTCAACTGCTATCTCTGCTGAAAAGAATATTGGGATCTGATAAAGCGGGTGGCGCGACTTTTAATGGCTTCCGTCGGGACGGTAGTTATGATTGTGTAGCAAGGTCTCAAACTGACCTAGTTGGTATACATTCCTCGCGGTTAAAGAGCACAAAGTTAACGGGACGAGAGGAGGAAACAACACGATTGCTTACTAACAACTGAAGATTTATTAAAAAACTGAGAAATATACAAATACGCACCTGCGCATTAATGCAGCCATGACGTAGATAACTCCCCACACACACTCACCCCCACAGAGAAATGCAAATTTGAAGATAGGCAAGTTCACGTGTTTTCAAGATAGGCGAATTCATTCTTCAGCGGAGTGAGACTTAATACAGGCATGAGAATTACTTTTATAAGGAGAAATTTTTCCCATGCGCACGTCTTTGTGTACAAGTAGTACACTTCCAGGTTATTAAACAGGGGGTAACAGCCATTCCTAGAGCAATTTGGTTAAATGTATGACGTATACGTGCCCCATAACGTGTTGCGATGTTTACGCAGGTGCTAATTGATGCACCACCCCGAATGTCCAAAATATTTTCTATCACACTACAAGGAGATGACTCCACCATGCTGCTTTTGGAGTCGGCAAACTGCGATTCGTGCTTTACCATGCAGGTTGTACCTATCCAAATGGTTGGGTTCATCCACAAGGTTGTATACATTCACAAAACACCTGAAAGTTTTCGGGGCCCACCAACTGCCTTGCCTGCCACTACGCTGACCATGCGCGACAGATGGACACAGCGTTGCGGGATGTCCGCGGGGCGGGGTGAGTAAGGTACAAATTACAACACAAAAAAGAACCCGACCAACAAGAAATAAAGTGCAACAAGATCGAGAACTGGGCTTGTTGATATACATTCATTGCGATGGAACCATGCAAACGTAACGAGACGAGAAAATGGCGCAACGCGACGCCTCCCTAACAACTTCAGATTTATTTGAAAACGGGGAATTACTTCAAGCCTGGACGTGGCCGCGCTCACGTGCACTTCTCGGCACATTCCTCTAAGCATGGCTGCTACCTCAAGTTTTCCCGTTGAAATGTTCTGTTTACACAGAGAGCCGCACGCCCGACAGAAATTTCAGGAGCATTCCTTATCCAGGCACAGCAAAATTCTCACACTGCGACCAATACCCGGACAATGAACACACCCTCTGGACATGCCCAAACATACAAAGCCCCCTGATATCTTCCCTGCAACCAATTCCTGCCACAAAGCGCCTTACTTGCTGGGAGGCATGGGTCACAACCCCTAAGGAGCTTGAAGAGCTCTATTGGACCCAGCTTGTGAAACTCATTAAAACCCGCCAAGACTATGGTATAGTCAGGACTATAGTCCCTCTAACCCAACCAAGAAGCCGAGCAGTCCTTTAGACACAGGTTTCAAAACAAAGTTTATTGCTCTCTCTCTTCTAAAAATGCATTCTGATACGCGTACTAGTTCCCCTCCCTGCCCTTGCTGGAGTGTGAAGTTTGCTCATTGACAACCTGTGCATTTGCCATGGGTGACAGCCCTTGAGCTTAGCATTTCGAGATTGCGTTGGTTGTGTGTGGGGCGTTATCTACGTCACGACTGTCTTTAGTGGGCAGACATGCAGCCTAAAGTAAAGTGTCAGGACTGGAGTGCTCGGCACCAACCTTTTTAGACATTACCTTGATTGTTCGTTATAGGTTCGGAGCTCGCCCAATCGACGCTCATAGACGGCGTAGATGACGAGTTCGGTCTTAGAGAGGCGAAGAACGTGAAGGGTACTCGCCTCCTGCGGTGTCTCAATACAGTGCGCCGTCGAGTGAGCGCAACTGTAGCCTCTTCATTCTGGGTTTCAGTTCGCGAAATATTTGAGTAGGAGACTCGGCGCCATGCCAGCGCTGTGATGGAATTCATTTATTTCTCTAGTTCTTCCGTATTGTGTAATTAAAGCGGTCCTAGCTTTTTTGTCTCTCTCTCTATGCAGTTACAGTTATTTCAACGGGTAAATCACCGTTGCATCTTAGATACGGAAGAAATCTCGACTGCCATCCAACCTTAACGCAGTTCCGTGGTGAACCCCTGGTCACGTTAGTGAAAGACAGCTGATTCACAGTTGAGCGGCTATCAAAAAGAGTCCCTTTCAAATTTTGGTGACACGATGAGGTATCCGCGGCGAGTATACTTGTATTTTGTTTACTAACGCCAAACTCCTGCTCTTAATATTATACACCAAAAATGACGACAAATCATCGCTGTAAAACAATCTGAACATAGTTGACCATGCTTCACGAACTTTTCGCGGACGGTGCGACTGGTTTAGAGCAGAATTGTAGTGATAAGCTTGCCTTGTAAGTTTAATTTTCCCCGAAACGAAAATGAAGCACGTACCTTAGGCGCGGTGTTCGGTTGAACAATGCACAAAGATGCGCAAGCGGCGCACCAGTCCTAGACCACTGGCCAATGATATGTAGCAATGGGGACTCCTCTGTAACTGCGCGTACGTCACAAGGGAGGCCAGTAACTGTGAATTGCTTGGCTAGCAGAACGCTCCATTTACTTCTAACGTTCGCTTCTGCCCACAGTACCAGTGTTGCAAGGCTGCATTGCTCCTACAGTCTGCGTCATAAAGCGACCTGTGTATTTGTATGGGAAGTCGAGGTCCTGATTGCGCACTCTGCCGCAGCTCTCGTCAACAAAGAAAAAGCTTATCGGACGTAGCTCCGAACCGCCCGCAATCTCAACGGCCATTGTGGTGATACCAAGCGGATACATGGTGTAACCAAGACCCCAGTGTTTGTCGACCGCATTCTCGGTAGGAATCCCCATAGAAGTTTTATGCGCGTGGCAGGGTCGCCTGTCTATGTGAAACACGGTAGTGAAGCGGCAGAGAAGAAAGTTATGCCCCTATTGAAAATAACAATTGTTGCATGAGTGAAAAAAAATATGGCGGCTTTCTCTTCTATCGACAGCCGACGGTACCAAAGATCGGAGACGGTGCGAGGAGCAGAAACGCTTCAGCATTTTCGTAGGGACACCAAGACTCCGTAATGAGTTTAAACGGGAAATGATTACATTTTATGTTAAAAATTGCGATACCCGCCCTGGTGGCTCAGTTGATAAGGCGTTGCGCTGCTTTGCACGAGTTCGCGCATTCGATTCCCGGCCACGGCGGCCGCTTTTCTGATGGATACGAAAAGCAAAAACGCCCTTGGTAAGAGATTCCAGCGCAAGTGAAAGGTCTCCAGGTGGTCAAAATAAATCCGAAGCCATCCACTACGGCGAGCCTTATCGCCTTAGTTGCGTCGGCGCGTTAAACCCTGCAATCAATTATCACCAAACAATGCGAGGATGAACATATGGTCGCTTTTACAAAAGTGACGTGTCTTGTGAACTCCATCGCAGCAGGCACAGCAACGATAGAAGTATTGGCGCTTTCCAGGATCGTCTCGTGTTGTGCAGAGTATATTACGTTTGACAGAGCACCGATGGTAGTACTATTGCGTTTTCACTTTATTATAGTCAATATGCCTTTTATCTTGCGTCGTTTTTTTTCTTCTCTCCGGTAAATTGACGCGAGACATTTCCAGTCGACGTAGTTAGCTCTACATGCTCGTTATTAGCGGAGACGTTCTTTCGCACTTATGTAATTAGCGCGCGAAAAGTATTTCTGTATGACTCACTACATCTCTCAAACACGTGCTTCTAAATCGAAGCCCAGAAAGCATTCCCTACAGCCACCATTTCTCAGCTTCGACGAACAATCCTTATTGATGCGAGAATGCGTGTTACACTAACGCTTAGAAGTCGAGGATGCGAATCGCAAAACAATCGTTTCTCTATTTTTATCAAAGGGTCGGCCATATGGCGGACCATATTAATGCGAAAGCACACGTTTTTCTGTTGCAAGCCAACGCGAGGGCAGAAACACAGAATATGTGATAGAAAAAACTTAGAGTTGTGGTTTGAGCAAGCACTAGTCGGTAATTGTGGTCCGGGAAGGAGAAAACGCAGGGCCGTAGGAAAGTAGGCCGCTGCCACACGTAGTACTAGCCATTCGGAGACGTGAATGTACCGACGGGAACGAAAAATGTGTTCTTGGCGATGGCAAAAGCGAGGAAAACAAATTTCGGAGAGTGCTGCCCTTTTCGCTTGCCAAATGTGACGGGTGGGCCGCGGAATAAACGTTTTGCAGCAGACGAGCAGAATTTCCATATTGGCGTTCCCCTCCACATACTTCTCAAGTTCTATGTACTCTCCGTAATTAGTCGGTTGCGTGGGCGCCGGTGGTCGCTTTTTTGTGTAATTAGGATTTAAGGCAATAAAAATACCGATGCAACGATTTTGCTTCAGGTGCTTCTCAAGCACTTCATCGGTTCTTCGTAGTAATATAATGACCAAGCACGCGCAGGTATCACCTCTGCTAGCAAAAACGCCCGTGTGTACGAGATTTCGGCGCACGTTAAAGATCCCCAGGTGGTCGAAATTAATCCGGAGCCCTCCACTACGGCGCGCCTCATCGCCTGCGTTGCGTCGGCGCGTTAAACCCCACAATCATCATCATCATCATCATCACCTCTGCTGTGGTGAAGCGGCCGCCAGGCCGTAATTCAGTCTGTGCCCAGACGGCGGAAGCGTCAACCAGAATTTGTGAACAATTTTGACACCGCAACTACATAAGTCTGTTAGTGGACCTTGTGGCGATAAACGCTATTTGAAAAACTCTTTTCAAGGATGACGTACGGAGAAAAAGGAGCTAAATTTCTCGGAAAGACACGGGTATCCAGAGGATCCCTTGACACCAGGGCGAAATATACATAGCGATGGGTCGAGAAGTAGCGGGTGTCTCAGGTTTTATTATAAGTTTCGGTGCGCAAGTGTCCTTGTTTCAAAGCGTGCCAGCTTTGTAGTATTGGGATCATGAGCTGGTGCACCAGAGTGCAACAGGGGTGGGGAGAGTTCACTCGAACATATAGGGGGTGGAACGGCCGAAGACGAGCAAGGACGTTGATTATTCAGTAGTACTACGCAGGGCAGTGTTTCAAGCGAAGTTGACAAACGGAAGAATAATTTCGAAATTGCGGTGGTCAAGGATTACGCACTTAGAAAGCACGTTAGAAAGGGTTCGGTGAAAAGATTCGGTCAGGCAATTTGTTTTGGGTTGATAACCGAAGCTAGTTAAACACGCAGTTTTATAGGCACGCAGAAGATCCTCAACGATGGAGGAGAGAAAGGTGCGGTCGCTGTGACTATGCGGAGAATGCGAGGTGAACCACCCGCTTTTGCAGCTGTGCCGTTGCGTACTGGTGGTGTCCCCGCGCATCTCTCCAAGGGATCGGCCCCCTGTCACCATCCCTGGGTAGCCGGCCTTCGTTGTTGGCAGCTATTCACACACTTCAATTCCAACCTTGTCGAATTGCGCAATTGGAATGAGAAGGGGCTGCAGGTCACCCCGTGGAGGAGTCGGTTAGTACTTGCGATGGCGTCAGTAGGCAGACGAGGTGGCCGATCTCGCGATACTTCTAGAGTTGTCAGGCAGAAAACGGGGGGCGGCAAAAATAGTGAAAAAGTAGCGGCTCCACATTCGGTCGCATGCCCCTTTAAACAAACATTTCCAGCAGTTGCGTCGTGCTGGCAAGCACTAAGAATAGAACGGCGAAGCGAATGGGTTATGACAGAAACACAGGTGAGGCCAGTAAGACAGTGATTGAGACGGTGCGTGTTTTTAACGAACGGCATTTATCCAGTTGACGGAGAACGCGGCTACTTGAAGGCGACACGTGGCCCGTAAGACAGTCAGCGATGGGTGCACAGTAAGCATTAGCCCTCTTGACAGACGGCATCTCGGGAAGATTATGTTTTCCCGATTACGTAACGAGTACCACTGTGATTGCAATATTTCGGAGCTGCTAGACAGCAGAAGATGAAGTCGAGGACAACAGACATCAAGAAAGCGCTTCTGCGACTCGATGTTTCTCGCCAGTGTTTGTGAAATCATAAGTGAGAAATTGTGAAATGCTATTGTTGAAGTATGAGAACCTAGTAGAACAGGAGCCCTGAAAAATTCTCGAAGGACAACAAGCACACACCGTAATGGGCGGTCATGATAGCGAAGTCAGGGCCGTGAAGGTATGGATGAAATTGGTGAATGACCCGAACACGGCCAGGCACTCTGGCTCCGCAGAAGATACGTTTTCTCGAGCAGTTGTCGCGGGATGTTTGGATTAGGGCTTTGGTAGCCACTATTTCCTGAAGCTGTTCCTCATGCTACAGCAGGGAGCATAATGGCGTGAAATGTGGTGGGCGTAGCGTTGTCGAAGTGGCGTAGAACTGGGTGGTGCGTGAGAGCGTATTTCAGGGCTTGAAGGGCTGATTCGCACTCGCTCGACAAAATATAGGGCGTGCCAGACTGTACAAGCTTGTTTAGAAGTAAAGGAATGGTCGCTAAATAACGCATTAAGCGACACAAATAACAGGAAAAACCGAGAAACCTCTGAACAAATCTTAACTGAGAGGGCGGAGAAAATTGAGAATAGCGGAGATCTTGCAAGCATATGGCTGTATTATTCCCGCTTTTATAACGACATGACTTAATACCGTAACTCTCTTGTGAGAATAGCCCCATTTTTTCACTTCGAACTCAAGCACCGCGCGCGAAAGGCACGCCGACATTTCATCCAGATGGTTCAGATGTTCGGGAAACATAGACGAAAACATAACATCATCCAAGTAGCAGAAGAATGTTTTCTTTTTAGCCACAGAGCACTGTAAAACAACTCGTACAAACGTGGCCAGTATATCGTACAGCTCGAACTGCGTCCACAGAATTCATAGAGGCTGTTTGGAATGGTAGAGGCTTCTTACCTTTGACGGACTCTCGCCAAGGGATTTGCCATCAACCGGACCGTAGATCAAGCCCTCAAAGAATCACCAATGTGATGTATAAGGTACATATCTTTTTGAATAACCTTGTTTAGTACCTTGTGATGAACCCAAAAACGCACTTACCATCCTTCTTTTCCTCAAACTTGAAAGAAGAAGACCTCCGCGAGACCACGGACTTGACGAGGGGAGGTAACATTGTTGCTGAGCACGTCGGCCTGTTTTCTTGAAATATTTTTCTTTCTGATTACTCGATACGGTGTAGCCGTCGGCGAGCAATGGGGGAGCGATCAGTTTCAATTTAGTGTTCAATCGTGAACGTCCGGAGGAGAAACAGCGACAGCACGAGTAGAAGGAAGTCTTGTGCTTGGAACGTAAGTCTAAAATAGATTTGGGGCAGTAATGTCCAGGCTGATTGCGGTGACCCGAGTAGATGCTGGGGAGTTCGAAATCAAATTGTATATGCTCTAGCCAAACCAACCGTGACCATACTGACAATCTCGTTTGCGACAAAACCATTCGCGCAGCGCCAGGGTAATATAGTTCGTTTCGTTATTGTATTCCGTGCGGTAATTTGTGACGTACATTACACAAACGGGACAAGGTCGGAGCGAGTGTATTCCCCAGTGAGGCAGACTAATGAAAGGCCCAGATTACCCTCTTAAATGGTTCCATCGGAAACGGACGGGTCGTTTTTCTTGCTTACTTCGAGGAAAGAAATTCGCAGCCCAATATCAACTTTTTGACCATGGAGAAAGCACTGTGCGTAATATATTTTGAGTAAACCCGGCAATTAATATCAAGAGGGCGTGATTGCCCTGCTATTACAAACACCGAAAGTAGAAAGCTCTACGCACGGAGTGCTCACATTCCTCATACGTGAACACAAATCAGCAGAAATAATCGAAATGCTTGCTCCTGTGCCAATGAAAATTCTGAGTTCCCTGCGGCGCTACTGTTTCTCTTTCGCGGAGCGTATTCCCTGACGGGCGCTTTTGTTCCCGTAGAGTCCATTTTGTGATCTTCAGAACGCGGTTGCTGAAACAAAACCTATAGATCCAAAGCTTTCATTCAAATTTTTCGGCCTCAGTGGCGAATAAAAGCTAGTGTAGAATACATCTGACGCATAGTTTACTTTCACAGATAATCTTTTTTTTTCGAACCACCTCAGCGGATAAATTGCCACCTGCAGCAGCCACCATAGCAATTCATCAGGCGAAGCTATTCCCTTGCACAATGGTGGGTGACTTCATCTCGACCATTATTCGCAAGGAGGAAAAAAAATCACGCCACGTGCGAATTCTATCCACCGGTAGATAGGAGGCCACAGCTGGCATGTAAGCTCTGTGCGATCTATGAAACCCATGTTCATGGGCACATGCTTCTCTGAAAGGCACGACGAGGAAAAATTACACCACTCGAAAAAATATTACGGTACCATAATGCAACGAGGAAAGCAGCAGTGAGTAGTGTTGTAACCGCTCTGATATCGGATCCACCCGGCCCGGATGGCTCCGGTTCTCTGAAAATCACCTTAGAGCCTCCTCACGTCGCCTTAGACCGGTTCAAGGTGTTCTTCCCCGTCGCTTGAGCCTCTGAGCGCCGCAGATTTGGCACTCTTGACTCGCTCCTCATACCCCAACATGGCGGAAAACACCGGCAACCCTGCATGACTTAGCATCTCTCCGGTCCGAGAGCGCACGCCTACATAAAACTATCCCTCCAAAGAATGGATTCTGGGCTGTCGACTGTTCGCACAGCCCTAGAAAGTTAGAGACTACGGCAGGAGAATGCCTACCCAGCATTGCGACGCATGTGTTGTGTTTCCCTTTGCTTGATTTTTCCCGCTTTGCTTTTTTATACGCGGGATGGTATGCCGCAGCTCCCTCACGTGCACTTCTGTGGTGAACTCGCATCGTTTTTTGTTTGACGATCAGTGTATGCAGATTATTAAAATTTGATTCCTGTGTAACAAGCGCTGTAGAGTACTTGAGAGAAAAAGCCAGAGCCGTTGGTTAGTAATGTCCACACGGCTGAGCGCATGCAAGCGCAGAACGAGATTGAGAAAGTGAACAAAGCGAAGCTTGATTGATTGTAGGGTTTAACGCGCCGACGCAACGCAGGCGATGAGGCGTGCCGTAGTGGAGGGCTCCGAATTAATTTTGACCACCTGGGAATCTTTAACGTGCGCCGAAATCTCGTACACACGGGTGTTTTTGCTTTTCACCTCCATCAGAAAAGCGGCCGCCGTGGCGGGGAATCGAACCCGCGACCTCGTGCTCGGCAGCGGATCGCCTTAGCCACTGAGCCACCGCGGCGGGTCAAAGCTATAAGCTACACATTCACGTGCGCTTCTTTTACATGCACATACCAGAGTACACACGCGCATACAATTTAAGAAATGTAATTTGCATCCTTAACCCTTTCAACCCTGGTGTCGTCAGTTGATGACACTAAATATCCCCTGGCGCCTTCAGTATAAAACAGAAATTGTTAGTTTTCAAAACAAAGGCTTTTCAAGGATGCCTCTTGCGAAGAACGTCACAATTGTTGTGGTTTTACGGGGATGCAGGACATGAAAAAGAACCCCAGTAGACACAAAGCATGACGACGGGGCCGGTAATAAAACTGAAACCCGGGTTTGTGAATCTGTTTTTAGTGCCAAGCAGTATGCCTCTAACCAGCCATGAAAATGTTCGCGTCAGCGTCAGCAAAAAACTCCCCGGTTACTACTACTTACTACTGGCTACGTTCTGGCTACAGGAATTACTGGCACCGCCAGGGATCAAACCATAGCCACTAGAGAAGCAGAGCGACAGCCCGTCGGCTTGCCGTCTAAGCTACGATCTTTTTTTTTCTTTATTACCGGTCTTCGACAGAAACAGGTACAATGAAAAATAAAAATCAACAGTAATACCGCCATCCCACCAAGGGCCGGCGCTGCCTTTTAAAATGACCTAACCCCATTAGGGATTCAATTTTTGACAACCACTCTGGGGGAGAGCTTTTCGCTATAGGAACTTAAACGAACTCTCATACATTTTGGTCGCGCGTCTACATAACAATGAAGTCAGGCCATGCGCGACCGCGAAAGACTGTGCAGGCTCGATTCCCGGCCACACCAGCCGCTTTTCTGGTGGAGGCGAAAAGCAAAAATGCCTGTGTGTACGAGATTTCTGAGCACGTTAAAGATCCCCAGGGGGTCAAAATTTATTCGGAGCCCTCCACTACGGCGCGACTCATCGCCTTCAACGACTGAGGCTTGGGCATGTTGGTTCATGACTAAAAGGAGGGGAACAGCGCAAATTTGACAGACACGAGAAGACACTTCGTTGCGCCGGCGTGTTAAACCCTACAATCAATTCCGTCATTCAAGCGAAGCAACATGCCGATAAAGTATCGCTTGAATTTTTCTACGTCAGTTTCCTTGAGAACGAAAAGAGCCTGATAGTACTAAAAAAATGCGCGCTCCACCTCCTCTTTTTCCCAAGTTACGTAACCGGTCGTTTCGATTTCTGAACATTTCGTCGGCCTTGCGCTTTTTAGGGGCGAAGCTCCTCTTGCTCGGGCCCTGTCCCAGGCGTACACGGCACATTGTACACGGTACATTGATGATGATTGTGGCAGGATCCCCCTAGCGATTGGCCAACCAAATATTAGCCGAAGAGGTCATAACGTTCAACGCGTTCGTTGCTACCCAACAAGGAGGAGAGGAAGAAGAGGTTGTCGTTCGTCGCCTGCGAGCTCAAGACTCTCGCTCGGACCCTGTCCTGTCTCTCGTTGCTGCCATACACGGCGGAATGATGATGATTGTGGCAGGATCCCCCTAGGGATTGGCCAACCAAAGATTGGCCAAAGAGGTCAAAACGTTCACCGCGTTCGTTGCTACCCAACAAGAAGGAGGGCAAGAAGAGGTTGTCGTTCGTCGCCTGCGAGCGAAGACACGTACCAGGGGGTACGCGACATAAGACGCTCTGCAGAAGGCGACGGCCAAGGTGGCTAAAATGTCACACACCGAATTCACCAACTTACCCATGGAGATTCTCATCGTCCCAAACGAGCCCTACATAATCACCACAAACATCAACGTCGTCAACGGGCTTGTCAACGGAGCGGTAGAAAGCTTGACGTGTCGAGTCCTTATATGATGTGTGGGCGAATGTTTCATGGTTTTACCGATAAGCATTTTAGCTTCGCCCCTCACATCTTCATTCACTTCGTGGAGATGGCGGGATTTTTCTATCCCTAATGCCAGTTTTGTGGGTGCTTCTCCGGCCGCCCAATGTTCCGCCCTCGCGCTCACTAGCGCTCTGTGATAGTAGTGCGGCAGTATGAACTCGAGTTTTCGCTTAATCTGCCCTATGTTGTCTTCGAACATGCCTGGGTTTTTGCTCTCCAGTGCAATCATCTTTTGGAGACTCGTTCGCAAAAGGGTTTATTTTTCTTTTTTCTCGTATTCGATACAGCTAGACCTTTCCTTGGCTTTTATTTTAACGTCTTGCTCATTCATTTCCCACTTCTCCCCAATTTTACCTTTATGGTTTTCAGCTATTTCCGTAATATTTTCCACTACAACACCCATGAAAATTTCATCTTGTAAGAGTTTCTCCTTCAGTTTCCATAGGCCCCATGAGAAAAGTGCGTTCCGTTTTTTCCTCCCTAGTCTACATTTAACCAAACAGCGGACCGAGAAATAAATCGGTTGTTCATCATAGCCGTGACATCAGATTAAATTTAGGATAATTATTTAGTGCTGTTCTACTCTGAAGAAGGGTGCTCTGCGAAGCTGGACGCAGTCCATGAAGTGCACGAAGCAACAGACGTTTGTTTGTAATTTTCGATCGAGCATACTTCCTATGCAGTTAGTCGAAACGATCTTGGAAGTACTCCAGCTTTATTCTAATGCACAAACATAGAGCTGTCTGTTCCCCTGTCGAGTCGTGGGCATCCTACTGTCTGAGTAACAACAACCGCATCTGCTGGAGCACTCTGGACACCTGACACATAGCATTCGGCCGTTTGACGTCCTCGATCAAACCTACCTCCAGCAAAAGTACGTCATCATTGAAGGCATGAAACCTGTAGCTGCGAGTCCACGTCCCCCTCCCTCCACTGCCAACCCGTGCATGCGTAACCGCAATTGGCCATTGGCGGGAGCTTAAAAGTGAAAGACACCGCTCAAAATGTCGCTGTGAAAGCCCTTCAAGCTGAAACAAGATATACTGGCTTAAGTCGGCAATCCAAGCGGATAAGTTGCTGTTATTCCGGGAGGGATTCGCAGCTACTCGACGAGCTGAAACTTCGGGTGGCCATGGCGGCAGCGGCAGTGGCTTTCAGTTAATTTCGCGCCCGTTCGCGCTTCTGTTCAGGCCGACGCTTCTTAAATTCCTTCTTTTCTTCATCCGAGTGAACGGCATGCCTCCGTCCATGGAGGGGTTCGAGGTCTTTCTACCGCCCGAACCTGCGGATGTCCGTTTTCGAACCGCGTCGTATGAATCTTACTGTCTGTGTAACCCACCAACCAAAACTGAAACCGCTCGACCAGAGGACTGCACGGTCCTGATTTTAAGGCCCGGGCCCAGCCCAAGCCTGCTTTCTGAAGCCCGAGCCCGACCCTGGACGTAGCACCTAGCCCGGGTGCTCTTAAGAGAGGCTGGCCCGGGCCAGGTGCCGTGACCGCCATCTGAAGCCGAGGCAGGGCTCTTGCACGGTCATTTGTTTTTAAGCCTAAGGAGAGCCTGTGTGTGCATTACTAGGCCGGGATTAGACGCTGAAGAAGATTTATCCTATTTGCTGCAGCCTCATCGTAGCATGCAATCAGACAGAACGTCTAGTCTGTACACGGTGTTCAGCACGTCATGAACTGAAATGCAAAACATCAGGGTAGAGAAGTGCACGTACTTTAGCTTACCCCATCTCCAGTTGACGTGTCACATCGGTGTAATAATAGCCAGTATTCTTGCATGAGCGACTCCATCACCTTTGATGACCAGATTCTGGAAACTTCACTTGGTTGTCTCGGCTACAAGTTGGTATTGCGGGAATGTTTTGCTCCAAGTTCAAATGCACGAATATGTATCTGCACTGAAATGTTTTACCTACAGTTGTTGCTCAGCGGTGGTGTTTGTCCAGCACGCGAAGTCGATTCCCGGCCACGGCAGCGGCATTTCGATCAGTGTGACATCCAAAAAATCCGTGTATACCGACATACGTGCCAAACTTTCCAGTGTGCCTGACTTAATCCCTTAACCGCTGGGGCATTTCCTCTTAATCGTACCCTCGGTATTCAATGACGTGGAATGTATGCAGGCAACCTAGTGTGCGCGACCATATCTGTGGCCAAGCGTCTGTTGCTAGGCAACATTGTGCGCACGGCCCGCAGATCAGGCATCCCTCTTCTCCTTCATGCAGCCGTGTGAGTACGCCGTCACTCGTTACCTCGGGCTCCGCGGGATGGCGGCACTTGTCCGTGCTAAGCACGACTCCGAAACACATGACTGTGTTTCACGTTACGAACTCATCGCCAAACACAAAGTATTGCGTAGAGTTCACGGTGAGTGCGATTAATAACGTCTCTGTTGGCGGCACAGTTTAGAATCGGATTTGAACGGAGCAGGTGACGCACGCCGGTGCCTTTTTTTCTTCGGCGTTCGGCCGCAGTGGCCCAGGCTGCGTTGCGTCCGTGGCGCATCAGCCATGGCTGTGGCCGTTTCTAGTGTTGCCAATCGAAGAAATTGACCGCTAAACATTTCAACGAATACCGTCTAGACTTTGTTTGTTATACAATAAAATATAAAATATTGATGCAGCCTATGAAATACCATAAAAACAGTGTAGTGAGTATCAGACCGTATCACCCTATCAAAACACGTTTTAATGCAAAGCGTTCAACTAACCTAAAGGATCGTGTAAAAATAAACGCAGAACATACCTTGTAATGCTATTTTCTACACTTGTTACCCTGCCTGCTTTTCCTGTACTGTTCCTCCCTTCTACACTTGACTTCCCAACTATTAACGGCCGAGTCCATGAATTCAACCCCCAGTCCGGACAGGGCCCACGGCGCCGTGGGCGGGCCAGGCCCAGGAGCGCGGATAATCCACTTCGGGCGGCCCGGCCCGGCCCGCGTACCGGGCGTGGCGCGGGTTTGAGGGTGAGCATGGGCCCGTATAACGGCTCTATGGTCGACCACGGACGACAGCTGACAAGTCACGTTGAGCCGCGAGACTTTCACGTTTAAATCTCTCACCAGCACAACAGACACGTCATCGGTAGCGGCATAAATTCTAGCTTTGCGTGCACACCCCTTTCTTCCACCACCAACCCTTGCACGCATAATCCAACATTGGTGCTAGGAGCATACTTTGGCGTAAACTACACAAGCGAAAATGTCGCTCGGGAAGCCTTTCAAGATGGAGAATTATCGGCTCGCGGCGGAATTCCAATCGGGCAAGTTGCTCTTCATCCTCAGGGATTCGCAGCAACTCGATGAGGTGGAATTTGAGGTGTCGACGGCGGCGGCTACAAATATGGCAGAAGTGGCTTTCATTTGTTTTACGGCCAATTTCGCTTCTGTAGATTCTTCACAAACATCTGATATAGCTGCCGGTTGCGAGCTTGTGAAGGAGGCATCGTTGGTAGCAAGAGGATTAACAGCTGTGAAAAAGTATCAGCGTTTGCGAGGAGTGGCCCCGGAGCGGCGCCGAGTAAAGAGGCTTCACCGGAATAAAAACAGGGGCGCGGACAGGAGGGGGGGGGGGGGAGTTAGAGGGAAGGGGCTTGTCACTCACTGTTTCGCAGTAATGTAAAGCCTATCTGGCCGTGCCTGGCTGCACCCCTGAAAATGTGCGAACATCACGTCTCCCGTACCCTGAAGGCATTCCGCGACCTCAATCAGGCCGAATTAGTCTACTATCTCAGCCAACAAAGTGGTGCTAGCGTCTCTGCAGGTTGTTTATCTTGTTTTATCGCGGCTCCACAGTACGCAATCGAAATCCCCCAATAACATAAGTAGAATGCAAACTTGGGCTAGTTGATACATTACGAAACGAAAACTGCGCATAAAACGAGGACACGAGAGAAGACAACTAGACACAAAGGCCGCAGTCGCCTTTCGGTGTTTATGTGCTGGTTGAGAGGATCGAAAAATGTCCCCTAACCTCCAGTGCGTTTGGCACGTTCGCATAAATAACTTCTTAATCGACAGAGTCACATTGGCAATCGCAGTCAACAAGGCGCACAGAAAGACAAGCAGTGACCGCCTGTATTTCCAGTCCCGGCAACTTCTTTACGGGCAACAACACTCAGCCCGCCAGCGTTCCAACAGCGCGGCTTACACAAGCGTAGAAACGAGATGTGAGACGGCGCACCGTGCCCTCGGTCTCCTACTCCCCATCCACTTTCGACTCCTGAACTGCAAGCACGTCGATGTCCTGGTCAATTAGAAGGCGATACACCTGGCTTTGTTTTTGCTTTGCAGCCAGTCCCCGTACGCTTATTGTTGCTACATTCAGAGACACTTCCATTTCGCCTCCCTTGAAATGTTAGAGATCGCGGGAATGGTGCTTACCCTTTCAAGACTGGACGCATCCATCCGCCGCCTTCAACAGAGGGGGTGGATGGGGCGTTGACGGCGTTGCCGGTGGTAGCTGCTGAGTTGCCAGTGTTTCTGGCGCTTGCTGGCGCTTGCTGAGTTCCCGGCGCTTGATGGCTCGCCCTTCTCCATCGTCTCCTCCGCGCTTGGTTCGGTGTCGACTTCAGTGGTGTGTTGGTTCTTTAAAGTGTCCGCTGGAATCGCCGTAACAAAAGTTGCCGCATTTTCCTGGTTTTTTGGCTCTGTGCCTTGGGAAGGAAGTGGAAAACGTGGGGTCTTCTCGGCCTTTTCCAGGTGTCCCAATCCTTGGGATTCTGCTCCCACCTCGTCCACATCCATCAAGTGCTCTGAAATCTCTTGTGTACCCGCAGGCCTCGTGAAGTTGGCGCAAGTGCGAATACAATCCGCATCTGCATTTCCTTAACGACGGCATTTCGAGCAGCGAGGCACCTTGCAGTCACGGCGGACGTAACCAGTCCATTGGCAGCGGAAACATTGCATGGGCCTACCAGGTGCCATCATAAGGGCCAACTCGCCTGCAACCCGGATTTCATGCGGCAAATTTCCCAACCTCAACCCGGCCTTGATCTTCAGCGTAGCCACTCGCGTCGTGAACCCCTCGCCCTGCCCTCCATGAACACGCCATCTTTCCTTTCGTGACTTCAATGACCTTGCCGAAAGAAGAAAGGGCCGTCCGGACGTCCTCATCTTCAACGCCTTGCAGCAGCCAAGGAAGCTTCAGCACCACGACCAGTCCTGCGGATCCATGAGGCTCCTGTGTTCCTTCACTTCCTGCTCACCGGCCGCCAGCGTCTCCTTTCTAGCTTCGGCCCTTTTGAAGGCCACCGCCCACACGTGGTTGACCTGGTACGCGCCCAACTCTATCACGTCGGAGAGCATGCCAACACGCGCGAGCATAGCTTTGAGGTCCTGGACGCGCAACGGTCTTGCGCTCACGTCCTCGTGAAGAAACACTGTATTCTAAACGATATGTCTTGTGGGCAACTGGCGAAATAACTTGTTATTCTTCATCGCTGTTCCCTTCAATCCTGTTACCGCGGCAGGACTGGCCCGCTACGGCCACCCATGGAGACGGGGAGACAGGCGAGGGTTTGGATTCAGCGTACGGGAAAGGGAATGGCGCTCTTTGGAGGCGACACATGAACAAGAGTGAGGGGGGTGGGGGCAGTGAGGGAGATGAAGACATAGGCGCGCATTCCGCCACTTTCCTGATTCTTTGAAAGAGACGCTCCTTCCCGTTTTCTTTCTGCGGACGTTGCTGTATTCGGGGCGCCGCCCCCTGCGAATCTCAGCTAACGGCTCCTAGAGTCTCTGGTGTCACTATTTGTAGATCCACGTGGGTGAATTTAAGTGACGTCGCATGGGTAATCGTTGTGAGTTTCGTTTTTACCTTCGCCGTCCAACCACCTTTACAGCGCTGATTGGAGCCAATTTTTTCTTCTCTTGTATCTTTCTCACGTGGATTAAAAAAAAAAGGTTAACTTCACTAACCGTAGTAAAAAATGCCCAACCATCCCCCTATGTCTCCATTTGCGTTCTAGACTGCCGGCCTTTCTGTCTGTATTTCTGCAACGAGCCCCTCATTTCTAACCATATTATTCTGCGAAAGCTTACCGATGGCCGCGGTTCTGGCATCCTTGATGAGGAAAGGTAGCATAAGACGATTTGCCGCCAGTTTTTTTGTCATGACCGGCTGTAGACGTTCGAGGCACGACCTGGGAGGTGAAAAGAAAGTCCCCTTCTACCCGAGTTGTCAGAGTTGCGCTGGCTACCACCTTCAAGGGTCAGATACAGCTGTAAGTATAAATACCCCATAAAGTAAGGAACATAGTCGCCCAGATAGACGAATTGGTAAGGCATTTCAGATTCAATCGGAAGTCATGGGTTCGGTCCCCAATCTGGACACGTGTTTTTCTTACTCTTTTCTGTCTTACGTAAATAAACAAAAAAGAACGTTAAGTTAACGGTAGTTAACTTTCGTTCACTTCTTAACTTTTTAGAATTTAACTTTTGAAACGAAACAAAAAATCGTAACTTTTTAACCCGTATTAAAAAAAACCCTAACTATTGCCCTGTGCCTCCTTTCGCGTTGCTGGCTGCTGGCCTTTCTTTGTTTTTTCGACAATCACCTCGTATATATATATAGATATATATATATATATATATATATATATATATATATATATATAGTGAAAGAAGTCGACTGACACGTTTCGCATTTTTGTTGCCAACAGTTTCGGAGTTAGAAACTCCTTCTTCAGGGCTATATATATACAGGGTGATCAAAGTTAAGTCGACAGGTTGTTTAAACAATAGGTACTTAGATTTACGCGAAGGCGACCTCTACAGTGAGGTTGTGCGCCCAGGGGGGCACGTAAATAGGGGGTAATATTTGATTTCGGACGCTTAAATAACTAAAATTGATTAATCAACTTTTTAGTGGCTACACTAACCAGGCATGTTTGTATTGAAAAGTTAATCACAATCATGTTTCTACGCAGTTTAGTTGGCAGGATTCCTCTAACGCATCTGTAGTCCGAGATATTAAACGACGAACTTTCGTTGCCGTTCGCATGATTACGCATGCAAAACAGTCCGCGCCAGCGTAAAGCACCTCCCTTCTGTGACCTGCCTGCTGTGACGGTGTTTAGTTCGACAAAGGCGTGGCGGCACAGGAAAAAGTGATAACTGCACCCATTCATTCTTGGCTGGCGTTATCGCAATCTTCAGTACTCGGAACAGCTATCGAGAGACATAACAAAAGGGAGGAGGTATGCGCCGATCTTGAGACTTCAAGCATGTGTAATCATGCGAACGGAAATTGAACTTCGCTGTTTGATATCTTGGTCTACGTATGCGCTAAAAGAATTCTGCCAATTGTAACTGCGTGGAAATACGATTGCGTCTTACTTTCTAATACAAACATGCCTGGTTACTGCAGCCATTTAAAAGTTAATTGACCAATTTTAGTTACTTAAGCCACCTACATCAATAATTACCTTGTAATTATGTGTCCCCCTGGGCGCATAACCTCACTGTAGAGGTGGTCTTCGCGTAAATCTACGCGCCTATTTTTAAAAAAACCTGTCGACTTAACTTTGATCACCCTGCATATACTGAACGCCAGTTCCTTATTCCTTTATATTTCGCCTAACGTCAGGAGGGATTCACCACATATTGTCTGTTCGTTAGTACAAGCATACGGATGGAAGACAACATGCGAACCACCTGCTTCTGGCGCACCGACATGCATGCAAACGTTTGCGTAATCGCTTTTCCGGTGTATTCATGTCCCACAAGTTGCGGGGACAGGAGTTTTCCACTTGCTGAGCGTTCCAGTTGGGGCACCACGCACTCATCAGAACGGCTCAGATTCTCGGAGAGGGTACCACTCAACAAAAAGGGCGCCGTTTTTGGCCTATTCCTGAACCTTCCGGAAAATGAACGGCTGGGCACTGCAGCTTTCGTTTCTTCTGCTAATTTTGTCCGGTAAGGCTCCGTTTATTACATTTGATTTTTAATGTGCATACCAAATTCAAAGAACCTTAACTGGTGAGTGGTATTTGAGAATAAAGTGGTAACTACTCTTCCAATGATTGCTCCAGCGAACTGGCTTTTTCCTCAATGTCGGCTGTAAGAATTTTATACTGATAACGCGAATCATCTAGATTCATAACTGTTTCAAAGTTACATCTGCATATTCCTCCGCAGCCTGCATCACCAGTTGGGCATCGGGAACCTTGTGTCCTCTCCACATAGTATATGAAAGGAAGTTAATTTTAGTTTTTATATCGTGGTTTGAATTCTCGTAAGAATTTGTGCTTCTTTGGGAACCTTAAAAATTTTTGATACCGTTTTATTCACCTACTTGCGGCAGATTCCCCGTTTACAACGATAAATTGTAATGGATTTCGTTCTCCAAGGAGATGTTAAACAAGGTCTGGTCCCATTTGGCCGTCCACTGACATGTGTCCCCAACAACTTCTCATTTTGTGTAAATGTTTTAGCATATGTGCATAAACACCTCGTCTGCTATTAGGGCCAATGCAAAACCCGTGCAGGAATAAATCGAATAGATTTCTGGGCTGTAGCTGGAAGAGAGCCAGCCATGTGCAGTCGTGTTACTGGTAACGTGAAAAAATCTGGTTTAAGGTGGCCGTCTCACCAGCCTCAGTTGGCAGAGCCAGGGGCGCTATTCTCGAGTTTTGTCCCTTTTGTGTCCCTTTCAAAAGTGTCCCCTTTGACGAGCCCTGATTGGCTAAAAGCAAACAACCGGAAGTGACGTAACGCAAGCGCAACAAACCTATTGAAAACGACCATAGCTTAACCGGAGGTACGTCACGATGAAAGGGACTCAAAAGGGACGTTTTCAAAAGGGACAGTTACGAGAATACCGCCCCAGATCTAATTCCAAAGCAGCTAATGCCATTGAGGGAGGGAGGGAAGGAAGAAGGGGACCACTTTATTCACGGCTGGGTCCAGGGGGAGGGGATGGCGGGGACTCAGAGGGCGTCCCCGATGTGTTGGGCCCTGGAGATGGGGGGGAGGGTTTAAACTCCAGGTACGAGCTCCGAAGGGCCTGTTCCCAGTCGGTGGGTGTAGAAAATGAGAATATGGGTAGTACAGGCACTCGAGTGGGAAAGTGCGTCTTTGCAGGGAATGGAGTGCGTTTGGAGAAGGCGCACGTTCTGGCCTCATTTTGTGTAAGCCTGGGGTGCGGAGAGGGGGGGCGGAGGATAGTGGGAAGAAGCCTGCGTTGGCGGTGCCACTGCCGTGCGTAGCAGCGATACCGTTTTGCGAATCGTTTCATAGCGCGAGTCGCTCCATAGCACTACCCCAAGGTAGGCGGTAGCAAGAGGTGGCCGTCTACATTAGTACACGGCGGTTAAGTGACGGAGATGAAGAACTCAGGGAAGCAATAAGACAAAAAGGCGGCTAAATTTACTATTGCTGTCAATATCCCCAGCATCTGACGGCTGAAACAAGCAGTGCGCAAAGCATTTGGAGCAAACAAAGTCATTGGTAAACTTTAGTTGGTAAAGGACGAAGCTCGTGAAGCACGTGGGGCGTAAGGAAAGCGCCTGAGGCACTCGCTTGAACACTAATGCACTCATGACCCCCTTCCTCTTGGGCGGCCACGGTAGGCCTATTCCCTGTGTCGTCCTTGATGTCTGGTTACGGATTTCCACGGCCTGGTTTGCCACTTCTGTCCCTTCCGAAGCCACATTGTCCGTTCGTGCAGGCGAAGATTGCAATGTGGATGGGGTACGCAACCTAGGAACGACACGATTGGCCTAAAACAATGTCAGTGGTACTGTCACTCATGTCGCCGTCTGACAGACACAGCGTACTTTTCCGCCCCACACACGAAGCTGATTGACTTCCCATTTCGCCGGGCGGTGTTGGCTTTTCGTCCGACCGCACCTTCTCAGGACTAATGACACCGATCTGAACACAGAAGCATTCGTACTTCGTTCGCATCTACTTAAAGCTCTATAGAACGCTTGTCAGAAGTACTTGCACTGTTAGTGTGGGATTTTTTTTTAGTTGTGATGAACACTGGGTTGTTAATTCGAACCAGCCTTTCAGCCATCAGTGCAGCCCCGCGTTCTCTCCTACAAAATGTTGGCTCGTTATTTCTTTATTTCATCGTACTATAGGTTTGAAAATAATCTTATCAGGCTACCAAAGTGCTGCTGCTTTTAGGGAAATCGCATTATTCATTACACATTTGTTGGCACACCGTCATCTCTGGCTGAAGCAGGAACGCTCATAGGGCAGGGGATGGAGATCCTTCTTCGCCGTATAGCAAGCGTACTGTGCAACAGAACGCGCGTGATTTGCCCGCAAAAGGTCTGGCTTAAATGTTATTGATTAATGGGGTATTATCTCATATATAAGGTAAGCCATATCCTGCAAAACGCGCAAAACATGTTACCCTCTCTGAATGCGTACTCAACAAAAAAAGCGTGTGCATTCTGCACCAAAACCATAAAAATATATGTGCATCCCCCCAGAAAGAGTAAGTGGATATGCCTAGCTAAATGGGAAGTGCCCAATCTGTAAAAAAATACCCCTGTACAGCGCACATTTCTACAGTGCCTAGTCAAGGCAGCGGTGCCTGTAAAAATACGCAGAATACTTAAGAATAAGAAGGTTCTTGTAGCATGGACTTCGTCCACAACGGTGGAATAGTGGCAAGGTCTTTATTGCACAGATGAATCCTCGGTGTTACAAGAGATCGAAACAGAGGCGGATAACAGAAAATCACATTCTAATGTCCTTTTTATACGTGTGAGGGCAGTATGACGAAATAAATATGACGTCGAGTTTTTTCAGTACGTGCGCGTGCTATACACAGTGCACAAGGTTGTTCTCAGGTGGAGTTGAGGCCAAGTGAAGCCTGGCAACTACCGCGTGTTAATACTTTTTGCACCCAGGAAAACAAAACTTTATGAAAACTGAAAGCATCATTCGTTGGCGAAACAATTTTGAAACGCGAAGCTTTCTTCAATGCAACATGAATCAAAGCCTAAGTTAAAAATATCTCTCCCAAATTAGAAAATGCTCACAAAGTACAAAGGAGAAGTCCACTTCCACTCAGGCAAAGTCCGAAGCAACGTCCAACCCTGCTTAGAACACGTATTTCATCATCATGATCGTCATCTGCGCTTGGCGGCGATGGGTTTCAAATTGGCCTTCCTGCAATGTATTTCAGCATTATCATCACTTTCATGCAGTATGTTTAAATTTTGTTTTCCTGCTTTGGTTTTCCGTTGATTTTCGCCTTGTGTGACTGTGGAGTACGTCATGCTAATGACACCTTTAAAAGAAACAAGACATATGCCCAAGAGTGCACTACAGTAGAAATTTGCGTCCGGAGAATAGGAAGCAGGATAACAGCAGGAAAAGTAAGGAGGAACAGCAGATGACACTAGTTGAGAGATGACATGCTCGGCATGCAAGTAGACGAACGATCGAAGAGCGGCAGACACGGGTGCCATATGGCAATCAACACTGTGAAGGAGAAGCTCGAAACTGGAATGCAGGAAGCACAAGGCACTAGACGCAATGGGGCCTAACTGAAATATGAGTGAGGTTTAATCCTGTGAACCTAGTCACCAAGAATGATAGGCCTGCATGCCTTTGTTTTGCAAAGACTATGCGCACAATGTTTAATAGAAGTTACGTCTCCTTTTTGGTCAGATGTTTTGCCAACCCATGTTTTTAAGTTTCGCAGCGTGACGTATAGCTATATCTACTGAATAATTGGATTCAACTGTACCTTGCGGTAAAGCGCGCACACAGAGGGCACTGCCAGCGCACTATTCTAGCCCACACTGAGCGACAGAGCGCCGCGAAGCAGCTGTTAAGCTCTCGCCAAGAAATGCGGTTTCGCAGCGGTGCGTCGACAAGCGAGTGAACTGCAATTCCTCTATGCCGAAGACCACTTCATGTAACGTCAAACCAGCTACTCTTGCGCTGCGGAGGGTGGAGGTCATGGCGACAAGATGAACGAACGCGCGGAACATTGCACAGAACATTTTTCGATCAATTGTCAGCTGTAGGCGGCACGTGAATACAATGAGCACCAGGTCTTGCTTGACAGCCTCCATTAGCACACTATTCAATGCCTTATCTAGTTTTTTACAAGAGTCCAGCCACGTTTGCCCTCCCAGTTCTTCGGAAATGATCGAGCCTATCGTCAGCTTAGCTCTGCTTCACCTCACGAGTCACGGCTGATTGATCACATTGGCTGCACAAGGACGAAGTGAGGTTGTCGATGCACCCACTGATCGTAACCGGCTGATTACGCTAGTGGGGTTTTGTACGGCCAGCGCTTTAAACGGGCAGCAGGTCATTCCTATACGGCCATGGGGAATTGTCTTTCTCTCGTCATCTGTTTGTTGGGGCGTCAACGTAGTGCTAGGACGTCTTCGATGCAGAGAGTGCACGTGTTTTTCTACTGCTTTTGGTGGCCCCCGTAACGATGATTGTATGCCTCCATTTCTTCTTTTGAGCTTAGAGAAAGAGCTCTGACCAGCTCCGACTTTCAATGTTCAGCGGCTGCTGGTGTTGATGGCGAATGAGGCTGGGATTACTCAAGGTGTCTTGGATTGAGGACTCCTCCCCTATTGTTTTCCGCATTAAATGCGTTTACTCTCTCTCTCTCTCTCTCTCTCTCTCTCTCTCTCTCTCTCTAGGCGTAGGGGAAAGTGATTCGCGATGAATCGGGGCTGTGGTCCTGACGATTAATTAGCTACAGAGTTTCCGCGTCATCGCTTACACTGAAATCGACGTTCAGCAGCGAATGGGAATCATTCAACTAACTGAAGGAGCGGGCGTGGTCGTAATTATCTATCCAGTGATCCATATAATCATTTAAAAGGCAAACGAAAATCTGAAGTGGCACTGCCCGCACGTGACTGTCCACGCTGGCGCAGATTAATATGCTGGGGTAACACCATCAGCGCTATTCACGTTGGGGACGTGAATTTCCCTGAATACGTTTTGCATAATATTATTGTAACAAATTAACTTTCTTTTTCATTGAAATATTTAGTCTAATTTACTACTTGTGAAGATGCGTGCCTACACTGTTTAAATATCTTAATGATTATGATACTAACGTGTTTTTCTTTCCGGTAACAGCGGCTTCCGTTCGTTATTATCTCTGCTGTGATGTTCTTGCTTCCGGCGGGGGTTACTGCGCCGTTCGTGTGCTTGTTTCTTTACGTGTCTAATTAAACTACTTAGTAAACGGTCTACCATGCCGTCTGTGAACGGGAAGTCAGCAGTACAGAAAACTACCGCATAGCCCCCCGCAAGAAAGCGGCAGGGAGCTTCTACACATTACCACCAAGGTAATGCCTATTTATATACATGTTTTTGTGTGCGTTGTATGTGTGAGCACTAGGTTCTTACAAAGGGTATCGATGCCCTTGACGCAATTTAAAACACCCATGTCGAGTTCGATTGGCGCGAAAGCGACGTTACGTACTTTTGGGAGTCGCCTTGTAGGTGCAGCTGTTGAAATCAATAGGGTACACAAAATTATTTAATACAGGAAGAATACAACTTATGAAAATTTGAATATTGGGTGCTTTAACGTATCTGCTGTCTTGAATTACAGTGGCATATGGAGCAACTGTGGGTGACCAACTTGCGAAAATCAATGACTATTTTGCCGATCTTGCCATCGCTATCACGGAAACAGTTCGGAGGGGCGTCGAGGAAGGACTGAAAGTGATCAACAGCTTGGTGGAATGTTTCCTGCCGAACCGCAACAGCACTCTACGGGGATGACCAAAAGAAAGAGACTGGACGTGTGTGCTTTCAGGACTCTTAAATCGAAAACGAGTCCATTCACGTGACAGAGTCCGTCAGAGCCAGGTTTTGTCATACGCTGTTAATTCGAATCTTTTCCACTCGTTATTACACGCATTTGTATTGCGTTTAGAAGCAGTGCATCGGTTTAAACAAGGGGTAGCTGGCGATTAGAGGCAATAATGCACCTTGCCAGCACAACGTTCGCCGCAGTGTCGCTGACTAAGGATGCTTGTTATTTTACCTCTTCCGCTACCTTTACAAGCACCAAGTCACAACAAAACGCCCAATGAAAAAGACACTCTGCCCGTTTAGATGTACCCCAAAGCCACACTTCCAGACTTCTTTATGTAACGTCAATAACAATGCACTGTACACTTATAATTCATTATAGTAAACTGACACTAAAAATGAAACTGAAAACTGGAACCAAAAAATGATTGGCGCACAAGGACTTTTAGTACATTCGTATTCCATGACCGTTTTTTTAAGCCTGTTTGTAGGATTCAACGGTGAGACTCAGCGAAAGCTTGTTAAAATAAACGCATACAAATGGAGCTCGTGCTTTTTGTGGTCATTTGTGTCCACCCGACATCAAATCTACTTCCCTGTGAAACGAAGACGACGCGGATGGAGTGCTATTCAAGTCAATTTTTATTCAGCAATGTATACATAGTTACATATGGGTTGTAATACAGACGGAGGTCCCAAGGCGGAAGCCATACGCGGGATCTTCGATGACGATACACAAAATAGTACGAGCGACGTTAAAAAATAAAAAAGCTATACAGACCTATTGAACAATACAGAACTACATATACAAAGACAAGCTATAAAACTATTCAGAACTATTGAGCAATACATAACTACGTGTACAGAGACAAACTATAAAACTAAATAGAACTCCAGATAGAGTAATAACAAGAAGTAGGTTTCAAGCAATGTACAGGATACATTACAACATGATACAACAAGATACAAGATGCAAGATACAACAAGATACAATAAAAAATGGAACATGAGTATACCACAGGAAATTTACATGTCAAGCAGGTAGTTCCTAAGTACAGTTTTAAACTTATGGAAAGAATTTGTTTTAATATTGCTGGGTAAGAAATTTCAAAAATATCGATGAAAACTGTATTGTATGTTTACCATAACTAGTTCGAATGTTAGGAAGCAAGAAATTGTTTTGACTCGAAAAACACGTGTTATTTGTATTAGTACACATGCGAACAGTGGAAACGTCTAATACGAGTTTACGATTAAGAATTTCTAAAAATAAGATACCGAGGCTGCAGCTATAACGACCAAAAAGGTCGGTATGGAGACATTCCTGGTAGTTTAAAATGGCTCATAATGGAACCTGCGCACAACAACGTCACCAGAGAGGCCTATGTCTGTTCGCATATAATGTCCGATTTTTCGGCTTTGTTCCAAAGGACAATCGAAGAGCGTAGTTCAGAGGTTTTCCAATCCAAACAGGATTTCCAATCCAATGCAATCCAATCCAGTCCAGTCCAGTCCAGCACAGTCCAGTCATTGCTCATCGCGCATGCGCCGCACGGCTCTCCAGGAGCCACGCGAAACGGCTATCAAGCGGCTCCGCCGCAGCGTCGGACTTGGCTAGTGCACAACGGAGGCGCACAGGTGGGCACGCGTCGGCGCCAGTGCGTCTGCCGCGGCTATGATGTCACTCCTCAGGAATACGCAGACCGGCGAATGTGCAGGTCCAATTCTCTACAAAACCGTACTACAATTGGATTGGAATCCAATACAATCTAATGTAATCCAATCCCAATACAATCTAATTTAATCCAATCCAATCCATCCAAATTCAATCCAAGCCAATCCAATCCAAATCTAATTCAATCCAATCCGATGCTCCTCGCGCTTGCGCAGCACGGCTCTTCAAGGTCAACGCGAAACTGCTCAACCTCGGCCAGTGTAGCATACGAAACAAATGGTTCATGCACAGACATGCCCCGCGAAGCGGACGCTGCTCGCCGATATCTGAACTCCTCCGCTTTCAGGCCCAACGTGCGCCACTACTGCCGCCCGTCACGAACTGTGGAACAACTGTCGTTGTCTGTTTGTACTCTTTTCAGGCCGCGTGCAAAAGAGCTACGAAAACGGCGGAGCAGTTAGGGCCTGTGTGTATAAATCCAGTGCGTCCGTGCCCGTTCGCAGACCGCATCGGACTGCTGTGCGAGCGCTGCTCTGATCGCGCCCGGCTGTAACCTCACCCGCATGGGTATTATTTTTAGATGCGACTGCATCTCATTCACTCGCCTTGTCCATGCAGCGTCGGCGTTGTTGTCGTCCGCCCCTCCCACATTCTCCTCGCCGAGCGAGCTGCGCTCTCGCCGCTCACCCCCTCTCCCTCCCCCTACACTATAAAAAAAACAATAGTTAGCGGCGCCCGGTTTCGATCGCACGACCCTGTCGGCGGAACGTAAGGTACATGGTGCTCTTCCCACTGCGCCACAAAACCAAGACAGAATGAGACGCTACGAACGTGCCTTATATCCTTGACTCATTCAAAGCTACTGATACAACCCATGATGGGGCAATGATTAACACTTGCAATAAAAGAAAAGATGCTCCCACTTACAGCAACAATGGTGGAGTAAAGGTCGTTGCGACAGCGAAGCCCCAAGCATACCACATTGAAAGATTGACCAAGATTGGCCAATAAAACATGATAATAATCATAAAACATAATAATCATACGCGTTCCCGACACGTTTCACGCGATTTCAGAATCAATCCAACGGAAACACCAAGTGAACCCCACGATGCGTCGCATCTACACAGGGTTCCCCTCGCGGGGAGGTGGGCGCAAATTCTTGTACCTCCGTAGTTCACCTCTCGTTATGCAGTAAAACCAGTTAACTTTGCCTTCAGCTTCTGTACTCAACACCAAGGCAGATATTTTTTCTGGTTGCTCGACCACCATGCTACCACACATCACGGATGCGATGGAGTTCAATTCGGGGACACCTCCCCGAACGTAACACGGGCACAGTCTTCACGAAGGTCGAGCTGGACAACGCCGGGCGCATGTGATGAGGCGTACGCTCACGTGCGCTGGGCCTTTTACAGCGAAGCTGTTAGCCTCTATTTGTAGGAAAATTTCCTGTCGTAAACAAAATACCCAGGCAGGACCAAGTAGTTCTCGCCTAAGACGCAGAGCGCGTGCGTCAGGTTAATCGGGCATACAGCATATGGCTCAGTATTCATTTAAAAACACAAAACAAGCATCTGAATCGAATTATGGATGATGAGGCTCCTATGAATAATCGGACCCCCCCCCCCCCCCATGTGTTCCTGGTAAAGGTTATATTTGCAGATTATGTTTGAAGTCTAGGCAGGACTAGTGTCACTAAATAGAGCAAGTCTTGCCTACAATACCGAGCGCATGCGTCAGGCTAGGCACGACCCAGAATTTGCCGCCAGTAAAGCCGAGTGCAAGCGACAAGCCCGCCGAGACAACGAGGAACATTTCATGCCCTCCCCCATCAGCACGTGCACTGGTTTACAACATCTTCAATGTAGGTTCACTTTCGCAGGGCGGGATGGCGACCATTTTTTTAACAGAAGCGCTGTTAAGGCCGACACAAATCCGTCCGGCGTAGGCAGAACAATCGGAGCGCTCGTGAGCACTCTTCTCGGGGCGACCGCACGGTGTCGTCCAGGATTCACATGAAGAGCTACCCCCTTCGTCGTCGTCGTCGTCCTGTGGCGACCGATGCGCCAAGGGTTCGCCGCGCCGAAGACTATGACGAAGAATCTGTCAAGCCACCCTCGCTTTGATATTTCAGGATTTTTTTTTTCTCAAAACTTTTTCCAATCGGTCTAAATTATCTTTCCTAAGCGTCTCTTGATTAGATAAGAATTCCATTCATTTTAACCATCCTCTGTTGATTGACCGGTCCCCTGATTGGGTATGTGCCATCCCTAAAGGCGCAACAACAACAACAACAACAACACTCCCTTCACAATTGAAGCACGGAGATGGCCACAGGACTACCTGACGAAAAAGTGGATGTCCGCCGGGGCGAGAACGCGCTACAAGACAATATGCCCTTCGCGGCCGTCTCGTCAGAAGACGGCGATGAAAGGGATGACAACGATTGATACCGAATAAAACACTGCGCATACTTTAGTGGTCTTTGCTTTACAGTGCAGTTCAAAACGGCTTTTCACTGTTAGGGCCCGGCTGCCCCTTGTCTCATGGGATCCGCTGTGAGTGTGGGGAGAAGCTGGGTCCACCCCCGGCTCTGCTGTTTCTCCAGCGTAACTCCAGCATTGTCTCCAGCATTGCGTAACCTCATACAATGACAGTAGTAAATGATTTAAAACAACAAAAACTAACTACAGTTATGAAAATTATAGGTGAAACTTAAGATGAAAAGGAGGCAAGAGGCAGGCTCGTACCACTGCCCCTGGTATCAGGAATCTAATACGGAACCTCTGCACCATAACGATAGACAGTCGTGGGAAGCCCAGTCTTAAATATTCAAATTCCGTCGGACGGCACTTAGCCATGGCTGCAACGCTCAGCTAAGGAGCATTCGGATAGCACTGTAGGCACGGCGTTTTTATTTTGTTCCCGGTTTTCTGGTGCTTCACGATGTTTAAACCACACTTACTAAACGTACTTTGACCAACTTTTACGTATCGACAGCCTCTCTAGCCTTACTGCACAACAGAAATCGTGTACCTGAATGTTCTTTGTCGATCTTGTAAGCACCGAGCCTAATTCTATTGATTTCCATGTGATCAGCCTCGCCGTCCTATAGTAGCCAAGTTCAAAGTTCTCTTAACCCCAGCAAAATGTACCCAAGAGTAGTCCTCCAGGCAAAAATAAACCCTCGACGGTTTATCCGCGAAGTACTTTTCTTCTCCCCCACTACATAACAGATGAATCCTTGGAGATGTGTACGATGTGTTATAGGTAAGAAATATTGAATGCATCGCTTTTGTGGCGCAGTGGGAAGAGCACCATGTACCTCGCGTTCCGCCCACAGGGTCGTGGGATCGAAACCAGGCGCCGATAAGTATTTTTTTTAGTGTAGGGGGAGGGGTGCGGACGGACAACAACGCTGCACCTGTTGTTGAGAGCGAGGAGGGTACGGGGGAGAGACGCACACCGTCGCCTCGCCGCGACGCGCATGCGCAGTGAGCATGTGGACGCCGCCGCCGACGGTCGAGGGACATCGTGCGACTAAGAAACGCTCCGCGTTTAAAACATAAGGCATGTACTATAAAAATTAAGACGGTAGCTGAGGCTGACAAGGAAAACACTTTTCTGGAGGTCAAATTTGGCGTCAACACCATAAGGCGATCGAGTAACGTTGATCCCAAAGCGAGCGGAAGGCGCATGTCGAGTTAAAGAACATCACACATTTTAAATGCAGAGCATTTGTATAACTCACGATGTCACCGGTGCGTCGGCGTCCGCAGCAGCCAGCCTCCCCCTACACTATAAAAACAAAAAGAAATAACAGTTACGGGCGCCTGGTTTCGATCCCACGACCCTGCGGGCGGGACGCAAGGTATATGGTGCTCTACCCACTGAGCCACTCTTTTTTTATTTAATTGTACCCACTGCGCCACAAAACGGCACAGAATCAAAGGCTACGAACGGGCCTTATATCCTTGACTCATTCAAACTACGTCTTCAGCGGCGTGCGTTGGCGACTCAGCGGTGTGCTAGCGGCGTGATAGCTGCGTGGTGTACACGTGATAGCACCAACTCCCCAAACACTAAACGTTACCGCAATACAACCATCCCTATAAAGCGGGTTGGCGCGGGCTCCACTGCAGTCAACTCCTGCGCTCTCTTCTCTTGCGTTCGTCATCCCACCGATTGGGGGGGGGGTGCAAGTGATGGCAATAAATCACAAGTTGACGTTACCTAATTACGTCACTCTCCTCTCTCTCCCTCTCTATCTCTCTCTCTCTGTCTCTCTCTCTCTCTCTCTCTCTCTCTCTCTCTCTCTCTCTCAAACCCAACAACTACCACCAACAACTACCACCAACAACTACCACAACCACCACCACCAACCCTACGCCACGTAACCGACCCAAATGCTCTGCTTTTACTCGTGTCCCTCGCGCGGGGGCATGCGACGGAGGATTGTTTCTACCGTATCTATTTAATTCTTTCAATCGCTTTTCATAACATAGCTATGCCCTCTGCCTCAATGCAAGCTTTGTTGCGTTATCGCCTTCCCTGCCGCCACATCCGCCACGCCATCGTCTGCTGCTATGTTACAATTTTTGTGGCGTGATCACAGAAAAAATTCCCCCGCATTTCCCCGAGGGGGAGAATGTGAAAGTGCGAATGCACGGTTGTCGGCCCGCTTGCGGCGCTTGCGCTCGGCCCCCGCAGCCCACCGCCTCGCCGCCTTCTCTTCCATCTCTTCCATCGGGTTTCTAGTATCACGTGTACACCACGCAGTTATCAAGCCGCTATAACGCCGCTGAGTCGCCAACGCACGCCGCTGACGACGTAGTTCGAATGCGTTAAAGATATAAAGCGCGTCACTAACACTGATATCACCGTCGCGTCCGTGGCTTGGTCGGTAGAGCGTCGCGCTGCGGCCGCAAAGTCCTCGGATCGAAACCTGGCGCCGGATGCTGTTTCTTTTAAGTGCGAATGCACTTTATAAGCGACCCCAAACCATCCACCGCCGGCGGCGGCGGCGTCCGCAGTGCTCCTCTATATTTGAAAAAGAAACAGCATCCGGCGCCAGGTTTCGATCCGAGGACTTTGCGGCCGCAGCGCGACGCTCTACCGACCAAGCCACGGACGCTTTTTTTTTCTTTATTACCGGTTTCAGACATCACAAAAACGTGCTACAGATAACAAACGCTAGCTTTGCCTAAGCCAGCGTATTATGTCTAAAAACGGGGCATAGACAACACTTTCTCTACTTCCTGCAGCCACTCGGGTGTACAAGGTTGACCCTTCCACATTTCTACAATGCGATGAACGCTTTCACAGAAATACTGCCTCGCGGGCCGTCCATCAACGTCCAAGTAACGAGCTGCCAATCGAGACCTCCATATTCCGTGGAGGACCAGCAACATCAATAGGTCGTAAGGCACTCCATTATCGTTCTCAACTGCCAGAAACCGTATACCATGAGGATCCAAGGGGAGTTCCTTTTTCAAAGTTCTCTGAAGTACGTCCCACAAAAACACCGCATCCCAACAGTCCAAAAATACATGTTCAACAGTTTCCGGCTTCTTCATAGCCAGCAGTCTGCTCCCCAGGGCACGAACAAACCCTTCTCAAGCATCCACGTTTTAACCGGGAGCACACCAACATGAAGCTTAAAGAAAAACGTTTTCACACCCGGCGGAACAACAATTGCTTTTACACGTTTCAAAACATTTTGTCCTGGTCCACTTCGAAACATGGATCTGTATAGTGGCACAGGAAAGCAGATTTCAACGAAATCTTTGTACAACTTCTTCTTCGACACTGAAGTCAAATACTCCATGGAAAAACGCGAACATACAAATTGTGTTGCCTGTACGACTTCCTTTAGATATCCGTGAAGTCCTCCGGTATAACACAAAGATGACGTAATAACAAACTCAGGCAGAAATCTACCTAACCTAACCTGAATTACAGTGCGAAGTAGGGGGTCCTTCACCTCACGCAAAAAATAAAATCTATTGACTACTTGTCGCACAAAAAGATGCGATAGTGACAAACCACCATCACGCACACGTCTGAAAAGATTAGTTCTACTCGTCCGTTCCCAGGTCGAGCCCCAGATAAAAACAGCACATACACGATGTAACCTTTGTACATTTGCACGCGAACAATGAATAACTTGCAAAACGTACCACAGTTTAGCGAACAGAAACACATTACACACCGTCGCCCGTGCAAACACAGACGTTTTACCCTTTCCCTCCCACTTTTCCGCTTTCTCTCGCAACGCGGCTGTCTGGCTTCGCCAGTACGGCTCGCTGTCGCGGTAATTTTCCAGCGGGACACCTAGATACTTCGCAGGCGTAACTTGCCAGCTGACACCTTCAAACACACTGGGTGTCCAGTCCCAGCACCCGTGCCAGAACCCCAGACACTTTTTCCAATTTACGGAACTTCCAGTATATTCACAAAAGGAATTAAGTATTTTAATGGCGCTACTGATACTTTCTCTATCACGGCTCAAAAAAGCAATGTCGTCCGCATAGGCAAGTACACGGACCTCACATGCCTGCAACCGAAAGCCATGAATACTGTTGTTGTTATTTACGCTTGCACAGAGGGCCTCAATGTATAAACAAAAAAGTAAAGGCGAAAGCGGGCACCCTTGGCGAACCGAACGTGTGACCTTGATTGGACGACACACCGACTTGTTAATAACCAAACTTGTCGAACACCCTTTATAAGCCATTTGTACACCCCCCGCTATTATTCTTCCCAAGTTTACTTGTTCCAAGATGCTAAAAAGCATTTCATGAGAGACTTTATCAAAGGCCTTTTCGAGGTCTATTTGGAGCATGGCTACAATTAAGTCCATAGAGTCACAACATTCTAGGATGCTTCTCGCTGCGTGTATATTACTTGTTATAGATCTTCCTTTTATACCACATGTTTGGTGCTCCCCCACTATATCTGTTATCACCATCTGTAACCTCCCTGCTAGAATTTTCATTAATATTTTATAATCGACGTTAGTTAACGTGATTGGCCTATACGCTGTGACCTTCTTTAGTTCATCCCTGTCATCTGTTTTAGGTATGAGCACAGTGTGCGAACTTGAGAAAGATGGTGGCAATCTATCCCGCTCATATGCTTCCTTATAGAGTTCACACAATATTATACTGAGGTCATCACGAAACGCTTTGTAAAACGCTGCGCACAACCCGTCTGGTCCCGGAGACTTGCCCGGATTTAAATCGTCAATTGCTTTCTTAACTTCATCAGGTGTAATTGAAACTTCCAGACTATCTTTAACCTCGTCGTCAATGACCGGCAAGAAACGCATAAAATCTTCCCTAAACCGGTCTAAGTTTACCGGTTGACATGCAAACAAACTATCGTAATACTCACAAAAGGCGTTCGATATTATTCTCTGGTCACTTGATACATGCCCGTTGAACTCTATTTCACTGATTGTGTTTCTGGTGGCGTAACGTTTTTCAGAGCAAAGAGCTCGCTTGGTTGGTGCTTCACCCAGCAAAAACTTCTCCGCTCTGGCTCGGACTATTGCCCCATGGTACCTTACTTCTTCGATAGACTCCAACTGTTGTTTCACGGTTTTAATATCATCCTTACACAGTCCCGGTGACTGGCTCTCTAGTGCTAAAAGCGTTTCTAGGTTGCGTCTGAGCAGGGCTTCTTTTTTCGTTTTATCATGATGTAAGGCACTTGACCGTTCCAAGGCTTTCAGCTTAATTTCTTCTTTGAATCTCTCCCACTTAGCGGCACAGCTAGAATTTTTCTGTTCCATTAATGTTCTAATCTTTTCAGTGACCTCTAGTACAAATTTTTCATCCTTCAATAATTGGCGATTCATTTTCCACAGGCTCCAGTTAAACTTGTTCCCATTTTCTTTTCGCTTACCAATCAAGAAAGAGACCAGGCAGTGGTCACTAAAAGACACAGGCGTAACATTATACTCTGCGCACTCTGGTACAAGGTCAAGGGATACATAGACTCTATCTAAACGCGCATGACTCACACTTTGAAAATGAGTAAAATGTACCGCTCCTGTGCCATCTAAGGCATCCCCCACATCCTCTAAACAGAAATCTGCTGCGATTTCGCTCAGTGCAATTGTGCTACCATCACGAAACGGTGTACAACTGGATTTATCTCGAGCAGAGCACACACAGTTAAAATCCCCTAGAAATACAATAGCCCGCTCTGTACCAAACCACGGCCTTAAGTCTTCAAAGAAGACTTTCCTTTCATCCGCTTTAGTCGGCGCATACACACATATAATTCGCCACGCGACGGTGATATCAGTGTTAGACGCGCCTTATATCTTTAACGCATTCAAACTACGTCGTCAGCGGCGTGCGTTGGCGACTCAGCGGCGTTATAGCGGCTTGATAACTGCGTGGTGTACACGTGATACTACAAACCCGGTGGCAGAGATGGAAGAGAAGGCGGCGAGGCGGTGGGCTGCGGGGGCCGAGCGCAAGCGCCGCAAGCGGGCCGACAACCGTGCATTAGCACTTTCACATTCTCCCCCTCGGGGAAATGCGGGGGAATTTTTTAAATATAGAGGAGCACTGCGGACGCCGACGCCGCCGCCGCCGCCGACGCCGGCGGTGGATGGTTTGGGGTCGCTTATAAAGTGCATTCGCACTTAAAAGACGGCGGCGACTATCGCTTCTATGACCCATAAGAGCAGCGAAGTGCTACGCCTGATAACCGCGGAGCGCACCGATGTCGCCGATTCACTCATTCGTCAAGCTCGACTTCAATCAGTGCTGTAATGAACTAAAGAGACACTTTTCGTTGTTATTTTTCTCTTGAGTTCGATCATGTGACCCAACAGCTTACTAGGACAAGTATGGACAAATGCCATGCATTGGGTTCTCTTTGTCATGCAGAGGCTTGTACTGCCCTCTTATGTTGCGGTTACGCCAAAGAAATATATTTTTATTTTATTGCCAATTATAAAAGCAAAATACTGCACGTTATTTGTATGCTCCATGATCGCTGACTTGGAAGCAGTTGAAACTATAATTTGTTTCAGTAGAAAACATGCTTTAAACAGCGCGCATGCGAAACGGCGCCTGCTGCAAATTGGCGGACATATCTCGGTGCCGTAAGCCGGGGCAATTTTTCGTCCAATTTTTCGTGTATTTTGCGACAAAAACAGCCGCCATTTTCAAGCTGTTACGTAGCATTATGTCACTTTTACGCAGCCTGAAGTTGCCAATAGATGACGTATTCATTCCCGCCAACTGTTTAAATTACATCACGCCTTCTCAGCCAATCACAGAGGGGGTATGTATTGCAAGTACTATTGTTGTTGAATAGCAAAGACAGGCTTACGTTGTCATGTCCGCTGCATTTATTCTGGTTTTTCATTGCCGGCCAAGAATTATGCGCCTTTAGTAACAAGAAATAAGGCAAACTTTAGAACTGGTGTCCGTAAACGGCATGAAAGGTCAAAATGACTACAGCACACACAACCGCTTCGTCAACCGGACTGACGTGACCAAAATTTAAAGCCGTTCAGAAAAGACTTCCGGCAAATTGCCAGAATTGCCGGCACTTTGTGCAGTCGAGAATAGGGCCCCAGCACACTCTTAGTGCGCAAGCACCGGCAGCTCGTTTCTGCAGTCGTACTACGCTAATTGTCTTTGGCATCCGTTGTGATCCCTGCATTCCCTAAAGTACTGACTACGGCCTAAGTGATGGCCAAATGTAGCACACTGCCACCAACAGCTGCCTTCAAACGGACGTATCTTGCACGCATGGGCGTCGCAGCTACCAAGTTTTGCGTGCGCACATGTATGCGAAATTCCAAATTTTGGTTTAGAATCCAGAAAAAAGACGCACACGGTGACAAACGCTCTTGTACTACGCGTGATGAGGAAACATTTATTGAGCCCAAAAATTTGGGCACACCGCCCTGAGCCAAGTTAACAGCCGATAGCGCACAGGCAACGCTGGTCCGCTGGAACCGGAGGGCACGTGGGCCATCGAGATGTCTGGTTGGCGAGTAGTTTCCTCATTTACCGGCCGCGTATGAAAAATGGCGTATACCATGTGTTGCGCAGAGACGTCACGGCTTGACGGGCGCCGGTGAGGCTCGGCGGAGCCATGCCTAGGCTATCGGAGCGAGCGCGAAGCTAAGCTTATGAGGACAATACGGGAGCTCCTCACGTGGCGCAAACGTGTGCGTCACCGGGCGCTCCGCAGGTGAAAGGCGTCGTACAGAGCACTGCTCCCTTCTTAGGTGGGAAATTCCTTCGGTATTTTTGCTAGAGCCACTGGGCGAAGGTCGCGCCGGGTGACTCACGTCGAGGGAGTCTTTTTCGTAGAATTTATTTTGCAAACGCCAGAGGTAGCTCAAGATGCAACAGCTCGGCCTTTAAAACAAATATAAAGGAGTTGTTTGACAGCCTGTAGCAACGTAGAGCGAACTCCCGTAGGTATGCCAGAATCATAGGGAATGTTCGTTAGGTCGCAAACATACGTTTCCCACGCAATATGTTCAAGCAGAGTCGCGCCAAGGCTTTTTACGGGCGAGACAATTTCATCGCTTGTACAGGCAAAAGCAAGATATGAATGAAGTCCCCTCTATTTTGTTTGTTAATCGAAAAAGAATGGTCTTAGGTTTCTTTGGAATGATTATCTGTAAAGACACAGAGCTCTATCGATGTAAAGTATGCAACACCGCGTTTGGTTTATTGATCATTTTCGTTATAGTGCATGCATGAAGGGAAGAACGAGCTGCATCCTCCGCGTATATAATTAAATTACCGTTGTGGTCCATGACTACACTATCTCTATCTTTATGTCAACAAATAGGGGTTATAGAAAAGCTTCCTTGAGGGACTGTGAATAATAACTACGTGTTGGTGTTGATATCGAAAAGGGCCATGCAGGCAAAACAAAAGTTTGGTTCATTCGAAAGATCGCCTCGGTAAAATCATACTGATACCAGTTTTAACGAAAACGTCGCCCAAATAAGCCATATAATTAGGAAAAAACGAAATGTAATTGCGACTCATTAGCTCAATCTCCGCAACAGAAGCTGTGATTTAAACTTCCCAGTTGTGCGATTGGCTGGGGCCGGAAAAGAATACGCAAACTAGGCAGGTCTTATAAGTTTGCCGGACGAACTATTTGCGATTTAATGTAATGCACATTCATTTTACATCAGTAATAGTGGTGGGGAAAACAATTGAAGCGACGAAAATACACGTACACATAGACTTGCCGATACGCACCGCTATCACTTCTGGGCGCAGTATGCTTGTTTTAGCTGCCCAGCAGTACGCTGCATTGGAGTTGTCTTACACGACAATGGCCGACTAGCGTAAGCGACTTTGTGTTGCGTTACCCTGTTTGTCGAGCGTACCTCGCGTTTTACGAAACTATTACTTTGTACCATAACAAAAACAAGCCAGATGCAAATACGGTTAAACCAAAGCAACGGCGGACGACGGTACGCTATTGTCTATAGCAGCGCCATCTTGGAGGACTGACGCTGACCAAGCTTGCATAGCCTAATGACCCACGGGAAGTTCGTTTGAGTACCCGCCCTCATTACTTCAAGGCAGACGTCACGAAAACACACGATTTGGCGAGAGAATAAAAAAATTTATACTAAATTGAATAATTTCTCAGTGAAGAAGAAGAAGAAAACTTTATTTTCGCAAGGATCCCCTAGTCCGGAGCTCCCGGGATAGCCGACAGGACCTTCTCTGCGCGTTCAATGAGTGTTCTTTGCACTTCCGCGCTAGAGTCGGCCAGCCTTCTTTCCCATGAAGTGGGGGTAGGATTGGGTATGGGGGGAAGGTTAGGGTTCTGGGTACATGTCCAGAGAGTGTGATAGATGCTAGGGTAGTCCCCGCAGTTAGGACACTTGGGGGTACCCAGTGATCGTTGGAATCGGTGTGTTAGTGTACAGTAGGTAGCATGCTTGTCTGAATTTGCCTTAGTACAGCGGATTCCCGAAGAGTGAGTGCTTTGTGTGGTGTTTGGTACTTTTTTCTGTTTTGACGGCCTGTCCGTAGCAGATCTCTGGTGTCAACTGGTTCTTGAGGTCCTAGTTGCGCCCTACGTTCACTTGAATGTGAAAGTGCATGCTCAGGCGCCCGGTGGTTTAACGCTCGGCCGAGTGCGTGTGCGCTCTCATTTCCTGGCATGCCTTCGTGCCCAGGTACCCAGATTACCTTGTAGCACTTTTGACTTGAAGCGAGGACCTTGTTCAGTATGTGAGCGGTATTTCTGTGCCTTCGGTTGCAGAGAAGTTGTCGGCATGCAGATTGAGAGTCGGTGTAGATGTACATTGTACCGGTGTCTGGCACAGAACGGCAAGAGCGCTCTATAGCACGCGCGATTGCCCTTGTTTCCACATCGACGGTTGCATTGAGGTCAAGTTCTGTGACTGCTGTGATGAGGGTTTGACTTCCGTCTACGACAACGGTGACACCCGTCCCATCTAGGAGGCTGGCGTCAGTGTACTAGAGTTCGGGTTGTGGCTCGGTCTTGTTGATCTGCTACCGGATGGCCTTAACACGAAGGGTTCGTCATTCCCTGTTCCTCTCCGGATGCATATTGCGGGGTAGAGGAGCAGTGCCGATTTTCCCCCGTATGTAAGGCTCCAGTTGTCCGTACGTGCTTCCCTCATATTGGCTGGTGTCGTATCCTAGGTTTTGAAGGATCCTTATGCCCTGTGCCGTGCTTCGCAGTCTTTGTAGCTGATTGATTTTGTGCGCGTTAAGCAGTTGCCCCAAAGAATCTGTTGTGCCGGTGTCTTCCAGTGCCTTTATTGAGGTATACGTGGGCACCCTGAGGGCGGTTTTATGGGCCTTTCTTAAAATCACCTCTATGCTTTTGAGTTCAGATTTGTTGAGATTTTGGTATGGCAAATGATAAAGTATCCTGGAAGTGATGAGAGCTGCGTTAAGGCGAAGGACATCAGCTTCCTGATGACCCCGGTGCCTGTTCGTAATTCATCGGAGCATGTGTATCATCTGATTTACCTGGTCTAAGAGTTTCCGGACTGTATGGTTGGCTTTTCCGTTGCATTGTAGTGTAAATCCGAGTACTTTAATGTGCGAACGCTGGGGTACGGCTCTGCCTTGCAGCTTCACCTTCAGTTGGACTTGTTGTTTGCTGTTGTGTTTAGTTACTACGAGAAGCTCTGATTTTTCAGCAGAACAGGTGAGGCCACTGCTAGTGGCGTAGCTCTCCACCTCTTCGGCCGATTGTTGAAGGGATTCTTCGACTTGTGCTGGTGAGCCTTCTGTTGTCTTGTCCATATGGTGATATCGGCATATATTGCATGCTTGATATCACCGATGTGGTTACGTTGCGCTGGTAGGTTCTTCATCGCGATATTAAAAAGGAGGGGCAATAGTATGGAACCCTGATGTGTGCCACGGTTGGAGGCTTCCTTTGAACGGGACTCGATTGGTCCCAACGTGAGTGTTATCATCAGGTCACGCAGAAATCTCCGCACATAGTTGTAAATGTTTGAGCCGCAGTTTGTTTCTTGCAAGTTGGCCAGTATTAGGTCATGCGAGACATTATCAAATGCCTTCGAGAGGTCTAAGGCTAGGACCGCTCGGATTTGTGCAGTGCTGGGGTCGTCTAATGTATCTTCCTTGAGTTGGAGAAAGCAGTTCTGTGCCAAGATCCTCTCTCTGTAGCCACATAGAGTAGGGCATCGTTTTATACAGGACAAGCGCTGGGGGCACTATAAAATACGGAATCTTTTGAATAAAGCAAAATTGTAATTTGTCTTTATGGTCCTTATAGTTACGAGCAAATGAGTTCAAGAAAGGTAATTTCGAAACCGTAGCATTCTATCTTACAAAATAATGTTTCTTGCTGTATGCAATCCAAGGCTTTCGAAAAATCTATATAAATTGCACGCGTGCAGTCTTCCTTTTTGAACGACTCCACTCTAGGTATTTTTGTGTAAGGTACAGGTTTCGGTGGATAAAACTTTCAGACAACCGTACCAGCAATAAGATAACCGTTTGTGTTTTTAAACAAATTAGGCGTCCGATCACAGCGGAAATTATAAATAAATATCGGAAGAAAGGACTGATCATTTTAGGCCCAATACAAGAAAAACGTATGTGTGCGAGCCGTTTCAATATCACTGACACCTTTGCGACCTGCAAACGTCTAGGACAGACGATAGATAAAATATCTGGTTTATAATATATTCAAGAACAGTTGCCATTGTATCATTAAAAGAGCCATGAAGAGGAAATGCAACTTCATTTAATTTGAAAGAGCTTGGATTCAGTATCTCACTCAGCTCTATTACAGCCACAAAAATATGTTTTTTTTAAGAAAAAAACACCAGATGTATTTGAAAACTTTCAAATTTTCCGCCACAGTGAAGTGTTATGAGCAAAAATGACGTCATACGGGCCAACAATAAAACATCAAGTGATGCGGTCAAATGGAACTAGAGGCCCCATTACAGACGTCCAGTCATGTGTCGTCGCGACAGGTCAGTTAGGCCGCCGCCAATCGCACAAACAAGGTTCCGTGACGTCATAGAAAAGTTGTGGGAAATTGGCTAGGGGGTCGCGACTGCTTCACACGTTTTCTATAATATCGCCGTGATTTGTCAGAAGATTGCGATGAGATTGGTATCATTGTTATCGGGACTAAGCAGTCTTTCTAATAAACCCAACATGTATTTTGTCTTCATGGCTCCTTTAACAAAGTGGACGGGCTGTTTTTGGAAGTCATCAGTGTCTCTACTTCGTTTTTTTTCATACTCTAAAGCAATTGGGAAAACTTACGGTGTGTGAAGGGCATCCACAGCCCACTCTTGCCTGTCTTTTTGCCCGTATTGTTTAAACGTTACGGGGAACGAGCTTTTATCAGCTTAGGCAAAACTCAATAAATGCGGTTACAGTTTGCGGTTATGCAGCAATTGGCCATTTGCAGTGATATATGCAATGGAAGATATTTTGTGGAAGTGCGAAAAATTGCCCAAACATGACTACCGACACACGTAAAGGAGGGCGTGCTTATCAACCTCATTGCCATCAGAACAAGTTGTACATAACCATGGCTTTACACACTCACCACCACAAGCGCCACTCTTCAAGACAGCTCACAATGCTGGTACGATATGCTAGTTTGAATCCCAGGCGAGAACTCGCGACAATGAACGACTGCCAGGTTTTATGTAAAGTTTTGATTTACAGCTCGAAATTGTCCTGCAGGCTCCTTTCAACAAAAAAAGAGCTTTATTAGACTGCAATTGTTTCAGCGTTCTCCAGAACCTGAAGAAGATATGGTGCTTCCAAAGGGATGGAAGAGACTTGCCGCAATCTGGTCACCACCGTCTGCCTCCCACTGTAAGAGGAAAGCCTTAGGTGCCGCAGTCTTGAAAAATTGCAATTGTTGCTGTTCGTTAAAACAATTCCGCCTCTTTATGATGAAAGAAAGAGCACATGTGATCCGGAGCAGCACCTCGATTATTTATCTATTGTGATCTCCAACCTTTTTTTCTCTTCGTTTTTTAATAAAACTCAAAACAAATACAATATGTGGATATCCGGTGCAGGGCGCTCAAAAAGAGCATTTTAAAATCTACTGTACAATTGTTATATTTACCCCTAGAAAGATAGCACTAAAATTTTTCGTATGTCCACAAAAGAAACGTTTGTACTAAAGGATACTATGTCCACACTAGCATTGCTTACACTAAAACCACACACCTCTCCGTTAACCCCTCAAACGTTCACACTCAAAAGTCCGGGCGGCTGACGCAAGCTTAAAGGAGCACTGGCACCAATTTTCGGCGTTAATATTATTGCACAGTTCGCTTCCTTCACTCAACAGAATACCCTGGCTGAAATATGAGCGGCCTGCGACGCGAACAACATAGTTGAAATGGATCTCATTTATCGCGCCGACGGAGCAGTGCGCGGAGCGGCACTCAGGAAATGGACATCAGCGTGACATCACTCCAGGAGAGGAAAAAGAAGTGACGTGCCAGCACTCGTCAAAAACTCATGACATCACTTCACACGCGCGGCCCCGCGAGCGGCGAGCGGGCGCAACACCCTCTCAAGCGGGCGACGGTGACGTCCGCACAAAGCGGTGAGGTCAAACCGGGACTCTGTCATATGCGCCGTTCGGGATAAAAGCGCGGGAATTTGAAACAAACGATTTTCAGGCCGTTCAATGTAATTAGCTATCGCGCGCTGAAGTATTTGAAGTGCTGTTTCAGGTTCGCCAGACCATTAAGCATCGATAAAAGCAATAAAAGTGTAATATGAAATTTTCGTGTCAGTGCTCCTTTAAAGGAGGTGTAGCCGTCCTAGGAGCCACTCTGAGCAGCGCACATGGTACACAACCATGCACACTGTTCCCTAAAAAGCAACTTTATTGACAGGGGAGATTCCGCATGACGTTCAGTCATTCGGCAGTACCGCCAACTTAGCAGCCCAAAGAAGGAACAGATTATAGAGTATATGGCACGGAACTATTTCTTAAATCGGAAGTAATGGAATAACGTATAGGTGTATTTTATATCTTCCTTTAGTGTCCGTTGCAGTTTGTCCCGAAAGATATTTGCATCCTTACATATCCCAGAAGAATCGGCCGTAGTTGCAAGTTTAAAACACAACCGATAATTGGGTGACTACGGTGCAGAGTACCAACTAGTTTTCCCCACACATCCAAAATTTTCATAAGATGTGGTGGTGAACAATCGTCTGCCGTGTGCAAGATTAATAAAAAGTCTTCACCGCAGCCTGAATGGACAAGGGTCTGATACATCACAAAACGGCGACATCTATACCATGCAGGTATGGTTAACAATACATTGGTCAGGTGAACTAATAATAGACCTAAAATCGCATACACTAGCTCAAGGTGTGAGTATTGGCTGCACCAAAGTTTCCATGTGCTAACTTTTATCATAATAATAGACCTAAAATTGCATACACTAGCTCAAGGTGTGAGTATTGTCCGCACCAAAGCTTGCATGTGCCTAACGTTTATCATAATAATAGACCTAAAATTGCATACAGTAACTCAAGGCGTGAGTACTGTCAGCACCAAAGTTTGCACGTCCGTAACTTTTTATCAGAATAATAGACTAAAAATCGCATACACTAGCTCAAGGCGTGAGTATTGTCCGCCCCAAAGTTTGGATGTGCGTAACATTTTATCAGAATAATATAAAATCGCTTACACTAGCTCAAGGCGTGAGTTAAAGTACAGTTTTGAATACCGCTACAGAAGACACATTGCCAGCGTCGCCCTATTTCTTGCAAAGCCTAGTCCTTTGCGGAGCGCGAAGAGTCAGAGCTAGGCGTCAGCTTCTGTATTTAGCAATCTTTCAAGCAAAGGGAACAGCTAGCTGTTAATAACCGACAACTGCAAAAATACAAGACTGTCGGCTTCGGCAGAAGGCAATACAATTCCCGGTAATCATATGTAAGGTTAAACATTTTTTGCAACCTTGCATAACGCTCTAAGTATTGTACCACACCACTTTACGTTGTCATAGCATGGAAATATGCCGACATGCACTATGGGCTGCAAAAATTGTATGTTCATTTTCAAATAACCCATTGTGTGTATATACGCGTGCTGGGTTTATGCCAAGCTTCTAACCGGTATCAAGGTTGTGGGGTTTATCGCATGAGTAAAAGTAGGTAGTTACTTCTCCCTGTAATAGCAAAACCGGTGACGAGAGAGACTAAACAGTCTTTGTCTTCTCGTTTCGCCCAGCTAGCAAGCTACCTCCTACCCCGCGGCTGCGCGCTGTACCGCGCCAGCCGCGGCGGGCCGTGGCTCGACGGAATAAAGGATGCAACAAGTGTTTTGGCTCAGTGACATTTATTACTGAATAATAAACATACAAAGAGCATGCAGGCTAGATGGTTGACGGCGAGGATCTAGTTCCTCGCCCGGGCAATTTAAGGGAATCGAGAGGTTCGACTCACCGCGACAACATTCATCTCCGGGGCGCCTCAGCACGCTCGCGTTTGCCTCGCTGGGACGCCGATGGCAGCCATGGTCGCCCTCCTTTTTTCCCGATCCTCGAAGGAAGGAAGTGACCAGGCGCGACCTGCCGCCTCGCTTCGCGAGCAACAAACCTCCACCGCTTGCATCCCGCGCGGCCCCAAGACACTCCTTCGGCGAGCAGGTAGATCCCCCTCACCGACGTCTCGCCAAACAAGTTCTCGCGAGGAGAAAGCAGTGCGGCGAAGCCGAACGAAAGGGAACGCGCTAAGGTCGCGTTCCCACATGCCTCCAACTTTAAACCTTTCCGTACGGTGGCAAGAACACAGCGCGGGGACATGTAGACGCAATGTTCGTAACACTAAACATATCATGAAGGTTCGCCCGAGTAGTAGCTGTCCTCGCACTCGCCGTCATCAAACAGGCATCGCCAGAAGCATGCACATGACGCCCGTACAGCCGCTGCTCTCAGCCCGGACGCGCCGAAGACGTATCAACAAGTCCAGGAGCCTCCCGATCGCAAATTACGGCCCAGGCACCACAGTGACGCCATGCGATGCAGCACAGGACGGCACTGCCCGCACCAACACGCCCTCCATCATGGAGGGAGACAGCAGCTGTAGGGAGCTCCCACGGAGCCGCAGGGAGGCCGCCTCCAAGTAGCTGCCACGCCAGGACAGCTGCCAGTGGTCCCAAGCTTTCGAGCGCTCGAAGACCCGGAGAAGCAGGTGGCAGCACAAACTCGCGTAGCAAGCAAGCCCGGGTGACTCAACACGCTTTGCGTAACACATCAAGCATTCCCTCAAGCCCTGAACTCAGGCAAGGAAGAAATGCTATTCCTCAGCATCGGCTGAGTGGCACGACGCTAAACAATTGCCGCTGTCAAAAGACGGTTTCCGACAGCGCACAAAAAACTGACTTTCTTGAGGCGAAGGAGATCTTCCCCCGCTACGTGCAGAACCACTTAAAACAAGAATTACGCCGATGTGCACCCCGCCATTCAGTGGAGAAGAGGGGCTGTTTCCGGTCTGTTGGCTCCCGAGCTACGTCCCTCTCGGTCGTGCCCTCTCCCACGCGGTGCCGGATTCCAAAAGCCTTCGGGCAACACACATCTTTGGCAACGACCGGCTACCCAAAGGCTTGCTCCACTGCCCCATTTGCACAACCGTGAAGAATACATCGGCTTTGTCGTCGGCCCTACCCGCTCGCTGCTACACCAACAGCTTAATGAGCGGTGGCGCCGAACGCGTCTTGCTATGTCGAAACGCCCGGTGCCGAGCTGCAATACCAGACAGCCCTTGCGGCACCCATGGCCCCTGGCCACACGGCTCCCAGAGCCCCCACTCACGGAGTCGATAAAAGAGACAGCAGAGAAAAAGAAAATCGGGCCATACAACGAGGCTTCTTTACTCGATCACTTCGGGCTTGCAATTACAGAACGGGCCTTATGCCCTAACACGTCAACGGTGCGGGACTTCAGAATTTCAGTGCCTCAGCTTGACGCGGCAGAAACGTCTCGCCTAAACGGCGCACTGAGAAAACTCGGCCCTCACGTGTTCTAGCACGATGTAGCAACGTTCACTCCGCTCTCAAGAAAGTACGCCTGCCTCCACTAGCGATCTGATTCACGCCAGCAGTAACACTTGTCAGGTTCGGACAAAGAAAGTTTCTCACACCGAACAAAGACATGTTCCATGTTCCGAGAGCCAGCCCACGTTGATGCGCCAGATGTGGGGTTTATCGCAGGGGTAAAAGTAGGTAGTTACTTCTCCCTGTAATAGCAAAACCGGTGACGAGACAGACTAAACAGTCTTTGTCTTGTCGTTTCGCCCAGCTAGCAAGCTCTCTCCCACCCCGCGGCTGCGCGCTGTACCGCGCCAGCCGCGGTGGGCCGTGGCTCGACAGAATAAAGGAAGCGACAAGCGTTTCCGCTCAGTGATATTTATTACTGGATAATATACTTACAAAGAGCATGCAGGCTAGCAGGTTGACGGCGAGGATCTAGTTTTTCTCCCGGGCAATTTAAGGAAATCGAGAGGTTCGATTCACCGCGACAACAGTCATCTCCGAGGCGCCTCAGCGCGCTCGCGTTTGCCTCACTGGGACGCCGATGGCAGCCATTATCGCCCTCCTTTTGGCCCAATACTCGAAGGAAGGAGGCGCGTCCTGCCGCCTCGCTTCCCGAGCTCCAACTCCCACCACTTGCATCACGCGCGGCCCCAAGGCACTCCTTCGGCGAGCCGGTAGATCCCCCCTCGCCGACGTCTCGCCAAGCAAGTTCTCGCGAGAAGAAAGCAGTGCGGCGAAGCCGAACGAAAGGGAGCGCCCTAAGGTCGTGTTCCCACGACGTTTATTCAGCAAAACGGGTCACGTTTACGGTAATTATACACTAACACTATGTTTGCTGAGACCTGGAGAGATATTTTGATACATTTTCTACGGCCGTGTCTATCAAGCTTTCAAGTGTATCAAGCTATCTCAAGTATATAAAGTATATCAGCCTTTCAACACAGTTCTCATGTCACAACCCGATCGCAAATCCCACCATAAATTTTGCTGGGAAATCAGGTGGGCATGGTGATCAATACTGGAAACTTACCTGGGCAACGTTTTTAAAACTGGGAGTAGGTGGGAATAATGGCGGTAGGTTAGGTGGGCACCTCGGCTATCCTGGGCATAACTGGTGGCCTTACTGGTCAACGTGACCCACCACAACCATGCTGGCGTTAATAGTGTTGACTGATCGTCTGAGATGGGGACGCCCTTTTTTCTCCTTGGCAGTGCCCACCGTCGTTTGCCGTTAAAATGCGCTAACAGTGAAGGGTGCCATGAGCGTTCGAAAAAAGCGGTATAGACATCGACAGCGCCCATGCAATTTGTTGTGAGCAGAGCTTGTTTATATTCACACGTAAAGTATTTGGAAGCTTAGCCAGTGATATACCTTCAGGCCTAGAAACGAAGCTTCCCTTGAGTGGGCCGGCCTGCGTGCGCACACGTGTGCATAACGCGAACTTATCTGATATATTAACTACAAGATGATATGCCGGGCTCTGCATATATATGAAATGATGCAACACTACGAAGCCAGCGAGAGAACCACAACCGTGGTTCCTGGCCGTTGTCGCCTGTAGCCCCCGTCACGCCACGAAATAGCTCGCGGAACACGTACTGTTTGCTTACAGAACAGGCTCTCAACTCTTTCTGGATGTAAGTGGCACCTGACGTTACCGTTCACCGACAGCTTAGGCGTCCATGCCAATGCTAGAGTTTTATTTATTTTTAACGCGTTTTGAACGGCGCGCGTCACTGGACTCAGTTGGCCGCCGGCAGGGGGGCAGCGCGACACAAGACGACGGCGGCGACGTTTCGGCGGCTCGCTCGGCTCCCACCGCCATGGCTGCCTGCAGTGGTTCTACGATTCGGTAAATGCTCAGCGGCGTGAAATTTCTGCTTACGTGATCACTATGGATTTATCTACCGTACGAACAAGTACGGCTGGGCAGTTAAGGCAAGTGAAACGTCGTTTACTAGTCCTGTGTATTTAACGGAGCACTGTTGTTGAGCCGGTGCCGGCCCTTAGGACTGACGTTCTGTGTGTGCAACGTATCGCTCGCGTTGGTGTGCGATATCTATCATATCGGCGTTACTCAGATTTGGCATTTGACAAGCGACCTTTTCCGTCTTGTCACGTATGTAAGCAGCACTTGCTCCAAAGTTTGCGCCTTGGGTTGTGCGAAGTAGAATCATGTGTCATTAGTCAAACTGACCGCACCGAAAACGCTACCGCCTTGTTCTTCGCTATGAGCCACGCAAAAAATACCACTTCCCTCCAGCCTCCAGGTTATAAAAATAATGCGTAGCTGTGTAATCGGTTGAGTACTTTCTTTAGGGGAATTGTGCACTAACAAAAAAAAGTAAAACGCGGGGTGTGCCTTGAATTCAGTCTAGAGCAGGGTATCGGAGTATATTTAGGGCCCCCTAGCACGCTCCGCACTATGAATTTTTCAGTATTAATGTGTTCAATTATGAGCATGAATAGTGTTGTGCGTCCGTCAGCCGCCTCGGGAATATGCATTTACACGCATTTTTATGCGACCACGTTGAAACATTGCGCGTATCGTGCCTCGTCTAGACGTTGGCGTGCTACGGACGGATAAGCGGCGTTGTTGTAACCAGGTGGCCGCTGCCTTGCGCGTGCTGTAAAGGTCGAAACTTTTTGTAAGTGGCAATAAAATGTGCGTTCAGACTCTCCATGTCGAAAGGGGTTTGCCTTCTGGTTCTCCCATGCCCATCCAAAGTATCATATTCCCCGCGAGGCACTCCTTTCATTTCATTACTAATTGTGAAAAGTTGCCTTGCAGAAGCGCAAGTGCTTCAAAAGAGCATGCCTGTTTTATGTGCGCTGGCTTTTTCGGTAGTGATCCGCGGCTATTGCAGTTCTTCTGATAGATACAAAAAAAACAGTAGTGTCGATATTTCAGTGCATTTTACGAAACCAGGGTGGTTTAAATTGGGAGGATCCCTCAAATTCGCGCATCCTGTAGTCTAGGTGCAGATTCAGTGCGTGGAACCCCCAAACTAAAAAAGGGGTTCTAAGTTCTTTTTCATGTCAATAAATTAGTAGCTGCTAAATGTCTTGTGCATTCCATCTGGGAACGTTTTACGTTCAGACAAACTTTCCTGATATGTAAAGCCCAAGTTTTGCACCCCTGTTTACAACACTTGTGTAAACAGACCACATTCCCGCATGCCTCTACACATCTTTCGAGTGGCGTAGCTTCTGAATACGCAGAGCGTGTATATTTCAAAATAAATGTTTGCCTTATCATTTTATTTTTTCTGCTATCATTACGGTAAATGTTACTGTTCTTACCAATAATTCTCAGAGAAAAATTAGAAGGATCATTTGAAATATTGATTGCTGATATTCATGCCCCGTGGTTTTTGTCGGTTACGGCATGTTTACGCTCAGCGTAATGTTGTATGGGAGTGAGTTTCATTATCTACCCTACATTGGGCAAGGCAGCCTGGTGATCTCTGTGATTCTGCATTTTGGGTGCACCGGGTTCGAGAAAAAATGACTGCGTCTGGCATGTTGGTTGATAATAATCTGCATTTTGCAGGCCATTGGCTGCTTGCAGGCAGAGAAGTTGCTTTGTAGATAAAGAACGGGCACGACGTACTCCCAGTCCATGGACGAAACTTCTCGTGGGACGTCGAGTTTCTTGGGGCCTAGTAAAAAAATGGGGACCACATTGCTTTTCTGCAGTTCTGAATTGTCTTGCTTTATGTGCCTTGTTCAATTTCAGTAAGGTTAATTTGCCTATTTGAGTTTAAGGATTGTTTTAAAAAGCATTTGAGCCTTAGCAGTGTTACTACTTCGCTTATAAGGTTTTGACACAGATAAGGTTGACCGATCAGATGGCTAATTTCCAAACTTGCACCATCTTTGCACGCATCTAGATAAGTTATCACTGCTTTCATCATATTGCAGCCTAGAACTGTTTCAGTTTGTAATTAAACGTAACGAGGCTTGGTGTTGGCTTTCGGCTAGCGTGATGGTGTCTGCTTAGTTACTTCGGGGTTTGTTCTTATGTTTTGGCACATCTTAAAGCTTTTTAAGCCTGCAGCACTGGTTGAGCAAAATAGTGAGTTTTCTTACGCTGTGAACAGTTTTGTTCCACCTAGAACATGCACATAATTTAACCGCATTTCGAAGCAGAAATATAAGATGTTACAAGTGTCATAAAAAAAGGATGGAGGTAGTCTTGCAATAGTTGGCTTCATCCAAAAAACGAGGAGGAGAGCCTTCACGATACCACAGCCCGAATTGGGAGGCTAAGAGGGGTTGACGTACCTAAGTAGCTTGTAATTAACATGGAGCTATAACTGCAAATTAGTTTTATGCATGACTAGGATGGCATGCACTTAATGATGGCTTAACGAAGTTACCTTTAAACTTTTTCTTTATGTGAGTGACCGCAAGCCTTTGAACTATAGAGAACAAGTTGCCAGTGGGTTATTCAGGATTACGTGTTGCAGGTTTCAGGTTTCACAATTGAGCTGATGGGAACTGAGGGGCTCTTGGCCATGGCACGTTTTCCTATTTTTTCAAAACAAGACTTCTTTGGGCTTCAAAATCACCCACGGCAACCTAAATTACTAATGTGAATGTGTGCCCCCCTCTGATTGAATGGTTAGTCTAGCAGCAGACATCACACCTGGAAGTGCGGTGAAGCATGGTGATGGTGATGAACAGTAGAAAAGGAAAAAAAAACATCAGATGGCCCACCATATTTTCTTTTCTCTACCGGGTTCTCTTTATTAATGATCTCCACGTGTGCTCTGCTGGTTCGTTATGTCACTGTGACGTGGGAATCTAAACAAACATGCGTATACTCATCTCAGTGCTTAGAAAGCTTTTGCTGCTTTCCAGCTCTGCACTTTTTCCTCCCCACTTGTTTGGCAGTTCCAGTTAATTTGTACATGTGGACATAAAAAAAAGCTTGCGAAGAATCAGACAAACAGATTTGACGCTGACCACGCTGCAAGCAAATGGTTACCAATGAGGGAGTAGAGGAAAATAACCTTTGCCGGCTGCAGGCTAGTCTCGAGAATGTGCACCTGCTTCCAGGGCTTTCTGGTAAAACAAATTGGTGGCAGATGAGCGGTGACAGTAGAATATGCTACTAAGCATCCACTGCACTTCTGTCCTGGTAATTAGTGCCTTCTGGTGCACAATGCAACAATTATTGACCATAATAGCATTGCTTGGAGCAGCCAGCTAACCACATGGCTGACCGTTTTTCTTAGGAACCTACGTGGACTTTCAATGCATTGCATTGGGCCTTTATGTTTGCATTTGAACTGTTTCAGTATATTGAGCCTGATCCTCATTTGTATCTGCTTTTAGCAGTTGCAGTGCCGGTGCGACCACCACCAGGTTCGTTTGCTGGACGAAAGGTGCTGCTGGAGCTGTGGTGGCCCCTCTTCCCTTCCTCCCTGAGCCAGTTTTGAAAATGTTTGCAGCTGTAGATGGGCAGGTAAGCAGAATTTTTTCCCTTGTCGTTGCTGTACACTAAAGAATCATAAGGAGCCAAAAAACCAGAATTCAGCCTACAATTTAAATCTCGGCAGCACTTTTCTTTTAACTTACAACTTCAGCTGGATGCATACACAGCACTCAAGAGCAAAGTTCTATAAACAGTTATTTCTTAGAAAATTTTGGTTCTTAAAGTCCAAGTGCACTTTAATTTTTGGCCATGTAAGAATGCTGTCTAATAGTCGACATAAAAAGAACGGTAGCGTCAGCAACTGGTTTAAAACCTGATTGCACACAGCACAGACTGTCCAATAAATTGGGGTTTTGGGAACCGACACTGAGAACGGCAGCCGCTCCCGACAGCCCGCAGATACGTGCCGGAAGTGGCTTGTTTCGCACTTTTCTTTCTATGGAAGAACATACTTTGTCGTGGCTAATTATGTCCAGTGAAAAAGCAGTGAAAAACGTGTATAGTAAGAAGTGTAACATGTTCCTACCACACAAGTCGCGGTAGACAATGTGGCCTGTGTACTAGCCTTGGCGCTTCGAGTTTACAAATAGTGGCCTGATTGCAGCAGCTATTTGTAAGAGATGAATGACCTGGTTTCAATCGTGTACGCATAAAAATAACCCACAATAAGCAGTGATACAGCACTGCAGAGTTTTACCGTCGCACATTCCAATAACTTTCCTGCAATAAGCTATTCTATTAACGCTGTTTTCTCATTTGGATGTGCTCGGTTATGGCTTACTTCAAAAGCACTAAACAAAAATTTTGGGTAGATTAGAATTTATTTTAAGAAGCAGATTTGGTTGTTGCGGATGCGGCTTGCTACATGATTGTGTACGCGCAGGCCTGGCCAGAACTGGGAGCGCTGAAGACCAGCGGCTCAGGTGGGCAGTCGTGTTTGATCAGCCATTTCGTACTCGTGGTGATGATGGCACTGATGATGATGATGGTGCTGGTACAAAACTTCCCCCCTGGTGTGCAGTGTGATAAATAGAAATGAAAGCACGTTGTGGTGAACCTGCCAGTAGATACTCATAGACACTGGAATGCTGGACTACGGACTGGCTTTCATGCAGCATGTTTCGCCCATGCGTCCTGTTTGAACAGTACAAATGTTGTAGCTGGCTGTAATGTGTGGCGCTAATGCGTTTAAAATACCCAAAAAATGCCGAGTGCTCGTGAGCGTGTGCCTCAAGTAACTGCCAACTGACCCCTGCATGCACAGTGCCTTTCGCAAAAAATAAGAGGCAAAATGTTGGAGGAGTGCCTCGGGTTGCCTAGCGACCAGCAATGCCACAGTTGCTAAACACCTGCTTCATGGAACCTCGACGCAAATTGAGGAAAGCATGCGTCGTGCATGTAAGCGCGCCACTGCGCCCCAGCTGTTGTCACGTGGCACATGCAGTGCTCGTCAAAAAGACCATGACGATATCTTTGCATATGATGACTACTACTACCACAGTGCAAAGCATCGACGGAACATGTCAACAGACGATTTCAAACTTGTACAAACGGGTGCGGCTGGGTTATTCAGTGTTCGCGTAGAAAGAAATCCTGCAGCTTCACCATGGCTCAATCCTTGCTTGACTTAGTGCAGTGAAAGAAGCCAAATGTCGGTGAAACATTAACATTAATCAACCTTATTAGCATCCCAGACACCAGACCACACAGCCAAATGGTTGAGAGTAAAGGAGTTCAAAAAGTTCTTTAGCAAACGATTGTCCCTCTGTGCCCTTCGAGCTGCATTAATTGATTGTATGGTGTATTCGCTGATGCTACAAAGGCGATGAGGCACGCTGTAGAGGAGGGCTCCTGATTAATTTTGACCACCTGGGGATTTTTAATGTGTGCCGAAATCTTGAACATGCAGGCACTTATGTTTTTGACCTCCAATTAAAAAAGTGGCCACCGCACACATTGGCCTTCATTGCAAAGTTGGTTGGCACGCATACGTTGTACATTCTTTCATCAGTGAGTGGTCATTCTTCTTTTGGGGTCTAACGACGACACCAAGCAAAAAAAATTGCTTTCAATCCACGCTTTAAGGGTGGTTGGAAAGCAAAGCTGTAAACGACACCCACAACAATTGCCCATGCCGTCACTTGAATTCACAAACACGGCAGTGCAAAGAGTGAAACCGCATATTCTGCCAGCCGTTATCTTGAATTCACAGGGGCGGCGTCCCGATTGCAGCAGTGTTGGCCACGGCCGGGCTAGAGCGCCGGACGCCGCCGTTGTATCCCAGCCGTGTGTCAGCAGAAAGAAAACGGTGACGAGCGTCTTTCTAAGGGTGAGACAGCAGAACCTCGTCATCCTGATGAGCTAGCTAGGGGCTACACCACCGCACGACACAATCGCAGACACCGAAGCAATTCGGCATGTGAGCTTAGTGGTTCCCATTTAAACCGATAAATAGTTAGCTTAGTAAGGTTGAGAATTGCGAGAAAGCTGAGGGAACTTTTATAATCGCTATTTATCAGATCCTGTTGATTGTTTTGCCTTCTGTAATGCCTGTTAAAACACAACCAAATTTGTATTCAGTAATTTAGAAAACAGAGTCCCATTCGTGGCAAGCACTGCGAAAAAGGTAGCGTTTTTCTAGTGACCAGTTGTCTGTAACGGGGTCTGTACATTTTGTTTTCCTGCCCTCCAAACCAATCCTTAACGTATCTTTGGTGTATGGCCACTTAATTCCGTCTGCTCTGGGTTACCCAGGAGGTGCTGTAGAGCAAGTTAAAAAAGTCGTGTGAAGGAAGCGTGCAATGTACGCGAAGCTGCACAAGAACAGGCCCAAACAACCGTCGCTAAAGCAGATGACAAATCCAACGGAATGGTCCTGCCAACGTGCCCGCCGGGGTGCACAGCTCCGAAAGCAACTCCGGCGTTCGGAGAACGCTGGGTAATAGCGCCCTTCACCGCTCCATCTACACAGTGCTCCGTGAGTGAAAAGGGCCCTGCTCCTCCTCAGCCACGTTGGGACTTTCTTGTTGCGCACTCAACGAAGAAACCGTTGGCTGGTAGAGGCAGAAAGCTTTCTTTAAAACTTTTCCGCATTTCAAAACAACTACACATAATACTTGGCCGAGTCTCAAAGCATAACCAGGAATAATCTTACTTGAACCAAAAATAAGCTAGGTGGGGCGGCGAGCTTTGCTCTTTGCCCATCTACGCGCCACTAGGCTAAAATTGGCCGGGAATCCAACCCGTGCCCTTGGGCTCGGCAGTGCAACGCCTTAGCCACTGCGGCGGGTGTGTGTTATCTTTTGGCCTACCAAAACATCAATAGTAAAGCAGCGCAGTGATTTGCAGCCATGACTGCCCAAGGGAACCCTTCTTGGCTTGCGAAACAGTGGGGATCCCACGACTGAGCATATGTTGATCGGTGTCATTATGTTAAACAATTTGTACTTGTATCTACAAGTCTTTGTACAGTTATATGCTGCCTTAGGTAGGCCTTTTTATCTCTTGTCATAGCTGGCATGTTGTCGGAAAGAAGGTGTTAAAATATGCACTAGGCAGAGAAACTAAACATACATGTAATGCAGCAAGGCCACCTTTTTGCATACCAAGAAAGTTCTGGCAAAATTGAGAAAACAGTGGCAGGGGAAAAGTTTTGAAAGAAGCTTCACGGACCCCTGAAGTTCTCTCGCGGACCCCCTTGTGGTCTGCGGACCCCAATTTGAGAACCAGTCGTATAGCATGCTGCAGAGCACGACAACAATTATTCGATCAAATCTTTGGATTTATGTGACCAGTAAAGTTTCGTTACATGATTTAGCGTTCTAATAAAGTAAGGTACAACCTTAACACAGAATATAGTACTTATACCTGATTCAAAGAGCGCAAGTTGATCCGTTGGGATTTTAAAATTAATTGCTTTGTTTTCTAATTGCAAGTGCAGATTGTTCCAAATGTGGATGTGCCTGACGAAAAATGGACGTGGCTGATGCGGAACAAATCCTATGAAGACTTCTGCCTGGATCTGGCTACCCTACAGAAGTGGCGGTACAGGATGTGACGGGGCAGACCTTCTACAGCATGGCATGGGCGATAGAGGAGACAGCATCTTTCGTCAATGTGGAACTTGAAAAAGTATGTGAACATCCATATTGTTGTCGTGCGGGTTTTAAAAAAAAAAGTCAAGATTATATTGTCGATTCATGTAATATTTGGAGCATATAAGATGTTTCCAGCTGGCTGACACGTCTATTTTGAGTTGGTATTTTTACTGGGGAATAGGTATTAATTACAGAAAAAAACCCGTTCCCAGCTCTTCAACCTTAGTTCAGGCTGAGGGGTAGTTTCTAGTTAAAAAATGGGAGGGGACTTAAGACATCTATGATTGTGGGAAACTACACGCTGGAAAAGAACAGGGCAACAAAAAGGGGCACAACGCTAGTCCTGACTCGAACTAGTGTTTATTACGCAACAGAAAGAATGTGCATATACATGCAACTACGCACCCGCACAGAGGGAGAAGAAAAGACGGATGCAGCTTTGCATAGGATAATGCGCTAAAAAGACAAGAAGTTGGAAGAAAAGGTGTGTGGAGAGGGGCTGAGAAGTCACGTGAGCATATGGCCAACTAGCTTGGCTTTTTTTTGTGGGACGTAATCGAGGTCTGGCTTACGCAGTCACCTTTATAGACCATAATTGCCCGGCTCTCCCTGGGCGCTGGCATTTTTCCGTGATCAGTGTGCTGCCCTGCAAGCACTTTGTGGGGCAATGTGGCCACGCCGGCTGCCGCCCCCGCAGCGTGCCATCGGTCGTATCGTGGACTGCATATCGTGCGTCTCGTGTGGCTTGAAAATTGGTAATCGCCTTCCCATTTGATGTGTCATGCCACAGTTAGCTTGTTCATCAGAGAGCACATTCAAGGAAAACGAGAACTAATTCTTATGGCCATGCTGCACAGATTGTGAATGCAGTGTGTGGCACGTTGTTTTCGACAAAATCATAACTTGTGTGGCTCTATTTTGTAGTGCCACACTTTTTGATGCCCGCTGTTGTACCCGGGTTATTACAGCCGCTTGCTTTCTTTTTAAATCCCACCTCCAAGTCACCATGCCCTGCGTGAAATTCACTATGTATGGAAGCTACCCGTTCAAGCATGACTGCGCTGCTGTTGACTGCACTAACAACCAACACAACTGCAAAGTCTTCACGCAAGAACTAACCCACAGAAATAGGCGTATAGATATCGTACCATGGTGCAAACACACAGAAGCATAAGGAAGAAAAAACACAGAGCTTGCATGTTTTTCCTTCCTTCTGTCTGTGTGTTTGCACTGCTGTACGAAGTGAACTTACGCGAACTCCCCCAATTTACTGCTTTACACAGGCGTATACATGTGCGAAGTCTATAAATTTTCTGGAGGCTTGCAGCGCTGCGTAAATGGGTCTTCATGTTGAACCGAAAGTACTTCCTATCCAGCAGCTTGGCACGAGCAGCAAAAACGAAAAGGTGTGGCAGGCCAGTTTAGAAAGCCCGTTTATTGACCTCTATGCAGTTGCAGTCAGAAACTCCGGTTTTCTAGAAGTTAGCTGTGTTTATTTCATGAGGCCAAGGTCTGCGAAAATCAACCCTTTGCTTGAGTTACAGCACGGGTATGTGAGAAGGGCGAGTGTGCAGCTAATCCCTCGGGTATGGGACAGTCACCTACAGCAATTGACCACAAAAGGGTAGTGCAGCAAAATAGATCCTCACAGGCCACAATTTGATTGAGAATGATTGACAGCACGCTTGTAAATACCCAAAGTCAGCGATGGACATCAAGGGGGTCAGTAACAGGTTTCTAGAAGAAACATGCAACCACACTTTTTTGCTGTTTGTGCCAAACTGCTTGATTCATTGTTTTCAGTTCAGCGTGATGACCCATTTGCACAGCACCGTGAGCCCCAGGAAAATATATAGGGTAATTAGACTTCATGTAGGAGTAAAGCAGTGAATGACACACTTGGAGTGAAGTAAGGAAAAATACGCAAGCGATGTGTGTCTTTCTATTGTTATGCTTCTGTGGGTTTGTCTTATTGTATATCTATACGCTTATTTATTCAGTATATTTTTGCACTAATATTTTGCGCTTGCGTTGCTTGTTAGTGCAGTCAACAGCGGCGCTGTCACACGCGAACGGATGGCCTCTGTGCATGTGAATTTCTGTCTGAGCACGGGACTTGAACGTGGGAATTAAAAAGACGGGAAGTAGCTGTAAACACCTGGGTATAACAATGCACATAAGAAAGACTGGCACTACAAATTGTGGGCTAACGTACGGGATAGCAGAGGACCCCGGCTAGCTTAGCTAGAGAAAGTGCTACAAGCCAAACACTAGCCCTGAGGAATCTGAAGACTCGCGCACGGGTTCGGGTTCTCAGAGGCTTTATTGCCTGGCAGTTACAGGGCATATACTAGACAACACGACTATCGTTTGTGGGGAGACAGTGGCTCCGTTCGCTCGCTCAAGCTGCGGGACCCAGACCTCGATAACCGTCATCACGGCTGCGGGAGCAGGGGAGGCATCTTGTGCGACCGATCAGGGCAGTATCTCAGCAGAGTGCGTGGAGCAAACTGGGTTCCTGTCATCGGGGCATAGCCAACCGATTCCGGCCAAATCGCCCGGTCGACTCCCGGCGGAGCACTCATTCGTCCTGCAGGTACGCATGGTAGGGAGAGCAGGTCTTCCCCTGGCCGAGGAGAGGGTGGCGCGAAGGAAGGCGATAAACTGGTCCTCCTTCCCCCGCGCCCTCGCGCACAGATTCACAGCGAGGCGGTTCGGCGCGTCGCATGGAGTCACGAAGAGGTCATGGCTCACGCGATGAGCCGACCGCCCAAAATGGCGGCTCCCGGTTCGCGAAAGCATGTGCAGGCGAGGCGTAGGCAAACACGGGTCCCCACAAAATCAAACCACAAAGTTCGTAATTTTGACGAGGAGAGTACATGGGGCCGATGGGGCCCTTCTTAAATGTAATACTAGAAGCGCACTCAGGGACGATAAAAGATCGCACATACGCAATTTCACCTGCGACTTGCAATAAGTGTGGGTGCAAACCCTGTTTCGATGATAGCAAGGGGCACTTCGAGCATAGAAATGGAATGGTTAGGGAGATACTAGAAGCCTTTTACGTGAACATTTAAAAAGCTGACTGCGTAAGCCACACCTTGATTACGGTCCACAAAAAAGAAGCCAAGATTGTCGGCCATATGCTCAAGTGATTTGTCAGCCCCCTCTACACACGCCTTATCCTGTGTTTTCTTGTTTTTCAGTGCAATATTGTTTGCAGAGATGCATCAATATTTTCTTCTCCCTCTGCGCATGCGCACAGCTGCATGTGTTTTTCCATTTTGCTAATACAGGTTGCAGGTCAACGCTTGTGTTAGGCCTCTTACTGTTATCCCATTCCTTTCCACGCCCTGTGGTTTCAGCATGTTAATGAAAGGCAGAAAATATTTTGGGTGAGAACCATATTTGCCCGTAGTTTTTTTTTTTTATGTCATCCTTAGACCAGGCTTAGTTCATATATCGGAAATAAAAGGCGACTTAAAATGTTAATAAGAAGGAGAGAAAATGTTTTATTGTGAACAAACAAAAAATGGAAGGTCTGTGTGAGTTTCCTTGACCAGATATGTGGCCCGCCTTCTACTTTCAGAATCCCCTGGTGAAATGTGCGTCAACTATGCCCTCAAGTACCTGTGGAGGCTATTTACAGAGGCGAGCCACCGTGAAAAAAGGGTCTGTGCACAATAAAATGAAGCTGTGGTGTGAGCGCACGGTTTCGCATTACTTCTTCCACATTAAGCAGCAGAAGTGTCCCTGCAGCCATGCATACATCTATGAATATTCTGTCAAGACGGCTGCCATTCCAGAAAAATTCACGACCCACTATTCTCCCTGTGACGCCTATGCCCGCTAGACGGGTATGCCGCCATCTGTACCACCATGCCCCCCAAAAGCGGCGTGCCCGATAGTGCCCGCCATTTAGCATGGCGGTGTCTCCACTACAATAATCCACTATTTTGACCGGCAGCAGCTTCCGCTATGCCCGGCGTGGCGGGATTTCGGACAGGGAATTGTTCGGGTTGAGAGTCAGTTCGGTATGATAACTATACTTACGATATGAATTCAGAGCACGAAAGCCGCCTTCGAGTCCTCTGGACAATGTAGCCTGCGGCGGGATCGCGGTGGCGTAGAAGAAACCTTCTCATTGTATTTGCATGCGAATAAACAACGCGCGCTGCAGATATCACCTTCTTGCACGGAGCCATAACAAAACCGAATTTTTAAAGCAGGGAATGTTTGCCACACGGCCTCATGAAATTATCCACACAACCTTTGTGAGCATCCCAAACATTCCCAAGTCTCCTAACAAGACGTTGAAGACAGGGGAGAAAAACTAAGTGTTGTGTACAGAAATAAACATTCATCTGATGCAAGTCAACAACAACGAAACAAATAGAAGACCGCCGCTTTATTTCCTGCTATGCGATGCACGTGTAGGGGCCCGCTGCTTGGTACGTAGCATTAGACCGTATAGTCTTCATAGGAGCATCTCCAAAATACTGTAGGAAAGCCTACGCATTTTGAATACTTATCGAGGGGCTATGAGCACTGAACCTCGCGAATAAGCTAGAAGGGACGAGGTACGCAAGATCTTCTGACCGATGAACTGAAGAAAGTTGTTCTCGCTTTCCTCGCGTGCTGCAGACTTGTGAGATACATAGCTTGATATCATTGAAATGTTTCAGAAGAGGGCAAGATCAACTGAATTACTAGAAATACGCTTTTCAATGCACTAAAGCAATAATGCGAGCGAGCTCTAACACAGGCGCTGCTGCCCCTCACAAGCGAAGTGTAGCAGGCGAAAGCAGCGCGAGTCCCTAAGCCGACGTCAGAGCCAGGGGGCGCCACTTTAACGTCTCACCACCAATTGGGGTGGAGGTTTTAGAGTGACGCCCCTAGCGGCGCCAACCAGAAACGGAATAGAGGAGAAACAAAGCAGACAACACCGGCTTTTTCACATGGCCGAAGCCGTACCTTATTATATTTCTCGAGAACGGTATTTAGCCATTTATCCAATTCTAGGAAGCACTTTTGAGTATATGTTGATCTTAAAGAATTGCTCCAACTGTACACATTTCCCGAGAAGATTTTGCTCGCGGTTTTATAGCGTTTTGCCCGAACTAAAACCCCACTTCCCTAACATTCAGCCGTCCCTCTACGAGGGCTGCCGCACTCAGTCATTCTTACCATGGCTATGAGAATCCGTACGGGAAAAGTTAGTTAAAGAACAGAGGAGCGAAGACTCCAACGTTGTTTAGTTCTCGTCACTCGAATGAAATTCCAGGTTGGTAAGAAACTACATTCGCGTCAGAGTATTGGTCCCCCGACAGGTAAGATGACTGTTTGTGAGAGGGAAAGAGGCTCCCAGCCTGCACCACATATGTATCGCAGGGTCCCCCGAAGGTGCAAAATTCTGTCTCCCTTATTGAAGATAGTCCCGCCCAGTAGACGCTTAAGGTGGCAGAGTTATAATACCTTCATAGGAATTCGCAGACGATGCACGTGCAAATACGCTCTACACTGACCCGGTTATATACGCATGGAAAGCTTCGCTAAGTTCGCTAATCGCGCGCAGCTTTAAGAGCCACCGAACTGCCCTAACGGCTGCCCGCACTTTCTTCGCGGGTTGTTGAGGAGAGGGGAACAAAAAGAGCAGTGAACTCCCGCATTTTTGTGTGTTCGTATTGATTCCGACCATCAAATGAGCCCAGAGTGCTGGGGAAAGACAAGAGAGGGGGTGGGGGGGATAAAGGCGGCGGCTAGCTTCCCCCTTCGCATCGTTCCCTCCCTCAACGTCAACTTGTCTTTCTTTGTAGGTATTTATTTGAAGACAGCCACAGGTAGCGTGATTGTTCAGACCAATGAGTGTTGGTGTCGCAGCAACAACTTCTGTTTGAAACGTACTGGTTTTCTCGACGGCAAAAGCTGCGCGGGTAAATGTGCGCTTATCGCTCGTTTAGTTAGCTTGTCTGTGTCGGTGTGCAGTGTGTCCCATAGAGTTATAACACTCTATGGTGTGTCCATCTAGTGGTTTGCCTCAATGCCCTGTGCTTGGTCCATCACTGCCTGCGTGTCCGTTCGCCCGTCTTATATGCGCTGCCGGCTCTCCGTTCGACAACATCTAATGGCCATTGGATACTGATTCACACAACAGAGTGTGTGGTACGTGTGGCGCTGCCTAGTTTGTGCGGATTACGGGTCGCCTGCACTGGGAGAGTGTTTTGCGTTGCTACCTGTAAGAACCGTGGTCCTGACGGTTGCGCAACCGGTGCAAAATTAAAAAGAAATCGCTGTGTGTTTTTGTGCTATGCTCGTTTTTTTTTGTTCGCGGAGCCGTATCCAGGCATTTCTTCATCGGCGCTTTCATCTTGGAAACATCAGCTTGTTTTAACGGTGGCCGGCAGCGTGAGCGTTGCAGGTGACCGGCGCTGATGTTACTTGTACGCGTTTTTAATAAAATGAACGCGTTTTTAGACTACTCTCGCGTGCGTTGCTTTTAAGTGAAGGTTGCTAGCAAAAAATATTTTCAGAGCAGATTTTAGCTGTTCAAGTTTCATTTCGGTGTAGCGTGCACAGTGTGGTATCAATCGTCTTTGCAAGCAGGGCCTTATAAATTACCGCACTGACTCGTGACTCAATTCGTAGGCATGGAACTGACTACGTACTCACAGTGTTTATCAAAATTTACCTATAGAGCCAAACTTCTTTTGTGCCCGGTTAGGCGGAGCGTTCAATGCGAATTCAACTTGCAACTTTCGGCGGCTTGTCGTGTTCACCAAGGGTAAAATGTCCGACGAAACAGATGTTCTTGTAAAAAAGGCACTGTCTTTTCACCGCTGCGAATGATTCTAAAGCGTTTTCGGTCGGCTTTTCGTGTCTGTGGCGATTTCTGCGCTGTTATTATTATCATTTCCGTCCGAGTTGTGTCAGGAACACTATTTGCTGAAGTATATTACAGACCAAGTTCAACGTTCCTTCTAAATTTCAGCTTTGATATCCTATCCAGAGCTTGCGTTGGGTTTTCGGCTGCGGAAAGCAATGCGGGCTAAGGTATGATGTGTATTTCGTAGATTTCCACTGCCCCACTGCGCATAATTTCCCCGTACGTTAAAGGAATCTTGTTTGACCGTGGAGTGCCCTATAGAAACCCATGTATTTTGGTCGTTTGTTTCCCCTCTATAAAAATTTGACCGAGGCGCCCCCTAACTTAAGCGGCACCACCTATAGGATGATCTCCTGGCCAATAAGACTGCGTGAACTGCTTTTTCGAGCGCGACCGCAGCGCCGCCAAACAGCGGCTCCGGCAATAATCGGATGCTGTCCTGGCCGAAGGAGCCACTGTACAGGCAGAGATTCCGAAGTCGTTGCAAAAAAAAAACGTAGTGGTAGTAATTGGTATTTCTGTGTGCTGCTGGGTCTACGGGTACCACAACAGTCTCAAAAACAGCGCCAGAAGACTGCCAAATAAATAATTTATCTCGGTTTCCTTGAAATGAAACGGTAAGGTGACAGCGACCGTAGTGCGTTGCGCCCGCGTGCGATAGCGCCAGTGTCGCACTCCTATTAGCGTGTGTGGAAGAATAGCTTGCGTTCCCTCGCCTCATAAGCTTCTTCCCTACCTTGATGTTCGCTAGTACGATGAATTCCTTAGTAAAAAATGGATTTCCTTGGGGAACAGTTCAGCTGGCCAACGCCTTTCGTCTAAAGAATGCGCCAGGTCGTGGCTAGAAGAAAGTATCCCCCCCTCTCCAGCAGCCAATGTGTGTCAAACCGTGGTAGTGCATCGCGCCCAAGTACAATGCCGCCAGTCTTATACTCCCCAATCTTGACGGACGGAAAACAAGCCAAACAAGGTTAGCGTCGAGGAGTGTAATTTTCGATTGGGCACAAGTGGCTGTATGGTTTAAAAACTACATGGAGGAAGTTTACTTTGGCTAACACACGAGCAACAATGCCCTTGCTCAGTCCGGATGACGGAGTTTCAAACTTAGATGTGAAGTAAAATTCACGAGTCATACACGAATGGTGTCTGTCGAAACTGGACTCAATATCGTTACATGGAAAAGAGCCAAATGAGTGACCTTGAAGTGTGCAGGCGGCGCTGTGACGCTTCTTGTATTCCCACCGCCATCAGACTGAAAGTAGTTCTCACAAAGGAACAGCCAAACACATTAGCAATTGGTCACGCAAGAAGTAAAGGTACAAAGTGGGATTACCTTGGGGAAAGCGTTAACACGTCAACGCTTTTTGTGTAAGGAATGCGTGACGCTGCATCTAGAAGAAAGGACCGCCAGCTCAGCAGACTCCAATTAGTGTCCTAGAAGGTAGCGCGTCGCACCCACGTGCGATGGCACCAGTCTCGCACTGCCCAATGCCCTGGGAGACAAAGTAAGCCAAACAATGGAAACGAAGAGGAGTGTAGTTTGCATTGGGGCACAGCTGGATATAATGTTTAAAAACCTAATAGAAGAAGTTTATGGGGAAAACCACATGAGCAACACTGCCTTTGCTCAGCCTAATTGACACAGTTCTGAACTTGGAGGCGAGGGAAAATTCACGAGCGAATGATTTCTGTCGAAAAGGTATTCAAGTATTGTTGCGTGAAAAGTGAAAAGTGAATACACGTGGAAGGATGAAGCCGAAGGCAGTACGCTGTGTAACCACTGTGTAACCACTGCTGACGCCAGTGGTCCGCTACGCCATCAAATGCAGAAAGGAATTCTCACAACCGAAGACCCAAAGACCTATTAGCAACTGGCCCCGCAAGAAGCTAGGGTAAAAATAGTAATTTCGGTGTTAAACACGTCAGCATGCCAACTTTTTTTAAAGTAATGCGTGACACTGTGGCTAGAAGAATGGGTTATCACTCCTATCGCATACTCTAGGTGTTATAAAGATTAGAGGAAGTGATGCTAATGCGTGGCGTCGCAGTTCTACACCGTCTCTGCCAGCCAATCTCGGCGCCTCCATTGGCGGCGGAACAAACGCAGAAGTGGGATAGTCTAACACCGGGTTTGAGCTTCCTTCAATATTGTAAAAAAAAGCTTCCTCTCATGTGCTTCACCAATGCAACTCCGTTCATGAGTAATACATTGGTTTAACCTTAGCGAGAAACACCTCTTCGACGTAATTTGACATTTGTAGTTAAATTCATTTTCACTTGTCTCTGGTTTCAGTCTTTGTAGAGCCATGTATGTGAATTCAAGGGACTTCGCATGGGTAGTGGTTGTGGACGTCGTTTACAGCTTCGCTTTCGAACCACCTTCACAGGGTGGATTGGCACACATTTTCTGTGAACTTAAAAGAACAAGACGCTTGCTTTCATGGATGCCCGGTTTTGCGTTTGATTTCTCGGGCGCCACCAGACGCCGAGGGTGGTTTTCACTCACGTGTCTCGCGCAGCCTCGGCAAACCACCCTCCCCCTCACAAATCACCACACTCTCCTCCCCCGTTTTCTTTCAGTCTTTCGTGTTTCCATCGTTCGCTCAGTTACGGCAACACCGCCACACTGCAGTAGCGGTCGCCAAAGGGGTGCGCAGTAAGCGCGGAATTATACATTTCATGACTGGCCTCGTCCCCGGTACATGTCGCGAGGGGCGCGAAACAATCCAGATGTGGAGGTTTTTAGGTAAGCTACAGCATATAAATGACAGGAAATGACACATACACCATCAAGTCATTTTGAAGTGTGCAGTCGACTAACCAAAGTGGCCCATATTGCACGAAAACCGATTTGATTTTGATTTGATTGGTTTTTGATTACATTGTGAGCATTGTTTGCTATTTTGCAAGTTCTCTCTAGCAAGTGGACTATGAACAGATTACTAGGGCTTTGTCTTCATCTGTACATAATCACCAGCACTACCTCGCATGGCTGCTCTTCCTCCTCTTCACTCCTGTCGATAATAATCATCATGGTGTACGTGCCATTCTAGCGTCTGGACTTCTGCAATAAACGTCACACCGGACATCATTGTGGAGACTGGAATGCTGGACTACATTTAGTTTTTTCCAAGGGCCGTACTTGCGTAGTAAAAAAAGTGTTCTGCCTCTCAATATTTTCTACTCAAAACGAAGCGGAAGTTGAGACGGAAAGCGCGGTTAACGTGAGGCTGCCCTCCGCCACCCGATTCGCAGTGCGAGCACTCAATGTGATGTTGAAAAGTTTGAACAGAATATAATAAGCACAGTCATAATACATTGGCTAGATATTACACAAAGCATTTGTCTAGAAATTCACAGAAAACCAAAGTGAATGAACAAACGTAGCAATTCGCAGACTGTAACCACCGGCGATCGCATAACTACATAAGTGTCGAACCTCTGTATAATTAGGAATTTGGAATATATAGGGATGTATCCCTCTGAAAGAGCAAGTTCGGAACAATAACAATTCGTTGACTGCACACTACGAAATGACTTGATCGTTGCTTTTTGTGAGAGAATATGCTTGTTATAATTTTTTTTAGTTGTACGCCACACCAAAATCAAGTTGCACATATAACAACTGAGCAGGCGTGTAATATCTAGTCAGGACGCGGCCACTTCTTTTTGTGTGTGTGACGAATCGTCCTGGCATAGAACGTAACTCCTTAACGAAATTCATAAGTCTGCAGGGTATGTATTCGAAAATCCAAACAGCATTGCTTGCCCACCCCCTCCAAAATCTCCACATTCTCCTCCCCCCCCCCCCTTGTTTTCTTTCAGTCTTCGGTCTTTCCAGCGTTCGCTCGGCTACGACAACGCTGCCGAACCACAGAAGCGGCCGCCAAAGTGCTGCACACTGTGAGCGGCATTATGCATCGCTTGAGTGGCTTTTCCGTCCCCGTACATCTCGGTGGGGGGGGGGGGGGGGGAAAGGCGTTCGAAATATTGAGCCCAAGTTGCTCTTTCAGAGGGATATATGCCCACATATTTCAAACCCCTAATTAGGCAGGGATAAATGTGGCATGACTAATTAAATTGAAAAAAGTCTTAATAAACTCAGGCCTGGCATAAATTTGACATTTTCCCTTTTTGTGCTTTTTTCAAACGTAGGTGGAATAGCGTGGAGGTATGCGTATTCTCCAATTCTATATAATGTTAGAATTGACGGGTACGCGAAAGATTGCTTACTATAGTTCATTCTTATTGTTGGAGTGTGTCGTATTGGGGCCAGAGTCGGAAGTTAGAAAAAAACAATAACTTGATTATAAGTATACATGGTGTTCGGAACTTTCAAGTAATTGTCTCGGTGAGCCCGAAGCATTGAATATTCACTAAATAAAGGAACTGTCCTCATATTTTGCTACCAAATATGCTAATTTTATTCTATGCAAAAAATTTCTGCTGCAAGACAAAATGTCTGGTATAATTTGTATTAGTTGAGCGCCACACCAAAATTCCGTGGCAAAGAATAGAACTGAGACTTCACGTAATCCTAGTCACTTCGCGGCGGCTTCTATGTATGTGTGACGGATCGCCCAAATATAAAACGCAACTCCTTACAGAAATTCAAAAATCTGCATTGTATGTATCTGTAAATCCAAACAGCATTGCTCTGCTCAGGAGCAACGCACACACACCGAAAGTTTTACTTGAATATGTGTTAAGGCGATATGATAGCTGCGGACGATGCGATATAAGATGATCATTTATTCCACTGACTTCATTCCATTTCTTTGCCGAATACCGGCAGACCCAGGACCGGGCAACGCCCTGAAATTATTGAAAAATAAATGGGCAGTACTAGCTTATTTAATCTTTAACTTGCCTAAATGGCGATGATTGGTAGTACAAACTTTGGAAAAAAAATACAAAAATATAGAATCACATTCTACAACAACGAACTGGCGAAATGAGGAATATGCATTTTGTCCATTACCAAGAAAAAAAACGATGACTAATTCACCAAACTGGAAATTGAGTGTGGTAAGTACTAAATTAAAACAGTGAAACTGGGAAAACCGTGTAACGCCCTCAATGTTAACAAATACTAGTAATTGCCTGATGTGCACAATTTTTCGGTATAATAGCGCAAATTTAGATAATTGGTCGAAAAGAAATTTCAAACAAAAAGCTGAAAATACAAAAAGGACCAAAAGAATTTTTTAAAAATGAACTCATAAAACCCGACTTATACATTTTGTGCACCTGCAAAAAAGGCTGAAAAAGGCGGAAAGGTACGTCGAAAGTAATAAAATAGTGAAAACAGACTATGCCTGAAAATCCCTGAATTCCGCAAAAAAGCATAATGGCCTTGAGGAACATATCCAATCATCTGAATGTTTTAGCCGGAGGGAAATGGGTGGACACTATTTAAAAAAACTCAACATTGGAAAAAGAATACAAATAAAAAACAAAAACTGAAGAAAATGAAAATGCTTACCTAATGCATCTACGTGAAAAGAATCCTAAAAAATCATTGAAAGCAACGACTGAAACTAGAAGGAAAATATTGCAACAACATACCAACCTGCAGTATGCCTTTCTTCTGCGGGAATAGTACTGTACTTTCGAAGTGAAGGTGGTTAATCACTACAATGGTGTATATTTGTATCCTTTGCAACAAAATGAAATAAAGCTTACAAGCAAGAGAACAATTCCATTTATTTGCGAACTCCTTGTGAGAAATGGCTGCACGTAACCCGTAATGTAGCCGAGCAGCGCAAGAATGCTACGGATTTGTCGACAATTGTCTGAGTTTCGGGAGATGTTCTTTGTAAAAGCGTGGTAGCCTATACTAAAATAGTTGCATGACAGCAATGTTCCTAGGGTTCAGGTATCTACTTTTTGAAGGCAATCGAACAAAGCGTTTATTACTGAGTGCAGAAATTTCCTTTGTATTCTTATAATCGTTGTGTTATGTTACGCCATCGTGTTGCCCGAGACAAAACAGCAGTAGCACATATATAAACGGAAACACACATAATACACAGGGACTGGCAGGCTTTCCTGGCATCAGAAGGTTTTCGGGCTAAATGATGCCAATAATTCGGAAGCGATTATATCATAACTGTTCAGCGTTTACAGAGACATAGTGACTATCCAGAGACCCACCTGTCACTTTAAAAATATCTCAGTGCGCTGAGCAACCCTTAAGTGCTTTGAGGGTTAAACCTGGCAATATTTATCAGACTTCTCTATTGCTATATTTTATTTCTCTCTCGTGTCACGTTCGTTTTTAGCTTTTGGTGCTAATTCGTTCGAACGCCTTCTTTTGTAGTACGCCATGTTTTTGCCCCTGCTTTTATTTATTGGTCTTACGACACAAGTTACGCCAGCCCGTAGACTACCACACCCCACATTTTACCTAATGAAGGGGCTCTGCGCGGCTAGTGTGCACATCTTCTACTGTAAAGCAATCACGGTCACGTTTAAGAGTGCATGTTATTATAAAACTTTGTTTCCAATTGGCAGTTTTGCGAGTTTTATGCAGCGTGAACAAGAGCCACTCAATGGCCCCGACTCTTTGCCAATACCACAAGGGGTGTATTTTCCAAAGGCAATAACTACAACCAAACCTTTTGTTCTATACTGGCAACATGCCAACATTGCACAGTTAGTACAGAACGGGCATTATACTGTGATGGCGCCGGTTCTAATTCGACTGCATTACAGGAGTTTGAATACAAAAGACCTAATTTCCGCATTGTACCAAAAACCTCGTTGGTTGTTGCTGTAGTTTTCCAGTTAACAAAATGGCTGCCGCCGTAAAATGGAAATGAAAACCAATGCTCGATGCAATGGCATTACAACCGGAGTGAAAAGCTATGCTTGATGCAATGGCATTAAAACCACGGAAGCCCAGTAGCAGCGCGGTGATTTAACCATTACAGTGATATCCCAGTATAACGAACTTCAGGGAGCGCGGAAAATTGCTCGTTACTCTGAAAGGTCGTTGTAGCGAAAATCCCAATAGTTAAGACAAAAAAAATATTTCAATGCCTAAAACGACCTACCTGTACAGCAGTGCATTCTTGAAGTCTTTTTTCACAACAAATGCACAAGTGATCATGAAACAATGCACGTTTATTTAAAGTAGTTGGCAATTTTCTTCTGGTGCGTGCAGCACAAGCTTCCCAGCACGAAGGACAGCAACTCTTTCATATTCCTCTGAACTGACTCAGTGGCCGTGCGGTTTTTTTGCCGGAGATGTCCGGAGTTTTTGTATGCTGTCCAGCCCATCCAGAGTCGTCACGTGTTCGTCGAAGTCTTCGAGTGCTGCCGCGACACCCTCAGAGGCGTCGTCGTTCATGCCGTCCTCGCTGCCTTCTTCATCCTGAACGCTCACGCTCTGGAGAATATCCTCTGTTGTCAGCTCCGCTGATGTTCGCGAAGATCCAGTAAGCCACCCGAGTAGCGGCGGTACGTAGAAAAACTTGGGGTGGGACGTGAATTGCGCGGCCGCGGCTCTCTGAACGGAGGAGGCCACCCATGCTTCATTTTTTTCTCCTCACCTTTTTCTTTCTCTCGCATCGGCTCGCGCATTCCCCGGAGCAAGTTGCAAGACGTCCTCTTCTGCGCTGCGCTTTACCGTGTCGTCTGCTAGCATGCGGCTCCGCTGGCCGCGATTGTTTAACGAAAACCTAAGAATCCGGTGCGGGATTTCCGAAGTGCTCGTTAATCTGAAAAGTTCGTTAATGTGGTGGTCGTTGCACCGAGATTTCACTGTAGGCTACCTTCGCAAGTTGCCAATGTACAAAAATGTTTTTGTTGCTTCTCCTCTTTTTGAGGAGATACCCCTTTGTGGTACTGGCCTGATATCAAGAGCTTCGAGACGCCTACGTGTCCACTTCATCAAATTTCAAACATTTATGAATTGAATACAAAAAAATTGAGAAAAGTGCGTTCAACCGTACGCCTGCACAATATAGTACAATATTATTCAAGTTCCAGAAAGCCGTGCAGAACCCTTATTATATGGAATCTCTGGCGTGGACCAATCTGCTGCCGACGTACGTCGCTCCGTAAGATGAACAAACGAAAGCGAAGAAATAGGCGCAATATCGACATAGTGGTCAAAACAGTGGCAAGAAGGGGAAGGAGAAAAGAAACGGCTAGCTAGCCCAAACTCAAGCTCTATACCCAAGCACCGTGTAAAAGAAACGCTGCTCGAACTAATTCGCGCCAAAAAACAAAGACACGGAAGCTAAGAAAGAGAGACAAAACTTTTGCAGAAATTAAGATAATTATCTACTAATGCGTAGACTTAATATGCCGCTTGTCGTGAGTGTGGGTTTTTTACAGCCACATTATTTCGTTTTTCTAAATCCTGTCCCACCAATTATCCCTCTTTACGCTATTATAAAGATTAGAAGTGGAACATTCGCGAAATGCAAAATTTTGTGCAAATGCAGGACGTTGCACAACTCGCCATTTTACGTAATTATTTTATAGTTTTCTTATTGTTGCTGTTTTTCCAAATTTCGGTCGACCAACTATCTCTATTTGTGGTATTATAACGATTACAGGTGAAACTTTTGAAAACCTTCATTATTTTGCAAATTTCATGCGTCATACGTGTTGCCAATTTCCATCGTTCCTTAACATTTTTTTCTTCTTTTTTCGTTTTATTAAAATTTTGTTCGACCAATTATCTCCCTTTGTGTTATTATAAAGATAACCTTTGGAACTTTCCCAAAATCATTATTGTGAATTGCAGGGCGTTAGACGTTTCGCCATTTTCCATAATTATTTTATGTTTTTACGGTAGTGTAACGATTACAGCGAGAACTTTTACGAAATCTCTATATTGTGCAAATGCAGGACGTCACACATTTCGCCATATTCCGTAATTTTTACATAAATATGTTTGGGGGGTTTTAACATTTTTGTGCGACTAGTTATCTCCATTTACGCTATTATGGCGATTACGGGTGGAACTTCCGCGAATCTGTATTTTTATGGAAATGCAGGGCATTAGACGGTTCTAGATGCGAGGGTACTCGGCAATGAATGCTATACATTATACGGCAGACGGATGCATGGGCTGATATATATATAGCCAGTCTTTCGGCTTCGTAAACGTATGCAGACTTAAGTGCCCCGAAAAAATTGTCAGAAACGACAACGCCTTTTCTACGAGGGCGACACGGGGAGATTGCACAGTTTGTCAATCAATGGGCTGCTACTACGCAAGCTCGCTTTAAATGCGATCTCATCATAGATGTTTATGTTTAGTTTTTACTGCAGCAGCCATTTTCTTGTGTGCACATTTACAATAACAATGGCGTGTTTTTTTTCTCAGAAATGGGCACTTAAGGTTTTCGCCCAGATAACAAAGTGGTGCAAACGGGAAAATCTGGCCCTCACCCCAAGCGAAAAGCCAAGTGCTGCGTGCGTTGTATGTGGGTTTGAAAACAATTGTAATTTTACGCTTTTATTCAAAAATTTCCGAAGGCGGTTTGCTGTAGCTTGTTAATTTACGCGCCATGGCTGAACGTCATCTTTATGCAAAGTTGGCTCATCGAACGTAAAAGTGAGAAGGATTCTAATGACATTTCGAGAATATTACCAAGCTTAAACTCTGGATTTTTATGAGTCGTCAATGCCTATAAACTGCGTAGAGTCACGTTTGTTATTTTGCCATCGAATTTACCATTAATGGGGAGGCACCAAGCGTGCTTGATGCACCAGGGTAATAATTGACAATCTAGTTATTTTAAACGCGCTTCGGAACTTCGGAACATAAGGTGTTTCGGGGGCGCTGTCAAAACAGCACACGACGAAAGGGCACGCGACAGAAGAGCACCGACATAGCAGCACGGCGTCAAAAGGGCACCCGACAAAACAGCACGCGACAAAACAGCACGGCGTCAAAAGCGCACGCGACGGAACAGCACGTTGACAAAACAGCACAGCGTCAAAACAGCACAGCGACAGAACGGCACGATTTTATGGAACGCCTAAATGGGCAAATATTTTGATTTTAACATGGATAAAAACACTTTAGTGGGCGCAAACTGCTCTCTCTAAGGTTCTCTTCACGTTTCGTTACTCTTTCTCGGGAAAAATACTACGGCTTTAATTATTACAGTATGTGGGATATCTGAAATGAAAGAAGCAAAAGCCAGGGATGACATTTGGTAAAACTTTTGTTCATTTTTAGGTAGCCCTACAATTTTTATGATAATAATAATAATAATATTAATAATAATAATAAGAAGAATAATTTATTTCCGAATTTGCCGCTGACAGTTCTCCAAGACTGGTAGGCCCGGATCATTTCGTCCGCAGGCTTTCACATCTCTCCCAAAGTGGACCGCGTTAGCACGCGCTAAAACCGGTGACCGAGTCTAAAGTCAACGCCTGCGCTACGAACCCAAAGGAAATACTGTTCGCCCGGAATGCGATCAGAGCAAAATCGGTAATAAAAACCGCAGGGTAGTCTTGGTATGTCTGCTTTGCGCCGCAGAAACATTTTGCAATTTTTTTATACGAGCTTTTTATTTTAGCGCCGTCTATGAAGCGACCGCCGAAACCTCCTTTGCGTGCGTCTGCTCGGAATCCGTGCATTACCGAGTGAACCGTAGTGGTTTGGCGTTAAGTTAGCGATTGCAGTGCTTGTGTGTGTGTGTTCTGTTTTGTTTTCATCATCTGCGGACGGATTTTAGGTCCTGATTTGCTGCCAGAGCGGGAAATTCCGACCCCGGCTGTTGAGACCAGCAGCAGTAGCAGTGTGGTAGTGGTGCCGGTAGTGCTCCGCAGTTCCGCGATGAAAAAACGTACCGGTATGGCACCGACTGACATAGAAATCGATATCGGGGAGTAAATACGTGTTTTCAATGCCACCGTGCTTGTTATGTTCACCGATTAGTCATGTTTACGGAAGCGCGGACGTCGAATGCGGAGCGCGCATAGCATATGTGGGTCACGGTGATCCGTGCTCGCGATGGACTTTCGACGAGGCGATTGCTACGCTGTTGGCATTGCAATGCAATATAATCTTTCTTAACTAGACTTATGACGGTTACTGACGAAACGAGAATAACCGGGCGGAAAAATAACGCGACCGAACAACCAGTCAAATTACTATTCGAAGGTTGAGCAAAAGGCTTGACGTTCGGGCGAGTTAATATTGGTTGATCATGATCGTGATCATGATTGACCTAACTCTGCGCAGCGCATGTGGCCTGTCGCTCGGAGCCCACCTTTGTGAAACCGCTGCTTTGACCACAAATGCTTTACGCGACCAGCAGTAACTGTTTTGTAATTGTAATACTTTAGATTCCGTGGCAACGCAAAAGCATTAAAAGCTTTTCCTTTGACCGCGTTGTGAACAGGTTGAGCTATTTTCCAAATGCAGCGTTCACGCGTACCTCGAGCTGCGTTTCCACATTTGGCTGCCTGCTTATCCTGCTATCGACCAGCAGTGTGCGATGGAGAAAGTTATCCTTTCAAATCGTTTGGCAGTGTAATGCGTTGGCCTGAAAAAAAGTAAGCAAAACGCCGTGATTTTAAAGGTTAGATTAGATGAAAAGGGGATGGTTTAATGCCAATCGGCTGTAATGACCAAACAATATATGGTATTTTAAATTGACTACAAGAAACCAGAAGTTATTGTAGTGTTGTATTGTATCGGCGCTCGTGAAAGATCCCCAAGTGGTCAAAATTAACCCGCAGCCCTCCACTACTGCGCGCCTCATCACCCATGAAGCGTCGGGGCGTTAAACACCATAATGAATGAATGAATCAATCAATCAATCACTCAACCAACCAATCAATGCTGTATTGTAAAGGATAAAGTTGCTTCTAACATTTCAGGGGGTTCCGTTCCCTGTCGCAGCTTTGCGTGTGATAAATGGATTTTGATCCGTCTGCTTGCCGTCCAAGTGCACCCAACAAACCCTGGAGTTGGTCGTTGGTACAAAGTCGTTGCGATTTATCAACGGAATCCACCGATATCTCAACTCTGTGTGCGTTGGGAAGCGATGCCGCAAAAACACGCCGCAACCGCACTGCATTTTCTCCAGGCAGTGTCGTGCACATGCGTGCTGTTAGCGACTGTTTCTCGCTTTCTCTGGTTGTTCAATAACCCACCACCGCGCAGTGCTGACCAGGCGACGTTTGCGCCTTGAAGGGCATCGCAGCATTGGCTAAAACAGTTGAAAGTTCCGCAAAAACTAAGCACGCGGTGCGAAATACTCCTGAACTACGCAGTGGAGCACACCACGCCGAGCGATGTTAGCAGCCCAGCGCGCTCAGGCAACGCTGGTCGGCCGCCGAGAGAACTGGTTTGAGAGTATTTTCCTCCTTTCCCGGCTGCTTATGGAAAATGGTGTATAGCAGGGGAGCAACTCATTGTACGTCTCCGCGTGCGCATTGTACGCTCTGCGTTCCACAGCAGCCACTGCCCCTTTGTTCGTCTTGGCGGCAACAAAAGCCGACCCAACCCTCGTTTTCGCTGAGGAGAGGGAGGAGGTCGAGGGGAAACGAGAGGGGGCAGTTGCTAACATGCGCATTGAGTGGAGGGATTTTGAACACGAGCCAGTTTATTTTGAGAGTGGGACTTGGAAACAGGCAAAACGCGTTCGGGTTGTTTCGTGGTCCACCCGTTCTTGCATCAATCGTTGCATCAATCGTTGGCTTTTCATTGTACCATGACAAGTGACAGTCTTTGATTCTCGCAATTTCTGGGAAAGTAAAGCCGCCAGAAAGATGCACACGAACATGTTTATGTATTTTAGCGAATGAACTGCATATGTTTCTGCACAAATGCGGTTCCCAACAATCGAGTTTGTTGTTTATGGTGGGTGACCTGTTTTTATGAGCTCACCTGCTGCCGTCAGCAATTGTTAGGCTCCCGCAACACGCCGGCAAATTGAACAAAGCATGTTAGCCAGCAGTCTTCTAAGCCTTGCAGCAAGATAATAGGCGTCATAGATAATAGCTATATGTCATATTTTCGGGGAAAATCTAAAGTATCGAAGCTGCAAGCTGCAAAAGTATCAAGGTCCAAAACCTTAGTGCCGCTTCGCTTGATTCTAACTGCAGATATCGAAGCATTCCAGATGAAGAGCACAGTATCGCAGCTTAGGTAACGCAATAAACCATTCATCGGGTAAAGTTCGTTTTTTTAAATAGCGAGAAATCGGCGAGCGTGATCGCTAGTACAGCTTTATGTTGTCTGATATTCAGTGGTGCCGGCCCACTCCCATTTTCGATACATCATGTAACCTAAATAATATTGTGCCTGTAAAAGCGCTCACTGCACAGCCTGAATCGTGATACTCGCTTCTCAAGCGTTAATAAACGAAAGGATACAAGCAATGGAAGCACGGGAGAACATACTCGTACGACGACAAATTCGCATGCAGCATTTATTTCAAATAATTTCAGCCTTACCAAATATATTATGTACGGACCGATGCAAATACATTGTGCACAAATACAAACATGTAAAGACAAATAAACTGACCCCCTCCCTGCTTCCCTTATACAAGCGCTCATGCATAGGTGAAGTAGTGGTGGGACATTTTTTTCCTACTTTGAAGTTGGGACATGTTTTCCGGCACCATTTGTTCCGGGACTATCAGTTCCGGGGCCAGTAGCTCCGGGACCATTTGTGCCGGGACCATATCGCCCGCACATCGTGCGTATGGTCTTCTGCTTAGCAGTTACACAGGAAAAAAACAAACACGCCTGAAGTTTAACGTACACTGCGATGACGTACACTGCAAACACCCCTCGAGATTAGCGTTGCACATCCTATAGCAGTGTTTTTCGCAATAAGGCGGGTGTTCGCGAACCACTTCCGTGCGGCCGGAGCCATGCACAGCGGATTGCGTATAACGCGGCTCTTTTTACGCCGCACCAGGCACCCTGAAACAAATTTAACGTTCTCTCGCATTTAGCAACATATGCCTGCGTTTATCTTTGATAAAGTAATTGTTTCTAGTAGAGCTACGGGCTTTTGGGCCTCTATTGATACTGGCGCGCATGTTGGTATGAAGGCCGGATCACAGTCTGGTACGCCATGATGATTAAGATGATGATTATGATGATGATGATTAGAAGCCCTCCATTTGTATCGGGACGTCCGTTGCCACCAACCAACTTGCCTGTCTTATTCTACTCATTAAACCTACCCTCTATTACCCTAACGGGTTAGCCCTCCGCCTATCGGTTTTGAACTCGCTTCTCCTATTGCCGTTTTCCGCAGCGCCACCTGTAGGGGCTGGAAAGAGCGGATAGCGTTGAGCCGCCGAGCCAAAGAAAGCGAGTTAGATGCCCGCAATGGTGGTTGCATTTCAAATGAAGGAGAAGAGCGAACACGCCGGAGTGTCGTCGTTTAAATGCACGCGAAGAAGTGTGAAGTCCCTCACTGCGGAGCATCCCATATTCCAAATTTAGCGTTCTGGTTGTGAAGCCTAAAAAAGCTGAAAGAAATGAAAGCTTTTGTGTGCTTCTTTTATTGAGTCCGCACTGCGAATACAAAAAAAAAGCGGCATCAAGGCAAGAAAAGACCTTAACCCGGTACCGAGGCATGCTTTGCAGCGGCCGTGATCTTTCGGCTCCCACAAGATCTTCTCTTGCTGCTGTTTTCTTTTTCTGCTGTTTTATCGAAAGTGTAAAAAAAGAACAAGTGCCAGTTGCAATAGGCATGCCTCAGGTTATCATTAGCCGCTGCATCCCAAATCACCTGGAATATGATGGAAGCGAAAAAGCCGAAGTGTAATCCTTAAGCGCTACTATTCTGACGGATAATTTGCTTCTTACTGAAGTCCTACACCACTTAATTCTAATTTATACATGGGGGTTTAATTTGTTTAACAGCACAGAGGACCTCTTAGTGGGTGAGAAATATTTCCGCAACAATATTGCGCGTCAAAGCAGCGTCCGCGAATATGAGCTACTGTGGATCGTGGCTCATTGGTGACCCGGCAGCTCACATTCTTCACTTTAGTGAAAAAGACCGTCACTATACATCGAAGTTTTGAAAAGAATGGCGTCAATGAGCAAATTAACAATTCAAACAACATTTATAAGAAAAGTAAATAAATAATAGAGGATCCAGGAACAATCCTCAGTAAATTAACACAGAAAAAAGTGTTCACGAAATATGCAGATTCATGGCTCTGCGTTAAATTACCACAAAAAGGGCACAGATGCCGTCTTCGTAAAAATAGATCCCTGAATTCATGACCAAAAACCAATCAATACAACGGGATCGAGGAACCACCTTTAATAGGCAATTACTGGAGTAGTCGTTTCATAGAAATAATTGCACATATAACCATGCGTGAAAAAGAAAGTAATACGAACAAGTAAAATCTGTAATTGATATCAACGGCTCACTATGTTGTGTTGCTTCAGCCTATCACAGGCACACCTAAATCTCTTCCTGTACCGAAATCGCCCTCCACTGGAATATGCGGGTGCCTAAATGTCCATGTACTGATATGTTCCTGTACAGATAAGTCTTGTAAAAATAAGTTCAAATGAATGTGCTTTTCTATTCCTTACTTGCCGCAGAGTTTGGATTCCGTTCCGGCGAGTGCACTATGCCATACTACCTAGCAACGCCACCGCACCCAACTTTTTCAGTGCTCATCTCTTGCAGTGTGCTGTTTTGTCGCGTGCTGTTTCGTCGCCGTGCTGTTTTGTCGCCGTGCTCTTCTGTCGCGTGCTGTTTTGACGCCGTGCTGTTTTGGCACCGTGCTCTTCTGTCGTGTGCGGTTTTGTCGCTGTGCGCTCTTGTCGCTGTGCTGTTTTGACGCGTGCTGTTTTGACGCGTGCCCTTTTGACGCCGCGCTGTTATGTCGGTGCTATTCTGTCGCGTGCCGTTTCGTCGCGTGCTGTTCTGTCGGTATACCGGTGTTTCGGAACACTCGTTATGCGCCCTGTAACAAGCGCAGTAATCCGAAACTTTAGATGTGGTATAAATGCTGTTAAGTAGAGGTGAGGTTCTTTCCAGCATTTCGGTGAGGCTTCCTAACTGCGGTGACTACCCTAGCATCTATCATACTCTCTGTACATGCGCACAGAACCCTAACATTCCCTCCATACCCAATCAAACCCCCACTTCATTGGAAAGGAGGCTGGCCGACTCTAGCGCGGAAGTGAAAAGGATCCACGCATTGAATGCTCAGAGAAGCCCCTGTCATCTATCCCGGGAGCTCCGGACTTGGGGATCCTTGCGAAAATAAAGTTATTTCCTTCTGCTTCCGCATCTTCGCGGAAGATGTTCAACCTATTCTGCGAGAAAAAAGTTTTCTCGTCATCGCTACGTGACTTCGTGTTCTACGAATGGCCACCTGCAAGGAGAGATAACTTTTCGTGTAATCTGACGCGGTGCCCGAAAACGCTATGTGCCGCTTTGCGGTGTTTATGATGTATTGGTGGTGATTCCTACACATCCATTCCGTCGTGGGGCTGCGTGCCGAATACATTATTCAGCGCCTAATATACGCATGTATATTTTGCGTACCCTCATTTGCACTGAAAGCATACCCTCCCAACCTTCCCTCATACTTTCAACCGTGCTTAGGGTAGCTTTGGCGTGGATTTTAAGGATTGTTCCAAAACGTTCGTTTGCAGCAACTCCGTCAACTACAACGCGGCCACGTCACCTAAGAATTCAGAACAGAGGCGTGTAATAGATGATCTTCCTAAGATCACCATGCCAAACAATCTGATCATAAAATGAATTAGACGACGCGTACGAAGAGGATAACAACCGTGAGAATTATTCAACACTTCACTTCAGCTCTAAAGAAGTGACGGCGCAGCACGTAGAGATCGAGCCACCTCAACGCATTCGTCGCCAGAAGCGTTTTGACTCGCCCAGTAAAGCTTGGATGGATGGAAAGGACTTTATTGAGTAAATCTTGCAGTAGGTAAAGCCCGGTTGACGGGCCGACCTCACCGTGGCCGTGCGTTGCATCCTCTTGGGCAGCCCTACTCGACAGGGACCCCTTTGCGGAGTCCGTGCCTTTCGAGTGCCTTGAGAACCTGCTGGATGGCCCACTCTTGATCCGACTTGTTGGTTGAGGCGATGGCGATCTGGAGATCTGCGGGGTATTCTGTGAAGCTTACGCCGTCTTGTATTGCTGCACAGTCCCATAGGATGTGCCAGCGATTGGCCGTACCTTGTTTGCACATGTCGCACTGTGCGCTGGCAAAATCGTCGGGGTACATGTGATGGAGGAGCGCCGCTGTGAGCACCGACGCAGTTTGGAGGCGTCGTAGGTGTACTGTTTCTTCCCTGCTTAGAAATTTGTGGGGCGAGGGGAATAGCTGGCGAGCAGCCCTCATGTTCTTGAGGATTTTTCCGTATCGACTCGGTGAGTCTTCAGTCGTCGTCCACCATTCCCACTCCGGACGGGCACTTGCGGTGGGGGCGCAGTGGGTGAGAGCGCGCGCTTCCCTGTGGGCGGTCTCATTGTGGTTCTGTGCATACGGTGAACAATCCCCCGCATGGGGGGGGGGGGGGGGGGCATCTTAATTCCTTGCGTAGGCCTGGGGAGATTGCTATTCGCTCTATAATGCGGGTGGCTGGGGGGTTGATGCGTGCTCTAGCGAAGTTACGGAAGGCTTGTTGAGAATCACTGACGATAGTGTCGCAGTCCGGTTCGGTCCAGTAAAGCTTATGTTCTAATTTTTTTGATCTGAAAAATGAGAAAACCAACGTATGGCGGGAGAAACATTTTTATGCGGAATACTGAAGTAGCGCGTAAAAAGTTAAGGAATTTTGCTAAATGCAACCGTAACGACAAGCATAACTTTACGCTAGTGCACGGCCATAGCCGTTTGGGTTATGATTGTAATAACGCCCATGGTTATTTGACGGGTTCAGTTATTTGATACGTTGGATAATTAGTTCACCATGGAGTTGTACATAATTAGGAATAACTGGCCGCTGTCAATACACGGGCTCGTATACCGGATGGGTGTTGTTATGGAGGAAGTTGTAACTTGTGTTTTAACTTGGATGAGGAGCATCGGCGCATTCTAAAAACCATTGTTAAAGAGCGCTTTCGGAACATTTTGCGATCAGATCAACAAATTTCTGCTAGCGAAGGAAAGAACAGTATAGAGGCATCAATACTACTTCACAATCGGACAAACTCAGCGAGTCCACCAGCGCCACGTGACCCTCATCGTTGGATATTGGGACCCCACTACCACTCCCTTCTTGCGTTTCTTCGCGAAACAGGAGTTAATCTGCACTTGTAAGAGAATTTATGCCAACGGGCATACTATCGCAATAATAAAAGTACACCAGCGTGACTTTATTAACTAAACCTTATTTCCTAACCTCTGTGTTAGCGTGTGATGTGACAGGGAACATTGGACATTTTTTTTTGGCTGCCAAGAATAAAAGATAAAATGGCCCGCCTGGTTTAAAGAACTTCGGCGGAGTGCCACCCTGCATGCCTCTTTCAACGACTAAAGGGTTTTGGATTACAAAGAGCGATAATTTGCGCCTGGTCTTCAAGTTTTGGATGAACATAGTACTCAGTGTCTCGTGGTCAGTCCCTGCGCATAGTGCTGAAAGTGTGCTTATCGTGAGGAGCAATAGCCAGGCCACCACTCAAGCTTAGGTCTGCGCGACAATTCACACGACTACCGTCACCACTGGCACATATTGCGTGTTATAAAAATATTTACCAATGGGAAGTGTTATCGCCGTAGGTGTGAGGGATAACTATGGGTCACAGTTTTGTAATAAACAGCATGCACTCCTAGCGGTTTCATGTGGTTACGAAAAGCCCGGACACACGGCGCAATATATCCGAACGTAAGAACAGTGAAATAAATTCCTATTTCCTCTTTGTGTGTGCACTACTTCCAATGAACCCGCTTATCTCTTGGCACGTTCCTTAGCTCAAAATTGTAAAATAAGTTAGCGAACATATGTATAGGTTCCGTTTGTAAGTTAACAACTTTATATCAGGGAGCTGAATAAATTCAAGCAGTATATATCAGCGGGATAAATAGTGATTTAGGAATATCATAAAGGAACGTAGTTTGTCAAAAATCTACATAAAACAAAAAATTTCCACTTTTCTGTTTATTTTCTATGCTGCACACAAGCATTACTACTGTAATTAACGACGTGTTCTCTTTTATTTCCGACTCCTTTCACGGAATAAGTGGTGCCGTGCGCAAAACGTAGGTCGCTCAGATATTTCAAATTTATTCGCACACGCGTTCTCCTCTAACCCACTTGCTCTAACCCTCTATAAGTTCTCGCTTTTATAAGAGCTAATAAAAAAATTCCCCCGCATTTCCCCGAGGGGGAGAATGTGAAAGTGCGAATGCACGGTTGTCGGCCCGCTTGCGGCGCTTGCGCTCGGCCCCCGCAGCCCACCGCCTCGCCGCCTTCTCTTCCATCTCTTCCATCGGGTTTGTAGTATCACGTGTACACCACGCAGTTATCAAGCCGCTATAACGCCGCTGAGTCGCCAACGCACGCCGCTGACGACGTAGTTTGAATGCGTTAAAGATATAAGGCGCGTCACTAACTCTGATATCAGCGTCGTGTCCGTGGCTTGGTCGGTAGAGCGTCGCGCTGCGGCCGCAAAGTTCTCGGATCGAAACCTGGCGCCGGATGCTGTTTCTTTTTTAAATATAGAGGAGCACTGCGGACGCCGACGCCGCCGCCGGCGGTGGATGGTTTGGGGTCGCTTATAAAGTGTATTCACACTTAAAAAGCGAGCATTTGAGCCACAGCTTACTTAAGCAGCACAATATTACAAAGGTATTGGGCTCATTGTTACAAACGGACAATGCAGGTACTTTCATATTCCTTAAGGTTTGAAGCGGGACATGCTCAGATCACTTACCTTTGAGGCGTACACTTGCAACAGTATGGTGGACACCAAAGGTGTTTGTTTATATGTTAGGTGGACAGAACTTAATCTCGGGGACATTCAGACTTGAAGCCTGCTAGTTGAAGGTGTTCGTTTTGCAGGTTGTTTTGCTCAGCTGGGTTCCGAGGAACCGCCCTACCGATGCACTGCACCAAAAAGGTGTAACTCCAAACGCAAGCGTTAACTAGACAGCGGGAAGTAGGCAACGGCAAAAGAACATAACAAGATAGGCGGAGCGAGAGAAAACAAGGGCGAATGCTCGCTAGCTTGCTGTCGTCATCCGTGGGGGCTGGTAGCGGCTGGTCCCAACCGCCTGGAAACTCACCTGGGATCTCACACCTGGAGCTATTTGCTCTCACCTCTCGAAACTGCAATGGTGAATGCTATAAAGTTGCGCTCAGTTCAACGCAATTTTGAATTGGCTCGCACTGATCGCTCCACCCGTTGAAATGTGTCGTACTCTCTTTGGTGAATTTCTCGCGTGCTCCGTTTTTGCTGTACTAAGAAACAATTCAACGTGCAGTTGTCATCAAAACAATGCTGGTACCATTTCGCGTTTCGGTTACCGAGAAACACCATGGTGTGAAAAATTGCCGACAATCCATGGACTGCACGTGGTTGGAGAGCGAAGACACCGAATGCCCGACACACGGCATGGTTGATCGTGGTGCTGCACGAAACACAACCTGAGTCTTCTTCATTTATTGTGTGGTATTTTTTGCCCAACCAAAATATCGTGGGAGTAATAAAACTTTGGTGAATGATTTGCGATGATGATGATGGTTAAATTTTTATGGCGACTAAGGGCAAAGAGCGCCAGAGAAGGAGTTATTTAATGGTTGCTGAGACTGTAAATACTAAAACCTGTGATTAGAAGTAAAACTGACGCGATACAAAATACAATGGAGATTGCTGGTGTAAGGGGCTAGGATGATTACACGTGATATGACAAGAGCTGCAGAAATTTTACCTCAGCTGAAAACTTAAGAACACGTTGAGTAGAAAACATTGATTCGTCGGCTAAAAAGTATGATGGCTGCAGTGGAATGTGTCGTCTGTATAATTCAGGGAAATGTTTGTGTCATGTTGTGTCAAGTGCCTTGCACGTGTTTAGTATGAGGACTGCGGATAGGCCTCTTCCACACCTGCTACACATGGGTCCCAAAGATCCAGTGAGCAGGTGGGAGTGCGTTAAATGTGAATGACAGCTTTGGCAACTTGGTGAATGACAGGGTTAACTGAGCAGGCATAGACCTGGCCGTTTCAAGGGAGGAGGACAAGGAGAAAAATAAAAGGAAAGGCCGAAAGGTTATCGAAGCTTAGAGCCCGGATTGCTACTCGGTACTGGGGAAGGGGTGTTCAGGGGATAAAAGAAAAGGCAGGCGAAAACGAGGGGATAGGAGTGGGTTCGCGCACACACTTTAGTCCCTTCGTGGGCACTATAGTCTTTCGTCTAAGCGTGTGTCTTTCTTAAAACGCAGAAGGGCTTTTGTTGCCTTCCGCGAAGTCAATTGTAGGGGTCGTTGTACTAGAATAGTCTCTAGTTTGAACTGTTGATTGTTTAATCGGCTGAGCTCGGCTGCCAAAACGCGTCTTTCCGGTGACTACTGGGGGCAACAACAAAGCACATCTTCGATTGTCTCTTCAACCTCGGGAGGTTTGTAAAGTGGCTGGGACGGCGTAGGGAAAGGTGGCTTCAGCTTGTTTGGCATAAAATTGAGACTGATGGTGTCAGTCAACCTCGATAAAACTTGTCTTCTTTATATGGGGGTGTCAACAGATCAGCGTTATGATTTTTTGTCATGTTATAAAAAAACGAGTTATCAGAGCTTTTATTTAAACACACTTTTCCTTTGGAAACCCGTGTTTTACGGCGGGTGGAAATTTCTCATGGCGATTCGTTATAAAACTTCGACAGATTTCTATCCATGGCGCCTACTGCCATAAAATTTCTAACGAATATCTAAGCGTTTACCGGTCCAGAATCGTGTGTTTTGTTTCCCGATGATTGCAATAAAACACGAGCTACAGCAGTTGTGCCCACCGATAACACTACTCAATAAACCTAGAAGAAATATAATTTAGACAGAGTAAAACAACCAGCCTTACCTTGTATGCCAGTTTAAAGTGTATGAAGTCGCTAAATGAGTGAACGACAAAGGGAAACATATTAGCAGCTCACTTTTCTAGAGTTCTCCTCCGTATAAAACTCAAAGGTTAATACACATCCCATATAAAGTCAATACAGCTCCGCCAAAATTTCTGTATTTGATAGGACATGGTGATTTTGTTTTTGATATGCCTTGTTAATAAATATTTCTTCAAGCGAGAATTCCGTACCCTGAGTTCATATTCTTAGCTCGATGGTTATATTCGTTGCCGCATGTGCCCCATCATGGCCCGAGTTGTTTTCAATGTTTTCCCTGTCTTCCTCGTATCAAGTTTCTTGTTGCGCAATAAATTTACATTTCTATTTGCACGCGTAAAAGAGCCATCTAGAAGGAGAACAAAAAAAATACTGAACTGCCTACTACTCCACGCTGTATTAAAATAAGTAAATAAAGGTCGGCGTATAAATACAGTCGCTTTAACGGCGGATTATTATGTAATTTTTTCAAGAACGTATACTTTTGATTAGTCGTTATAAAGAAGTTCTCAAGGAAGTTGTTTTGGAAGCTTAGTTCACTTTGTTCACTCTTGCCTATATAATCAGGACCCGGGAAGCCGTTGGCGGTTATCGGCATGTGGCTTTGTTGAGAAAGGTTAAACTTGTCTTTTGGAAACTTTTCAATATCTCCCATGCTCACTCACAAAGCGAACACGTGTCTACGCATAGAAGTAACTCTTACCGATATCTACAAAGCAATGTCAGGGTTTGTCCCTACTAGCAATTATTAGCGCAAATTCAAAATATATGTTAAATTTGCACATATGGGAGTTCTGAGGCTTCATTCTCTAAAAGACGGGATACGTCGTTTCGAAACGACGCTGTGTCAAATGAAAATGCATGGGTTCGTGGTTTGGGGGCGTCGCTTTGTGCGCCGGAGGGTGGAGAAAATCGGATGCGGCATTCCGAGGAGCACTGCATGTACACCGGCGCAAAGCGACAACTCTGACCCCCATCATTTTGCGCGTCACTTTACGCTGGTGTACATGTGGTGTTCCTCAAAATGTGCATGCGATTTTCTCCTCCCACTGGCCCACAAAGCAAAGCCCCGACCCCTGAATACATTCATTTGCATGGGACACCGCACTCTTTCTAAACGACGCCCCCTTTAAGTGCAGAGCACTTTATGGGCTCGCCTGCTGTCGTAGCTCGCCAAAAGACGATATTGCCGCGAACCATATACGGCTTTGTTTATTGTTTGTTTTTAATGCCCGGTCGCGCCCGGATCTGTTATCTGTGTCCCATGCGAAGCGCGTGCTCCATTCTTTATTTTTATGCCGCACGGGCTATCTCATTCAGATAAGCAGAGCGTTTCGCCCTAATAAGCAGAGTGTTTCGCCCTAACGCCGCTAGCCTAAAATAATCTTTTGTGATCTACAATGTTCTGGATGTGAATCGACGGTTCCAGAAACTCTCGCGCCGAAAGATAAAAGCCTGCACAGCAGACGCCGCGGCATTCGATTCTGCTACGCTCGCCGACCCACGTCACTTTGTTGACCGATGCTTCGCCGCCTCTGTATTCTTTTGAGTTGTTATGGGAGCACAATTTCGCTCCAATAAACTTCTTTCTTTTCCAAAACAACTGCGTCGTCCTTGGCTTCGTGACATCTGGTGAAGGTGAGGGGTAGCAGGGTGACATGATCATCGGCGATCCTTACAGCTGCACGGTGTTCGGGGTTCGGTTTCGGCGTCATAGTGTGATCGGAGGAAAACGTTATCGCCTTGGTCTGCAGATCAAATATTGCGCCGTTGCCCATCAAAATGTCTATTCCGAGAATTACTTCGGGGGAGCAGTTACGCAAGATAACGAACGCGGCAGGGCACGTCGTGCCGTCTATGGTGAAGCGGGATGTGCACATTCCACTTGGCGTTACCAGGTGGCCTCCTGCTGTGCGTATGTGTGGACAATCCCATCTGATCGTAACTTTCTTCAGCTTAGACACAAATGGTCCGCTCATTACTGAGTAGTCGGCTCCCGTGTCTACGAGGGCGACTACACCAAAGCCGTCGATGGACACCTTGACGTCGGATGCCGCCTTCCTCGAGTCACGGGTGCGTCGGGGCGTCGCATCTCGGCTTGTGCGTGTTGACGGTCGGGCACTGTGCGTCGTCGTTGTCGTCTTCTCAGCGGACGTCTCGGTCAGGTCGAGTACGCGTCGCGCCGTATAGCTGTCGTCGTGTTCGGGAGTCTCGTCAGGGTTAGGTCGGGTCGTCGGGATGAGGGCATGTCGTGAATCACTATCTTCGGCGCGTCCTTGCGTCGTTGGAGGGTTTCCGGTTTTTCGCCGTAGCGCAACTTCACCTCCAGAAGTTGCTGCTTTTAGTTTCCCCCGCGTGGGCTGGGGGACCTTCCACGGGCGAAGTCAGCGTTGCTACGGCGGTTCGGCGATTGGTATGGGTAGGGCGACGGCGAACGGTTGGAACGCGGTGGGCCACGGCTGGTTTCAGATACATATTCGTCGATCTCACGTGGTCGTTGGCCAGGGAGAGGGTGAGGTGCGTCGACGGAGAAACCACGCAGTCCGAGTCTCTTGTATGGGCAGCGACGGTAGATATGGTCGGCCTCTCCGCAGTGGACGATTATCGGGAGTTCGCCGTACGTCCGTCTTCCTCGACGTCTGGTTTCGGGCTACCGGGGGTCGGGCGGGTGACAGTGGGCAGCGGTACGGCGGGGCCTCTTGACGGCGTGTTGGAGCAGGGCGGGGCCGACGAACAGCCGCGGAGTATGTCATAGCTTGTGGCTTTCGGGGTACTTCGGATGGCGTAGAAGTTCGCAACGCTTGTTGCACTTCTCTAATCACGTGGGTAAGGGTAACGACTTGGGGCTGTGGCGGTGTGGGGAGAAATTTCCGCAGCTCCTCTCTCACTACTGTGCGGATGGTCTCGCGTAGGCTTTCGGCCAGAATCCGCATGTTGTCGATGTAGTTCGCATTAGCCGCGCCAACAAAGTTCCGCTCGTACTGCTTAGCACGCATTTTGAGGGCCTTCTCAATTGTGGTGGCTTCGGTCACGAATTCGGCGACAGTTTTGGGCGGGTTTCGGACAAGTCCAGCAAACAGTTCCTCCTTTACACCGCGCATTAAGAAGCGTAGCTTCTTTTCTTCCGTCATATCGGGGTCCGCGAGGCGAAATAGTTGCTTCATCTCCTCAACGAAGATCACAACCCCTTCGTTGGGGTGTTGCGTGCGCGTTTCCAACAAGAGGGCGGCTCGTTCTTTTCGCACGATGGTAGCGAATGTTTTGAGAAATTTGCTGTTAGAGAGAGTCCAGCTGGTTAGGGAGCTTTCATGGTTCTCAAACCACGTTAAGGCTGTATATTCTAGATAGAAGAAAACATGGCGGAACGTTTTTTCGTCATCCCACCTGTTACAGATGCGGACGCTCTCCACTTTCTCCAACCAGCCATCAGGGTCTTCTCCGGGGAATCCGCGGAACGATGGTGCTTCCCGGAGGTGTTGAAGCACGAAGGTAGTGCTGGTCATGGTGCCTGCGTTGATTATGGTGGTAGTCCCGACGTCTTCTTTCTTCACTTTATCCGGAAGGAGCCCAAACTCCGGCTGAAGACCTTGCTGTAGGCGGCCGGCACGAGTGGGACTTTCGTGTTGGCTTGACGAGAGCGTAGGGTGCATTTACCAAGCACCTCGACCAGATGTCACGAAGCCAAGGACGACGCAGTTGTTTTGGAAAAGAAAGAAGTTTATTGGAGCGAACTTGTGCTCCCCTAACAACTCAAAAGAATACAGAGGTGGCGAAGCAGCGGTCAACAAAGTGACGTGGGTCGGCGAGCGTAGCAGAATCGAATGCCGCGGCGTCTGCTTTGCAGGCTTTTATCTTTCGGTGCGAGAGTTTCTGGAGCCGTCGATTCACATCCAGAACATTGTAGATCACAGAAGATTAATCTGGGCTAGCGGCGTTAGGGCTGGGCTAGCGGAGGGGGACTGCACAAGATGTCGCCAAGTTCTTTATAAACCAAGTTGTGCTGCGACATGGAGCACCTGAAGTCCTAATCACGGACCGCGGAACGGCCTTTACCGCGGATCACCGAAGAACGGATCACCGAACACGGATCACCGAAGAACGACGACGTACCACCCCCAAACGAACGGACTAACGGAAAGTCTGAACAAGACAATTGCGGATATGCTGTCTATGTACGTCGACGTTGAACATAAGACTTGGGACGAAGTCCTCCCGTATATCACGTTTGCGTACAATACAGCGACGCAGGAAACTACGCCGATGACACCGTTCGAGCTTGTCTACGGAAGACAACCGACTACGATGCTCGACGCCATGCTTCCGCATGTAGAAGACGACGACCTCAACGCCGACGTCCAAGGATACCTTCAACGTGCGGAGGAGGCCCGCCAGCTCACTCGAGTTCGTATAACGGACCAGCAGCTGATGGATGCCGGCCGCTACAACCTCCGACGCCGAGACGCCGAGTACCAACCAGGGGATCGTGTGTGGGTTTGGACTTCCATTCAATGACGCGGATTCAGTGAAAAGCTTCTGCGACGTTATTTCGGACCCTACCAGATTCTACGACGTGTTGGCCAATTAACCTACGAAGTGATCCCCAGTGGTGATTCCGGCACATCACGACGACGCACGCGACCCGAAGTCGTCCACGTGCTTCGCCTCAAACCGTACTTCGCAAGATGACCAACTTTTTTGTTGTTGTTTTGTTGTTGCTATTTGTTCCCACTGTTGTATTTTAGCATCGGGTCGATGCACTCTTAGAGGGGGGGTAATGTCGTGAACCATATACGGGTTTGTTTATTTATTGTTTGTTTTTAATGCCCGGCCGCGCCCGGATCTGTTATCTGTGTCCCATGCGAAGTGCGTGTTCCATTCTTTATTTTTATGCCGCACGGGCTATCTCATTCAGATAAGCAGAGTGTTCCGCCCTAACGCCGCTAGCCCAGAATAATCTTCTGTGATCTACAATGTTCTGGATGTGAATCGACGGTTCCAGAAACTCTCGCGCCGAAAGATAAAAGCCTGGACAGCAGACGCCGCGGCATTCGATTCTGCTACGCTCGCCGACCCACGTCACTTTGTTGACCGCTGCTTCGACGCCTCTGTATTCTTTTTAGTTGTTAGGGGAGCACAAGTTCGCTCCAATAAACTTCTTTCTTTTCCAAAACAACTGCGTCGTCCTTGGCTTCGTGACAATATCATGCGACTGCTAGAATCAGGCGGCAGAGCCAAATTACGGACACAAGCAGAGCCCGATGCACCGTCGTCAGGGAGTCACTCTGACACTTCTAAAACCACGTGGTTTAAAGAGTCATAACCGTTCGAATCTCGAAAACCGCTGGCGCTGGTCATATATCTGATTGTTGTTTAGCGCAAAGAAAACTGCTGGTACATTTCAGGAAAAATATGTATATATAACCGGCAGCCCCCACGTTCATTTATTTAGGAACGCTCGCTGGGTTGTTTTTTACGATAGTGGGCGAAAAAAGCGGCCGCAAAAGAAAAAAACCGGCGGGTTCGAAATGACGCAGAAAGGCTTCAGCCGCGTAAGAAAAAAATGGCGCGTTCGAAATGCCGCAGAAACGATCCAACCGCGCAAGAAGAAAATGACGCGTTCTAAATGACGCAGAAAGGCTCCAGCCAAGCAAGAAAAAAATTTCGCGTTCGAACTGACGCAAAACAGATCCAGCATAGGAAATTAAACCAAGACCAAAAAGAACAAAACTCGCTCTGGTGCAGTGTCATGCATGGGGTGCGCAAGCACTCTGAATCGGGAGATTTTAATGCACTGGGTGGCGGCAGTGAGTGAATAACGGCGCTACAGCCCATTATGGCGAATCACTGCTCTTTATCTCCAACTGCTTTCACATTGTCTACAACGGCTTGAATTTCTTCAGATCATTTACCGCCTCGCTACTTCCACTTTAAATATATACAGGGTGATCCAAATTAAGTCCACATGTGTTTTTTTTAAGTTATGCGCGCAACATTTACGTGAATACCACCTCTACAGTGAAGTTACGCGCCTACACGGACAGAGAATTAGGTGGTACATAATGATGTAGGGGTTCAATTGCCTAAAATTGAATAATAAACTTTTCAGTGCCTGCCGTAAGTACGCATGTTCGGGTTTAAACTTTTAATGCAGTCGTGTTTCTTAGCTGTTTAATTTTGCAGAATTCTTCTAACGCATTCGTACTCCGAGGTATCGAACTGCAAAGTTTAATTAGGTTTCGCATAATTATGCGTAATACACCCTGAAAACTGGCACAAAGCTTCTTACCTTTTTTTTGTATTTCGATGGCGGTTCCGCGTACTGCAGTTTGTGATAACGCCAGCCAAGACTGAAAGGGCGCAAGTTATCACTTTTGCCAATCCCTCAACCCTGGTGTCAAACTAAACACCGTACACCACAGCCACGCCACAAAAGGAGGAGTTTTGCTCCGGTATTCACTGTCTCGTATGCGTAATCATGCGAATGGCAATGAAACTTCGCAGTTCGCTATCTCGCAGTACGAATGTGCTAGAATAATTCTGCCAAATTAAACAGCGTACAGGCGCGATTGCGTCTAACTTTTCAATACGAACATGCCTGCATACTGTTGTCACAAAACCGTTAATTATTCAATTTTCGTTAAGCCAGCGATATCTATAGTTGATAGGTCATCCTGCGTCCCCCTGGGCGCATAACCCCACTGTTGACGGGGTCTTTACGTACATCTAATTGCATTATGTTTTTTTAAAAAACCTGTCGACTTAACTTTGATCACCCTGTATGCCGAAGCATAATTCAACCCGGAATTTCAAAAATACGGGTTCTTGTCAATACATGACGAAGAAAGCGGCTGACAAGCGTACATAATAATATGCTAATTCGAAGAATGTGAAGAGTGAGGTCCCCTTTTTTGAAAGTTTTAACGCGAAAGTGTTTTATTCGAGGATACACAGATTTCACTGACGTCATATCCTTCACGGAAATGACGCCCGAACAACGAAGCAAGTGGCCTGTAAAGGGTGCACCCCCGCACACAGAGTCTTCCTGCGGGTAAGCAACCTTTAGTACTAAAGAGTATGTTATACCTATTGCGGTTCGTTTGGGGTTTTATATTTTCGCACAAAAATGTTTTATGATGGGATAACCAAGATTTCGCTGGCGTCCTATTCATCACGAAAATGACGCCAGTGCACCTTTACCGAAGCGACCCGCTAGCAGGACGTCGCTCGCCAAATCTACCCACAAGACAGCTGCAGACCCGCTAATCATGCTCAGCTGCAGATTTCGCTGCACATTTCACTTTCGTGTTTTATCGATTCCTATGATGGAGGAATCAAGGTAATTTGTTTTAAAAAAAAATAAGCCAATTTAGGTCCAAACAAAATTCGGTAAATTTCAATGCGGGACAGGAACTATGGCCTCCAAAGAAAGTGACGGACCCTCATACCAGACCACACCAACGCTGGATGACTGTAGCAGTATAAAGGTGGACTCGAAAATTGATTGTGGCTGTCACCTTCTGATAAAAATTTTAATCATAAAGACCTACTGAGGAGCGCTTGAGTACGTAGAGCACTCGAATGGCGGAGGTCGCAGTTAGAAAATAAGAAAATTAGGTCGCCGCTACTGTTACCTCTGCCTAGCTGTCAGAACAGGAGTATGCGTCGCGTCACAGTTGCAAACAAAAAATACAGAAATAAAATGAACGACATACCAACAGAGACCGATTCGGTCATTTGACTTTACTTTCGCAATCGCTTGATCAGAGGTAGCGATTAAGCGCGCTACTCTCAATTTTACGGTAAACGCTCTCAGGTGGTTTATTTTACAATCACCTGTCGTAATATATTTACTCAAATATGCCTTCTTACTTGTTCATTTGTATTTATTACTTGCGCGCGGCACCATTCGACTACGTTATCTTGTGTTCCATCGGGGGCGCCCGTATCCATGATATTTCGCATGATGCCGTATCGCACGCTTGGTGATAAAAAAGTGTAGATTTTAGGTCCCTTTCGTCGACTCTTCTGGCCTTATCGGCAGTGATCTAGGGATCTCGCCCTGATCCGATATTTCTACGTACGAGGCTATAACTGATAAATGTGGTAAAGCAAATGCCGCGGTTGTCTATTCGCAGACTAACGCCTGTGCACGTCACTCTGTTCACTGCTTTCTAGCTGCTTGTAGTGTTTTCTTTATTTTATAGCGGAGAGAACCTTTTTGCTGAACTAATCCGGCTTCATGACAATGTCAGCCCTTACTGGACCAATTTTCAATCAAGAAAATTTTACTCCATCACAATTTCAGTCGCGGTGAGCATGCTAGTAGGTTGATTAGCCATGAATTGTTTATTACTCTCGCGCCAGCTTAGCGAAACAGCTCAGGCTCCGCAACACCGATCTCGCTATTCTATGCTATTGTACGATGTTACTATACACTCGAAGTGGATGCATTAGGTATTGTGATTGACACACTACGATGAGATCGAGGGCTCTCCTGAGAGATCTCCTACCATAAAACCTGTTTCGTTCACGGGCTGTTAGGCTGTAGCGGGTGCCCCTCCCTTTTCTTGCTAAGCGGTAAGCATCGCACTACCGACATGCAGGACGATTTTATAGCATCGTTAATGTACGTTTAAGACGCAAGAACAATGGTTCTTGCGCTCCGGCTTTAACATAATCAGCGCCACCTCGTCTTTCTTATAGCCAATGTATTCAGGCGAGCACCATTCGAAACGATATTTCTAGCTTAGCGTTTTAATGGTTAGGGAGCGGGTTTAATGCTTTTCTTGTGCAGTTTATTTTTTAAACACCGTGTCGGAAGAGCATAAATAGCTTCTTATGTCACTCTTAAGGCACACCTTGGGCTCAAGTGAGTAGTCTTACCTTTCAAGCGGCATTCTTTGTCTAGTCGCTTAGTTTTCTTCCCCGTACTATAACCAGGCAGTCTACTGCAGAAAAGGGTGTTTCGCCCAGCGCTGGCGCACGGTCATGCTTTTACGAACGTAGAATGGCAGCATTTTGTCTGTAGTCTTACCTTGACGAATTTCCATCGGGGATCGCTCTGAGTCGGTAGCGATAACCCGCCTTTCTCCCCCAAACTAAAACTGTAGACATACTGCACTGAGGCCAGCAAAGGCGGTGTTCCCTGTTATGCTTACAAAGTGCGGCATATTTCCAATAAGTTTGCTGAAAAGCGCACCACACACAAAGAAACAGTTAATGAAAAGCAGTGTTCCTTGCAACCAAGGGCGCTGCAACGGAAATAATTGGTGCGTTAATTTAAGAACTTTCTCATTGCAGCTTTTTTGACATTCCGCCGTGTCAAATTTTTCCGCAAAAAACAAACTTTAAAAGCTTGTATATCAATCATCAGCCCTAGCAGCGTGACTGCGCCGTTCGGCCATGTCCTTACTTCATCAGTTCATAGCTTTTGTTTCTTTTTTCACCAACCTTAAAATGATGTAATCTCACGTTCTGCTACGGTATTCTGTCTCAACGACGCGACACGTATGTGCAGGCATATATAAGAATCGATGGTCCTGTTGGTAGGTCACGCCTGCGTCGTGAGCTACAAGCTTCACAAGTTGTCCTGCGCCACCTGAGGTTCCCTGCACGGAGAGAGAAACTGTAAACCGAATCAGGATTCGCTTCATCACCCTCGCGTCTGTCATGGCGGAAGCCCTTGCCGTTGTGGGCGCTGCGAAGGACGTGGATGGCTCAGCCAGGCTGAGATCAGGCGGCTTTGAAAAGACAGATCCAAAACCCCTAAAGTACAAGGAACTTGCGCACTTCGCCATGTCATTTCGGCGCGACGATAAACAGGAGTACTGGGATACCGTGCTTGAAATCAAGGATGTGGAAAAGCAGGTAGGTAGACCATGAGATGTAAGACGTATGAGATACATTTTGGGGGAATTTTCTGGTAATGTTAAGAACTCTGGAATCCCAGACATATTGCTTACACCGTAATCGAAGACACAAAGAACTTCTCTACGCAGGCAGGGACGACCGCCAGTTGTTTGTGCCGCCCACCAGCACGCATTACGCGGAATAGGGTGGAAAACACAGTCATAGCGCGCGAATATGTACTTTTCTGCAGCCTTTTAATCTGTATAAATACATAAATATCTATTTAAAAACAGAGTGATCTTGGCTTTTTAAGTGTTTTAAATAGCGGAAGCGGTCGGAAAAATATCTTCGTTTCATTGTTGTTAAAATTGTTCACGCCTATTACATTGTACCAGAAGTGTCACTACTCTGCAGAGTTTGGCTGTATCGATAGCCCAAACGTTAGAGTTTCACGCAGTGTCGCGTTATAGACGCAATCTGGGGAAGAATTTCTTCGCTTGGCAACACTGGAAACGGCCACAGACATGGCCGATGCGCCACGGACATGGCGAGGCTTGGGCAACTGCGCCCGCACGCCGTAGAAGAAAACACCGGCGTGTGTCGTCTGCTCCGTTTCAACCCGATTCTCAACGGTAATGTAAACATAGATGTTATCAATCGCCCTCACATTGGACGCGAGGCAATACTTTGCATTCGGTGAGGTAGAGTTTGTTAACGTGCAACACAATCATGTGCTTAGCACGGACATGTACCGCCATCCCGCGGAGGCCGACGAAACGAGTGACCGCGTACGATTCTAGGCACTATAGCACGACGGCCTCCGCGATCGGCTGCCTGCGGCGCGCCCGCACCACTCTTGAGGCGGTGGTCAACGTTTCGTTGATCACTGACACACCTTTGCTTCAGTTCAGTCTCTCTAAGCTGCTGGGACAAGACGGCTTCAACACATCATTGTCAGATCTATTAAATCATCAGAACGAACGCCCGCAGGGGAGTTAAGAGGAATTGCGACAGTGAAGACACCCTACCCCGCAAGCTCCTCCAAGCATAGAGTTAATACTACTGACTGCTTCCATGCCATTCAGGGGAGTAGGTGCCAGCTGCCGAGCCGTCGGCTAACACTGCCACCTCGCGGCACGTTGCAAATTTAGCCACATTACTTTTTTTTTTTTTTTTTGCTGGGGGCCGCGCGAATGGGGCGATCGGAGGAACGGTGCGCCGCCGGCAGCCGATCGCGGAGGCCATGGGCGCACTCACATGGTTGTCTGCATTGTCGCCTGACCAGTTAATACAAGCAATAGCATCGTTTCTGTCGTATGTACTGCCACCACGTAACAATACCACACAAATAAGCTCTTAATTGGTTGAACACGCATTATTCTTAGCCCTACTTTATTGAATAGTTTTCTGAAAGCAGTGGCTCTTTGTGTAGTTTACGCCTGCTGTTTTCTGCTAATGAATCAATCCGCTTGCAGCACAGTTGAACATCTGTAATGATATCTGTGTGTGTGTGATTGTAAAACTTGATGCAAATAAAAATTTTCGCACAAAAATAAGGAAAATTAAAGCAAAGGTAAAAAATTTTGAGATGTTTCCCAATAGGGATTTTTTGTCGCATTTCAACAGCTTGCTGTAGGAACGACTAAGATGGATACCACAAGAATAGCTATCTGGCTTCTGCATTGAGCGAAATTGCATTTATTCGGTGGCGGCAATGCGGTGTGTGATTCTTCTGTACTTTAATTCACTCGGCTCATGTTCAAAGCAGCACTGTCACATCTCAAATATGCCAGATTGGCTTCTTGTCTGTACTTGCGGTATTGCGATCTCAATTTTTCCTTGGTTTGATTTGTTTCCAAACAGGGATAGAGAAGTAGGCCGATGGGAACCTCGGCAAGATGGTAGCAATTTCATTGGCTGCCAGCGAGGGCTTTGTGCGAGAGATACGAACCTGGCTACGGTTCATTACAGTTAAACCTCGATATAACGAACGTTTATGTAATGAATTCCTGGTTTTAACGAAGTTTCTCAATTCGCCATTGCTTCCCCCATTAAAGCCCATGTGTTTGTGACCTCCGTGTAACGAAGGCGTTGCAGTGGTTAACCTTCATGTAACAAAGTCGGTAATCTGATCAGTCATTGTTTTTAGCACTTTTAGGGAAAACTGTGCAGAAAAAAATTATTAATTTAGCAAATGCTACCACTTATGTAAAGAGCCATACAGCAACGAAAACGCCTAGAGTCGCCTCAAACCGAAATTCGTGATGACGATGATGATGATGATGATAAACGGCGCGGCTGAGCGCCCTCTCATGGTTACCGTATCGCCCACTTCTGGTTTTGCTTGTGTAGCGTGACACCATAGCTGGGGCAAGAGCAACTACATCTTTTTTGCTCGCACCGCAAACTACCGTGCGTTTCCATGTGAGTGCAGTGTCGGTTCGCCCGTGCTGTCGGCGTGTAGTCGTGCGTCTCCACTGTTCTCTCTGGTATCGGTTCGTCGGGGATGAGTTCTAATCGCCGGAAAACAAAATGTTTGGTCTTTTGGATGCAAGCTCCCATTTTAAATTCATGTAAAAAAAACACGCAAATCGCTATGTCGACTGTGCTGTCAGTGTTCTATACGAAATCCCGCTATCTTGCGGAAGGTCTTACGTTGGCCTAGCGGGCCGTTGCGTCAACGAGACAGCCAGGGAACATGAATTTTCACTTGGAAAAGATAATGGAGCACATTTTCCCACTCACTCTCGTGCCTGAGGTTGTGAGCCACGTTTCAAAAATATAAGAATACTAAACAAAAGCAAAAGCACGGCGGCGAGGAAATTAGCCGAAGCGTATTATATCAGCGAGGGAGCGAATGACTGTGTAAGTGATACCTCGATTGCTCTGTACATAGATTAAATTGAGGCTTCAAAAAGGAATGTAAAATATACACTGCCTCTGGGCGATTCCACGAGAGAACTAACATGCGTGTACACGACCATTTTTTGTTCATTCTGGTTTTTTTATTATATATGCGCGCAATATGGAAACCCCCGAATATCAAGTTTGTTTTCTCCTGAGGTGCGTAGTTCGGGAGAAAAAAATGTTTGAATGTGCCCGGAGCGTAGCGGTGGTTTCGGCACTGCAGATTTTTCCAAGTTTGCGTCTCTGTGTACGTCAAGGAGTACAAGGGGTGTGTATAAAATGTTTTGGGCCATAAACTAGACCAGAATGCTAATCTGTATAACGCAAAATCAGCGTCCTGCAGCGAACAAAAAATTTTAAAAAAAATCGTGAAATCGGCCCAAACGATAATTTGTTAGTGTTTTTGACGCCCCCTATCTACGTTTCTACTTTTCTGGAAAACTTGTAAGTCGGCCATTTTATTGGCCATACGTATCTGAACGCATAACAAAAGATGGTGTTTGTAGAACATTTAGAAGTACTAAAAAAAATTGAATAACTTCGGCTCTTTTTCAGAAATTGCGCAAATTCAAAACTCAATAAAAAAAACCCATACTCGATTTTCTTCAAAATTGCGAAAATAAGACTCCTTTACTTGGACAACAAAACTGTGGAAAAACATGTTGCATCATTTTGTTGAGAACAAAGTTATAAGGGGCCAAACTTGGGGCTCGCGCGACGCGTCTTGGCGCGCCGCGGTAAGTTCTGGCCGCTGTTGCCGGACGTTGCGCGGGTGTACACGGGCGGTAATTCATATTCCACTGCCACATGCCGGCACGGTCAATCTCTCTCCAGTATTCCCAAACGAAAAAAACTATTCTGGAGATTCTTCTGTTTTTTTTTTTGCCCGCCTCTGTTTCCCTAATTTGTTCTTTAACGAGCTAACTTTCTGGCCGATACCAGCTCGAAAGCGCTCCTTTGCGAACGCCACTCTTCTTATACGGAAAGTAAAGAAGGATTCGAAACAACAGGAAAAGTTTTTCCGGTGGTTATATCGGGTAGAAGTGGTAGGAGTGGTCGAAATTTTCTATTATTATGGCGCTTTGGTCACAGCACGAGTAAATTACTGAAGGGATTTCAATTTTTTCACAAGAATATTTATTCAAGCAAAAAGACACAAGTTTGGAAATTGGCTGTCAGACTATCGTGATTAATTATTTACAGTCAGGAACACAGCAAAAGGCATACGTGTGGGAATACAACTCAAGTAAAATATAATATCTGCACCACAGCTTCCTCGGGCGCTCATACAGTCAAGCACAGCCACTTCGCAGACGTGTAGTTTGCTCTGGAACGTTCGTACAGCTGATATTTCTTCTTAAAAATCAAACTGCGCGCAAATTAACGAGGACGTGAACACACTGAACACGCTGAACGACGTGAACACGCTTGTGGTGTCTTCAGTGTGTTCACGTCCTCGTTAATTTGCGCGCAGTTTGATTTTTAAGATGCATCAATACCAACTCGCCCAACTTTCGACTCTTGATATTTCTTCTTGAAATGGCTGGCTGCACCGTCACTAACGTAAACAACGTAGCTGTACACAGTGGCACTTTCTTCCAGGCATTCGTGCACCTTGTAGAGCGAGCGCATAGCATGCATGTGCGGTATCGTGTTGCATGTGATCGCTAACTACTGCGAAGCTCTGAACTGATTTTCTTGTAGTTACAACGCACGTAAACAGTGAAACCTGTGTTTTGTGCCAGTGGTACGACTGGACTTCATTTGGCAGAATAACTGTCCAATTTTCAGAGAAGTCGAAGTGCAGTACAATGCTTGATCGCCGTTCGCATCTTTTCGCTTCGTTTATGGCAATGGCCTGGGTCCGCCTAATAGAGTCATGGGAAATCCACTTGGTGACCCATTTGCCTAGCTCCTTCACGAATGCAGCTGGCGGTAGACTCTTTTTTATCACAGAACCAATTTCCCATACAGCGTATGTGACGTCTTCTTCGTCCGAAACGCCCAAAGCGGACATGCTAAGGTTGTCGGACATTGGGAATTGCCGGCACGTGCCCAAGAAACACTGCGTCGATGGTGAGGTGCAAAGACAAAGCTCCTTTAAGTTGCTCATTCTTCGGTCAACCCCTGTAACATTTTGCAGGGCCAAAGCAGGCAGGTCGGCGTTTGCACAATAAACGCAGACGCACACTTCATGCTGGGGTGAGTGCAAGACTTGGGCGGGAATGAACTGTGGGTGGGTGAACGGGTCACACTTTTTTTTTTCAGAACAACATCCGCTAGGCTTCCCCTGCCACATCTATCAGGATAAGAGTGTGCGGGTAGTCGAGCAAGCAAACACGCGCACAAATCCACGTGCAAACACTTAGGCACAAACGAAATCATCCACCCATGAAAAAAAAAAAAACTTTTAAGGGGAGGAGTCAAAAGCAAACAAAAATATGGCAAGAGTAAAGCAAAGGGAAGCATCCGTTGAGAGCCCATCAACCAGTGAGTTGAAGGACAGAAAAGGACGGGGAAGTAGCCTCCCCTTACTGCAATTTTCGTACGCAAGCGTATCAAAATCGCTAGTAATACTGTAATGTACGCTTCGCCTTTGTGATATGTGACTAAACAATAAATATACGGCAATAATATGACAACAGACCGGAATTTAATAATACGTCAAGAAGCCAGGTACCCGACCGCACCTGATTCTCATTCCAGTAAAATAGATTTGCGTGCACGTGGCGTCTCCGAAAAGCCTCCTACGGCCTCGTAAGCCGTGGTGCAGGTGTTTGTTTCCTGGTTAGTTATTTTTAAGGTCGTTCTCTCATGTTTGCCTCAAAGAATGCGGTGGGATACCCTGTACTGACGCCAGCGCACCATGCACCACCAGCGGAAATGCGCCCGTCGTGGTGGGGAACTGATTAGGGTCTGAAGGTCAATCCATTCCCTCCCTTGTAACTGCCCGAGCGCCATCTGCTTTTGCTTTAGGAACAGCTGCCAATAAATACTGTATTACTACGGATATATTACCAACGTTACTTATCAACGCTACGTGGGTTAGATATCTGCTCTTCGACAACAGCCAGCCGTTCTTATATGTTGTTGAGGGAACCTAAAAAATTCCCTCGCACTTCCTCGAGGGGGAGAGTGTGTAAGTGCGAATGCACGGTTGTTGATTGCGCGATTACGGTGGATATCGTGATCTTGGAGTGGAGAGGAGGCGCCCAACACCCGCAGTCACTGAGCGGAGAGAGGAGGAGGAGAGTAGCGCCCGCCGTTACGGCGAGGGCTACACGAGCGCCCTCACGCGTCGGAATGCGGAGCGCCCGCTACGCGATCGAGAGCTCTCCCGCCCGAAGTGGAGAGGAGGCTCCCAACACCCGCAGTCACTGAGCGGAGAGAGGAGGAGGAGAGTAGCGCGCGCCCATCTCCACCCGTTGCTAGTGAAGACGAGGAGCGCGCGCACCCGCAGCTGTTGCTATGCGGACGACGGCGGCGGACGATTCAGGCTCGCTTAAGAAGTGCATTTGCACTTAAACGAAAAACGCCTGAGTTATCACTGTGGCATTAGCACAGTACGCTCTAATTTTCCAAACAGACAACACAAAACAAGATACCAAAATACATATCGCCAGAAAACACAAATTAGTGTACAAAATGCACGTCGACAAAAGAGGTAACAAAAATACATTCGATAGAAAATTAGAAGTAAAGGGAACGACGGAATAACACGCAAGGAGAAAATGTTTTCACAATTGTGAAAAGCCCATTTTTTTCAAGTCAGTTTCATTATAGATGAGTTCATTTAGCAACGTTGTAGTTTATCCCCAGCGACTGAAGGCCGCATATGGTTTTAAAGGTTTGAGCAGCTGACACTTCATTTTTTCGAGTCTTATACTTAGGCTGGGTATGTAATAAATCTGCGAACTGCTTTAGGAATAGATTACAGTTTGTTGTCTTGCTTATACTTTTTTTTTGTTGCACAGAATAAAATTGTACATTTTTGTTATAAGCATGCGGTTATATTTTTCAAATAATCAGCGAGTATTACACGTACTTTTCACGTTCTCTACCGATCGTACAAACCTCTTTGGCAAAACATGAAGTTTGTTTTCCTTAGTAAACAAGGCCCAAACTAAATGGTAGCAATTAATTCTTGAAGAAAAAAAAATTTGTAAATTATCACGCGAGTACAGGATATTTGTTCAGTGCGCATTTTATTTGCCTACTCAGTGAAGTCCGAAAACCTAAGCTCCGCATTAATCTCGAAACAGCAGAAAGCGCCACTTGCAAGCTGAGGCCACCGTTTCAGAACGCCGATTGAAAAGGTGCATTCATATTATCTCAGTTTGGAAAATTTCGAAATTCCTGCATTTGATCATTCTTGTGACCTCTTTGTTTGTACGCGTGAATGCCGACACTTGAAGCTGGTTCGTTGTTTGTTGATGGCGGGCCTCTGCACTTTCAGTAATAAGCAATGGTCACAATATGTTACTGTACTTTTGGCGTGCTTTAACTCAACACCTCCCACATCATTTTCTGCTCATGGCGTTGCTTGTTGGGGGTAAAAAAAACGTCAGCGTAAAATATCGCTTACTCAGTATAAGCAGCATGGTGTACCCGAATCAAACTTTACCTTTCCCTAGAAGATGTCCCATTCCGAAGTACAATTTAAGATGCAGCAGCAATGACACAGTACTAGTTACTCCTGCCTTTAGATTTCAACGCATATAAGATTGGCCGCATGGTCACACTGATTTATTTACGAACTTACCGCTTCGATTGCTCCCCCCAACTCTTTGATAAAAAATTAGCAGTGGCTTAGCTCGGCTATGCCAGCATATACGTAACGTGAGCTATGTTTCAGCTGGTTATTCTTAGGTTTGCTGGTTGTCTAGAATTAGCTGATTATTATGCGTACTTCTACTAAAACAATTTCCAATCCAATCCAATCCAGTCCAGTCCGGTACAATACAGTCCAGTCACTGCTCCTCGCGCATGCGCAGCACGGCTTTCCAGGAGCCACGCGAAATTGCTATCAAGCGACTCGGGCGCACCGTTAGACTTGGCTACTGTTTAACGGATGAGCACAGCTGGGCATGCGCCGGCGCCAGTGCGTCTGCCGCGGCTATGACGTCACTCCTCTGGACTGTGCAGACCGGCGAATGTGCAGACCTAATTTCTATACACTCATACTCCAACTGGATTGGATTGCCAATGCAATGCAATACAATACAATTTAATCCAATCTAATCCAAATCCAATCCACTCCAATCCAATCCAATGCTCATCGCGCTTGCGCAGCACGGCCTTTCAAGGTGCACGCGAAACTGCTCAACCTCGGCCAGTGTAACTTACGCTAAAAAACGCGCCAGGGTGGCTAAAGTTCGTACGTAATAAAACAGCAAAATAGATTTATTCAAGATATCTGCTCTTCTAAGCGGGAAACAGAGCGGAAGATTCCGGCAAAATGTCCACGTCCCCCGTCTTCATCCCTCCGAGTGAGCCACAGCAGCCATTAAGGACCCCTTCGTCCCACTTGTAAACAGCAGAGGTCCTGCGAACGTCCTGGATCACTGCGTCTGCATTCTCACCACCGGCTCGCATTGGCTTGCGCGAGTACGGTGGAAGCGCGCTGGGCGAGGGCATCATGAGGCGCTCCGCCACGTCGATAAAAAAGGCGTCACAAGTCGTCGCACCGTTGATGTCACCCTCGGCCACGACGGTCTCTATAGCTGCGCCGCCTCTCACAGCCGACTTCGGTGGACCTGCAGAAGGAAAACAACACCATGTCAAATACATAGATTGCCTAGCCAATGTTCGATTGTTCATACAGATTTCAGCTGATGATATGCAACTTCCTTGGCTATAGTAGCGTAAGCCTATTCGTGTTTACTGTGGAACGTACGCTGTCGTTATGATTCAAAGGCCACCACTATCGACTCCATAGTTTTTCGATTGTAGCGTCTGTTTCTTCACACCGTATAGCTCCCCCGGTGTGGTAACATTCGAACAGCATAACCCCTACTGCCCTTAAAGTTTTCTGTCAATTCCTAGAGACACTTAAGACGCCTTCCCTTAAGGCTTCAATCCCCCCGAATGGGTGTGTGGCATCGTGGGTATGTTTGGTTGCGCTGCAGCCTATCGGGATTGGTTAATCGTTCATGAGCTTCTGGCGGCCGCTGGTTATTGCCGCTAGCCGAACCCGCTGATTGGGTGTGAGATAGGAGGGTGGCTGTACGAGTCGCCGCCGAGTTGGAATCCCTGAGTCGGTCGTGAGCTTCTATCGAAAGCTGTCATTTTAATAGGCCTATCCCCTTACGTGAGTATGTGATATATGTGGGCGAGTAAGAGCCGACTAGAAATTGTCGACTAGGCCGTGAGCTTCTTACTAAAGTTTCGATTGGCCACTCGATCTAGGTGAGTACTTTCCTAGGCTGATATTCAAAGTCAACGTTGGAAAATCTGGCCGTTCTCTTCAATTTCTGTTAAATGCAATAGTGGTCCCTATCTTCAGAGCTATCTAGTTGCCTGCGTTTACGTAATTGCTCTCACAATGGGGTCATCGCTTTTTACAGGGCGGCTTTTCACTGTGTTGGTGCGCGACCACATCCCAAGCACCGTCAAACTCATTGCACATCAAGGTACGAGTTCTGGCTGACGATGTTAGCACTCAAATTCCTAAGAATAGGGGCTGACATTTGACCGCTACAACATCGTTACAATGACGTAGCTAACGAACGGCCACGAACACAGAATACACACGATCGCATATCCGCGTTAATAGTCACATGGCGCGCCTCAGCAAATGGCAACGTCAGCCAAGCAGATATCCAGTGCGTTAGGCTGGCCCAAACCCGTGTTAGCGGCTGTTACGATTTAGAGCGCCGCTACCCTGAGCTGGCGTGCTGCAAGTTTGGTGCAGTGCGGGGTACCTTCTGGAGCTTGGCGGCACAGCCCACCTTCTTCAGACATGTTTCGACAACCAGGAGTGCGCCCGCCGCGCGGGCACAAGCCTATGCGGTGGATCAATCCCGGAGCAATTCAAAACTAACTGTTCTACAGGGTATCGTGTTGAGACTTGAATCTGTGAGTGGACGCCACCAGCACAGCGCTCTCATTTACCCACCTCTCAGACTCAACGTGCTCCGACTATCAGGATACCGGGAAACAATGTTCTTGTGCGTCTGCACTTTGTTCACGCCATCTGCAAACAGCTGGGGAGGCGGTGGAGCAGTTATCGCTCCTGTGTATACGTTCCACCCTCTCGGTAGTTTAAGGGGATGAGTTAAGAGCGTCGCCCTGCCCGTCGACGCCATGCTGCAATCATCGCTGTTCATCTCGCCATGCAGTGAATCAGTTAAGTTCGCCCTCGGCTCTTTGTCCTCAACGTCAATACAGCTGCTCTGCCCCCCGCTCGTCCACCACGCTAGGTCTACATGACGGAGGCGATGGAACTCGGTACGGGAATGCCTTCGCCAATGTAGCACCGCCTAATGAGCTGTCGCAGCCAATGTGAACTGCAGCATATGACCGTTCGCCAGCAATGGAATGACATTTGTTGGTGGAGTCCTGAAACCTCAGTCAATAAATTTTTGCTATCATCATAGTGCCGCTGACGACTCCGATGTAGGATTTTGGCGGGGACAAAGCATGGAAGGCTATCTCCTTTAAATTATTTTGCAGTGTCGTCATAATCCTAGCCACGGCAGCTTGCAATACCATCACGGTGATAGAATAAATCCGGCACCTGTTGCAGCATCAGGTATAGTGCTGTCTCTATCGCCTGCCGTGGGCTGCACAGCTGGTAACTCCCTGAAGCGGCATTAGGTTCCTAAATGGCATGACGGCTTGACAGAGGTGCTATAGGCGGTATACACACAAAGAGCTCGCCGTGGCAGCATGTGCGCAAAGTCATAAGGTGAGCGAGAGGGAACAAACGTATCCTGCTGCAGTCCCTCCTAATCAGTGCCGAAGACAGTTATCGTTGCGCAGCGAGACAAGCCATCCTCTATATCACTACAACGCCGCCACTGTCGCTGCATCCCCATGCCCAGACAACTTGCGCGCGAAACCGGACGCAGCAGTGACGTCGTTTGCGGTGGTTTGCGGCGAGGTTCCTTTTCAGTTCTGGTTATTAGCGCTTTAGCAGGACATATTCATAAAGGTTATTCATTCGTTCCAAAGAGAAGTCGAGTTCTGTGTGCTACACTCGCGCCACGCAAGCTTTCGATATAGGTACCGTTTACTGTATCGCAGATTCTTCTGTAGGAGGAAAAGAAACACGCTCGCGTGCCAGTGCGCGCCGCAGTTTCAGCTACAGTTTGCCTTAATAATAAAACCGCCGTTCAGGGAAGACCGCCACCCTGCCAGGCTCTCATTAATACCTTTCAGCACGGTAGTATCTAATGCATGCACTGCGCGTTCTTCTTTTTATAAAAAAAGCTGGAGTTCACGCTTTTTGCAGTGCGCACCTTGGGACATGCTTCGTGACCTTTTGTTTCCTCGGCGCTTTCTCGGAGCTTCGGGTGCGTCTTCCTCTCCAGGGGAATCCAGCTCGATCTCCGAGTTGTCCGGTGATTTATTGTTCGGCGGAGCCGGCTTTGACGCTTTGCTGCCTGCTTCAGCCGCTGAGCTGGCCGCCGTGGAATGAAGCTGTCGAAAATGTTGGCAAATGTAATTTGAACTACGGTAATTAAACGCAAGACAACGCAGCTGGACCACATCTGCAGATGCGCTAAAGATACTAGATCATCTAATACCCTCGTCATTGCACCATCCCCGAGGCGAAAGCGGAAATTAAAGTGTGCTGGAGGAAAACTGGGAGAGTATACACTCTTAAGAAAAAGTTCGTAAAAGGGTAGTAATGCCTGTATTTACTAACTGCTTACGAATTTTAGTACACCCCAGAACGGTACTAGGTGTGGATCTGTTACTAGTCTAGAACGTGCACTTAGCAACTGCTTTGATACTAAGATTCACTGACGGTAACAAAATCCTATGAATTATTGAACCTAATAACTACAGAACCTTTCCCACTCCAAAGCACGATTACAACGTTTTTTTGCAAATCCGCATGATGACTTGTATATGCTCACATTAAAATGCATAATCCTAAAATTATCGAAAAAATATTTGATTTTTGCGACACGCCCACTAACTCTATCAGAGGACTTTCCGCTGCTCGCTATAAAAGCAAGAAGAGCAGATTTATTTCTAAGGTAACTGAATTGTTCGTGCTCTACTCGTGCATTCCTTTGATTTTCTTGCTCAATTTATTCGTTGGTTGTTTAAGTGTGGTATATGCGTGTTGAATGTATCTGTGTCGCGCTGAACGCTCAGCCGAAAAACATTGTCGTGCGTAGCTTTTACTAGATCATTCATGGCCAGTTAGTAAAGTCCACTATGTACCTCGTTTATACTGGGACAAGTATTTGGTGAGTGTTCTATAAGTAAGTGCCACGACCTCTTTTTAATAGTTTACGCTACCCCAAAACATGGTGCGGTTTACTTTCCTAACAATGTTACAGGCAGTTCAAAAGTGTCCCAGGAGCTTACTGCCAAACAATGTTAGTAGACGAATTCAACAACTTCTTAACATTTCTAGCAATGTCCTAATCATTGTTTTATTTGCATCCTGATCACTCGCCACGCAATCGAGTCAAGCGCAAGGTGAAGGCTTCTTACCACAACTTTAAACCATTCCAAGTAGAGGTGCTTGAAGCCCTTTCTATTACATCAAACTGTTGCCTTTCTTCCCTACATAGAGTTTTCGGTCTTGCTGTAGTTTGCGTGACGTCGTTCGGTAGCCAATTCGTTGAAAGAATGGTGCACTGGTTGTCTGTCATTCGCATGACATGACCATTCAACGGTTATTACACATAATCTTATCCAAATGTATCCGGCCCGAGTCTATTCCCGGACACCTAGCAAGGTTTTTTATGGCGAAGTTCAAACTGTGGATCTTTTGATGACCCTTCATTTTTTCAACCCCACCAAAGTACGCGACGAGGCGAAGAACACACAGAACCAGCGCTGAACTAACAATTGATCGACTTTTTCAGACCGGAAAAGAACACAGAAAGATGCGCGTGCGAGTAACAAAGGAAGACGTAATGACAATAAATACCCCGTCCGAAATCCCACTTTCTCAAGAAATGCCACTTGAGAATCCAGTAGCGCAATTGAGGGCGTGCTAGTGCAATTGTCACCATTGTTCCAGATAACAAAGGCTTCTCCTTGTTTGCATTGGCGTGAGCGAACTCGACATTTGTGCCGCAAATTTCAGTGCAGCAGCCATGTTTGGCCCAGGTACCCCTGTTGTTTTTATGACGCCTCGGGCCCTGACCTAGCTCTCCTTCGAGGTACCTACTAGGACCCCCAGGAAGTTGCCAATGTCAGTAAAGGAAGCACGCACTGGTTGTATGCGTCTCTAGGGGCAGAAGAAAGCTCACTGCTCATGGTTTCTGAATGCTCCCTAAATGCGGCCTTCTCCCTAATTTACTTCTCAAGATTTGAATCAGCACAGAAAACTTCCCGCAGGTATTCACCCACTTGTTGAAATATTTTATTAACTGCCTTGAAGGTCTATTGAAAGGTACTCAAGGTGCAGGTGAATGTATGACCGTTTACATTGCTTCAATTTTTTGTGTTTGTCTTTCTTCCAAATGCTAGGCTTTCCAAGCCCAGTTCGTTAGGAATTTCCGCAAGATTTGCATACGCCGCCCCAATAAAACGACGGAATATAAAAATTTAAGGTGAATCAACTATTCCGCAATTTCTAACACCCCCGCTTCGTTCCGATTAAATTTCCTAAATACAACGCCAAGACCTCCTGTAGTTAATATCGGAGAGAATGGGTCCCCTTGTCTGGCACACCCCCTGACTGAATATTTCTCACTTGTCTTGAAGTATCGTGCCCGTGCATTTCTTGTAGATGCGTTCAAACAGCGCTTTGTGTGGTTCCTTTAGTCCGTGATCTGTCGATTTCACCACAGGGGCGATGACTGCTGACTCAAATGCTCTTTCATAATATATAAATGCCTAGTGCGAATATCTGCTACAATGACCATATTTTTCGAACATTTCTGTGCACGTATTATTAAGATCCACTGTTCACTCCTATGCCATGCCTGCTCTCTGGGGTGTTGAAAGTCTTGGCTACGTGGCTGGGTAATAGGCTACGGAATACTTTCTCTATAACAGACAGGGGCTGATGGGGCTGCAATTTTTGAGCTGTTTGATATCACCAGTTTTATTATTATAGTTATCCGCACGCTTTTTTGTGCCATGGGTACTTTAGACTCGCTTAGGTATTGCTAAAATGATTCTGCAAGTTTTTAGTTCCATCATCGTGCCACAGCTCGGTATCATTCTCTCATCACTGGGGACATTGCCGTTTTTATATGTTTCAGTGCATTTTCAACGTCGTCTGCCATTACTTTGGGAATTAGTTTTGCGATTTCTACCATTTCAATAAGGTTTTTTCAATTCAGTCACAAGCGAACAAGTCTCGCATAAAGCTTTTCCGCTGTTTCCGATATACAGGCTGATCAAAATTAACTAGACATGTTTTTTTTCTTTCAAACTTAGCACTTAGCTTTACTTGAAGACCACCTCTACAGTGAGGTTAGGCGCGCAGTTAGACACAAATTAGGTGGCAAGTATTGATGTCGCCAGCCTAATTAACTAAAATTTAATAATTACTTTTTAGTGGGTGCAGTAAAGATGCATGTTTGTATTCAAAAGTTAGACGCAATCGTGTTTCTACACAGTTTCATTTGGAATAATTCTTCTAGTGCATTTGTAATCGGAAATAGTCCGCTGCGAATATTAATTGCTGTTCGCATAATTACGCATAGCAGCCAGTGAGGAACGGCGCAAATCTCCTACCATTTGTTCTCTGTTTCAAAAGCCGTTCCGGGTACTGCAGATTGCGTTAACGCAAGGCAAGAGATAAAAAATGCAAGTTATCCTTTTCCTATGCCTGCACCCTGTTGTCAAACTAAACACCGTACACAGCAGGCACGTCACAAAAACGGGTGGGGGGGGAGGGGGGCTTGGCGTTAGACCATATTGTCTTGCATACGGAATAATGTGAACGGCCATTAAAGTTCGCAGTTTGCTATCTCTGAGAACGGATGCGCAAGAAGACTTCTGCGAAATGAAACTGCGTAGAAACACGATTGCGTCCAACTTTTACAAATATGCCTGCTTACTTAAGCCACCAAAAATGTTAGTTATTCAATTTGAATTAATCAAGCCAACGATATCAATTGTTACCACCTCATTCTGTGTCCCCTGGGTGCATAACATCACTGTAGAAGTGCTTTTTACGTATATCTAAGCGCGTAATTTTTACAAAATCTGTCGACCTACTTTTGATCACCCTGTATAGCCAATGTAGTTTGTTGCAGCCCCTTTTTAATGCCCGCCTGCACATACGGTGTCAGAGAAAATATTATGCCTCTTTTGCGGGGATTTCCAGTTTATATCGATGTTTATTCTTTATTAAATATTTGTCATGGCGTACGATCAAATATCCGCGGCTTTTGTATTGGTAAAAGTTTGGATAAATCAGCCAGTTTCCTTAGTTCCTTCAGAGAAGCTGGAATCATGTGTGTTTTTGAATGAAGCGTTTCGTTTTCTTATATAGATCACCGGTTATATCAATGGATTTCTCTGCTCTTACACTCAATGCTGAGTCTTTGGATGTCACCGTTAGCTCGTAATTCAATACATTGACGGTATTTTCTTCCCCGCTATAACTGCGAGCCTCTTCAGAAGTGTTCTGAGGCGCTATTTTTTGTTCTTTTATCCTCCCTCTTGACGTATGCAATTTCTTCCCACCAAAAGTATGAAACTATGATGAGATGCTATTGTTAAAGTCAATAGTTGTGAGTTATTTAATCCCGAAAATCTAACTTAGTGTATTTTTTAGTGTTTTCTGACTACAAGGTCCAAAGTTCCTAACTGCATGCGCACCTGCTTTTTTGTGTATTTTTTGCAATGAACTGAACCATTACCCTCGTGCATTCCTATTTTGCCTTGTTCATTGCTACTGAACACCCTCACAAATTGTTAACGGCTTCTTCGTCGTAGCGGCATGTTGGCACATAAACATGTGCCATTTTTGACCATCTATTTATTGTTCTGTTTGATGGCGACAGTGGGAATGATTTGGATAATAAGAAGAAATGCTGGCACATTCCCTGTGATTTATTATGTAGCAAAAGCACACCCATGGACTTCATTCCAAACAAATACAAAAGGAGGAATTTAACGGATCCTGTAGCACTGGATGTCTAAGTAGGGTTTATGGACGATTTATTTTTGCTCAGGCATACATGAAGCATGCTCCTTCTTTTTTATGTTTGGAAGATATAAAACGCCCCCGTAGCTACAAAACCACGTTAAGAATGTATGACATCAATTCCGCACGGCCCTCGCAACACTAGTGCAGTCGGTACTCACACGCAGGCCGTTCCAGATGTGAAACAGCTCTCCCCTGTACCAGGCCGCCAAAACAGTGGGCAAGATCGTGCACGGCACCAAGTACAGCAGCGCCGGTTGGGCATTGCGCATGAGGTGCAGCGCCACGAACGTCACCACCATGCCGACGCCGTACGCTGCAAAGCGATGGCCAGCATGCACACGCGTCATATATTTTTAGTCTGTAGCATTTAAGCGCCCGCTCCTGTGGTTCCGCTGCACCGTTTTCTCTCTTTGTAACATAGTGAACGAAGGGGGCGAAGGACACCGAAAGATAGAACGAAGGACATCGGAGACTATTGAGATAGAACGAGCAGGAACTCGGAAGAGGAAAGACTGCAGGAAATGCGAGGGGGAGGGCGGTATGATGAGGATTGCGCGAGACATGGGCTCCTCCGTGGGTTCACTGATGCGGCGATCACTTCATGACAAGCAGCAAGAATTCGCCGTCATCCCAAAGACGGCAATTTGCGGTGTGCACAAATTTCTCGTTAGGGATTATCGTAATCGCCAGCCATTTTTTCTGACGTCCCTGTTTAATTTATTTGCTCCTTCGTGACCAAAATTAGCCTATTACTTATGTCAACTCCTTAAACACAATAACTATTTTTATAATCAAAACAATGGTGCCCGACGTAGACGGAAACTTTCTTCGTTAGTCTTCTTGTTTTACGATTGGTTTTTAACGGCGCTTCGTAAGCGTATACCTACGCTTCAATATTCATTTTTCACAATTCTCTCGCGACAGCACTACATCGTGCTTATAAAAGCCCGTTGCACATAATGCTGTGCCAACCTGTCCAGAAACTGTTAGGAAATCAGAGCCAACGACTCAGAGAAAAAGAAAAACATGTAATTCGGGAGGCTTATGAATTTTTGCTCCAGAATTCCGAGCAAATTTGTTCTTATTTGACACGCGGTTATCAAACGCTGGAATGATGGCATTGAAAATCGAAATCGCAGTGACTACATTAAACTATCACGTGTTTGCACCCTTTCTGCCTCAGTAATAATTTGTAAACTATAACTTTGCACTCCTCGTAAAACGTGGTATATATGCAAGGAATTGCGCAGTAAATATGGTAAACAAGGCGCCTTTGCAGACTTTAATCATAGCTGCCGGGCTGCATTGTAATCAGTCCTCTCTTTGGGGAGCTACAAACACCGATACAAACAGATGCAGATAATGGTATAAAGACGCCAGCAGCGAAAATCTACAAGGAAGAGACTTAAAGTGCGGGCATTTGTAATGCACTGCAATTGAACGGGTCACCGTTACCATTCAACCGAGTTCTACGGCGAAACGTTTTTTTTTTTTTTGCCAAATCCGGGTTTGCACAGGCGTAGGGATGTCGAGTTCAATAACTATCTATACCGTAATTGCACGATTCTAACGCGTTCCCGATTGTAACGCGCAGGGAAGTGTACATTGAAATATTGAAAAAAATATATTTTGATGCAGATTTTAACGCGCAGGTGTAAAAGACAAGACCACGTACCTGGAAAAAAATTATGGAAAAATTCACTGTGCTTCATAAGGCTACTTTTCCAGCTCCTGTTGGCATTACAACTTGAGCGGGGAACATTTGAAAGTGTTTGCAGTGTCAAGTGCATTGACCTTCATAATTTCAGACGTGACCAGAAGTTGGTTGAGTCCCTGATCATTTTTGAATTTCAACAGAAAGTATTGAAGTTATCGAAAACATCCTTACCCAGGGGCGGTACGGCTTTACATGAAAAAAGAAACTGTGGTTGATTCCTTTGTACTAGGAATCGGTGAAACGCTAAAGTGAAATCCGCAGCGAAATCTCTGGCTGAGCATGATTTGCGGGTCAGCGTCTGTCCTGCGGGTGTGCTTGGCGAGTGACGTCCTGCTGGCGGGTCGCTGCTGCAAAGGTGTACTGGCGTCATTTCTGTGACGAATATGACGTCAGTGAAATCTTGGTGTATCGCGGTATAAAATTTTGTGTCAAAATTTAAAACCCGGAAACGAATAACGCTAAGTATAACGTACTCTTCAGTACTAAAGGTTGCTTCCCCGCAAGAAGACCCGGTGCGCAGGGGTGCACCCTTCACAGGCCGGTTGCTTCATTGTACTGCCGTCATTTCCGTGACAGATATGACGTCAGTGAAATCTTTGTGTACCTCGGAATAAAACACTTTTGTGTTAATATCGCACCGATTTGTTTAGGACAATCGCGGTCTCATGTCTCCGTGATGCTTCGAAGTGGTACCCCTTCGGAGCCGTAAGCACTCAAATAGCTTCTAATTGCAGCAGCAAAAATATGTGCACCAGCTCTCTAAGGTATGCCCATTTCGGTTTTATGCGTGATTTTAACCCGCACGCAAAAGTGAAGGGTATTTTTAGCAGACAAAAAAAAGGTGCGCGTTCGACTGGTACAAATACGGTATTCTTTGTGGTCTGTGTTGTAGCTATTTGCAAAAAAGAAGTGAAACTGTAGAACGCATAATGGCTAAGCGAAATTAAGATTAAGCGAAATTACGATTATTACACAAACAGCAAGCTTGAAGAGCTCGCTTATGTATGGGGCCAGGCTAGATTCACGTAACCGCTTTAAGAATTTGGGTTCCTTCTCTTTTTAAGAGCTATAAGTAATTTATTTAGAAAGGCCGATGTTTTATGTGCAAAACGAGACAAAAAACCCGCGTTGTGAGGAGAGATGGCCTCAAATTTTAGTGTGCGGGTAGAACAAGGCTTTGGAACAAAAGTGGGAAACGGAAATCAATAACTAGCCACATACAACAAATGCGAACCCCTCACGGCTACACGATCGCGTGCCATTAAAACTGGAACCAGGGAAATCGTCACGACGACCGAGGTTCGCTGGAGTCACCGGGATGACTCGCCTTATGTCGAGGCATAAAAAGTGCTTCGACGTCGGTTGTAAGTAACACAAGTTTCTGTGTCGGCTAAGCGCGGTCGACCACCCAATGACGGCAAAGCGGAAACGCTGCAAGCGTCCAATACCTGTGAACATGCAGTAAAAGCCAACGCGCTTTTGAATTCGAGACATGTGAGCAGGAATATTTGCCTCAAGTAACTTTTAAGTGCGAATGCACTTCTTAAGCGACCCTGAATCACGCGTCCACCGCCGTCCGTCCGTCCGCACCACATACCCACTTAGGGCGATTGGCCAAGAAGAGTTCCTAATTTCTTTAGCACATACCCACTTAGGGCGATTGGCCAAGAAGAATTCTTTCGCATCACCCGTGCATTCCCACTTACTTGGCACATACCCACGTGGGGGATTGGCCAGGAATCGGGCGTGAGAAGGGCTAATGCACCCGCTTAAAGGAGTACTGACACGAAATTTCAAAGCTGAGATCCGCTCTAGCAATCAAGTACAACGACAACACAAATAGGTGTCTGTGCATGGCACATACCCACGTGGGGGATTGGCCAGGAATCGGGCGTGAGAAGGGCTAATGCACCCGCTTAAAGGAGTACTGACACGAAATTTCAAAGCTGAGATCCGCTCTAGCAATCAAGTACAAGGACAACACAAATAGGTGTCTGTGAATAAATGCATCTTTCTTTCTTTCTTTGTAGTTTGTGTGTGTGTGTGATCTCTCTTTCGCGAACATTACCGACCCGCGCAAATTCAACTCGTTCATTCGCACTTACACACTCTCCCCCTCGGGGAAGTGCGAGGGAATTTTTTATTCCGCCATGAAGCTTTGTTCAAAGGAAACGACACAACTGGAAACACGTAGCAGGAAGTAATTGCCAAGGCGAAAAAATGCCGATGGAGATGCAGTCGCATTAAGTCCGCGGCAGCGGTTGTCCTGCATTTTTTGCAAATGGACACTTGGTAGTAGGCGAAAAGGAGGGGAATTTATTGCGCCGTAAGCCTGGCATTAGTTGGGTTTAAGCCCCTTTGCGCCTGCGCAAAATGCCGTATGAATGTACAGGCGCGCCCACTGTTAGAGGCAACATAAATCGCGTCGCCCCTCTCAACGGAGCGCCACTATTGGCGCCGCGTTAATCTTCCGGCACATGCGCAATCACTGCCAGAGGAAGAGACAACTGCGCGTCGTCTGCTACTGTTCCGTCTAGTTCCCCACGCCTACTCTTGTACAAAAGCACTGCAGCCATGGCGCTCAGTTAAAGTATTCGAGCCAAGTTTTCCAGGAAGGCAACCAAATTTTGGATGTTTTGTGATTTATCTTGTAATAAATCTGAAGCGTGGATTTACAAATACTTGATTTACAAATGGCTAGATTGATTGTGTATTCTTGTCACGCGAGGCAAAGTGGGAGGAACCGTAGCAGACAAAGCGCAGCTATCTCCGCCTCTGGCACTGACTGCGCATGCGGGGAAAGATTCCGCGGAGCCAACCTTAGCAATCCCTGGAGCGCGGCCACGCTCTCTGTGTTACCTCTAACAGCGACCGCGCCGTACGTCTTTTATGTATTCAACAGTCAAGAGTCAATTTTAGTGCGCTGGTATGCATTGTTTGGCCTGTTCAAAGTCCTACTTAAAACAGGCAATGGTTTCTGTAGAGCTGCTTTTGACGAAACGAAAAAATTGGAATCCTGTTGTTCCCTCCTGGTGCCTGACCTTGTGGGGATTGCGGAGCTCCGCCATCTTTCCTGTCTCTCTCGGCCCACCGCGGAGGAGAGAGGGTGGTACCTCTTTCTTCGCGGCCACGCGCTTCCCCCTCCGGGAGGATGCCCGTGAGAGCGGGGAGGCACGGCCGACCCCCTCACGTGACAGGTTTTGCCAGGAAATTCTGGGCGGCCTGGTTCTGGGTCGACAACAAAGGAAGAGCCTCTTTGGATACCAGCGATCATCGGGAGCGGCCCTAAGTACGACTTGCTCCTTTTGGCCTTCCTTTGTCCGCCCTCACGCCTGTATCTCCCGTCCTGGCTAAGGTGGTCTTGGCGGTGCAGAGCGACGCGCCTGATGTCCCCTTATTGCCGTGCAATAAACGTCGGAGTGGGCGAATTCTGTGTCCTGTGTTCCTTGCTGTTCGCTGCCGCTACTCCAAGTTTGCGATCCGTGGCAATGTTCAGTGTAGCTAGCCTTGCGGCCGAATCTCGAGTATCGAGCTAGGCCGCCGTAAGAACCCTGGTCCCCACAACCTTTGAGTCACTTCGCTTGTACAGTCGGCAAAAGGTTTGTCTATAACGCGCGAGCGGCGTGCTCTGGACTACGCGGGAGACATCTGGTGATAACGCCAGGTTTGAGACCCGTAGAATCTGAGCGTGCGGGACCCACATCAACAATATGACTGTTTGCCTTGTCGCGGTGCCCGTCGCCTTGGCTTCCGTACCTTCTTTCGACGTCAGAAGCACTGCCTGCGTTGCCCGGCCGGGAAACAATAGTGATTAGCCATGGTTAGGATAACGTTGACTGCGTTTAATTACTCTCAACGCTGCCTTTTCGCGGCGCCCAACGCAATTTAGGCCGGAGTTTTTTTCCCATGTGCGAGAAAAAGAACGATCGCCGAAAATACATCGCTGCCGGTGTTCTAGAGTGACTAGATATCAGTCTGTGATCGCTTGCACGTTTCATGAAGTATTATGGCGTTAGCCCGTCAGCAGTGACGTGGAAAGCCGAGCGCAGAAACGGGATATTGGTGCCCGCGTTACTCATGCAGCGCATTGGCAGAACAATGACACAATGAACAGCTTTGCGCCAACGTTAATGCAGACGAAAAACTCGCACAGCGAGCGCTAAGGTGGGTAATCTCCGCTTTTGTTTCCCGGCCCCGCAGCCCAGGCATGCAGCGCTTATTACGGTCAAAGAACGTGTGGAAGCGAAGGCAACGGGCACAGCGAGGAGGGACACAGCCATCGCGCTGGTACGGGCCATGCATGCTCACATTCCACCTATCTCAAACCAGGCGTTATCACGAGGTGTCTCCCGCGCAGTCCAGAGCACACCTCTCGCGCGTTATAGACAAGCCTTTTGCCGACTGGGCTTGTCTTTGCCGTGTACTGTTTTCCAAGCAAGGTCGCCTGTCACACAGGACCGAGAAATCACTGGTTGATGGGACCCGCCCTCATTAACTGTACACGATAGTTTTCCAACGGCATATCACTTTTACCGTCTTGTTTTTACGTTCACAGCACTCTCCAGTGAATTTTCATACTTTATATTACGACTTCTGTTGCTATTCTTTTTGTTCATTCTTATCATACACATGCGTATGAGCATATTCAACAACGACAATAGTGACAGATATCTAAACATTTTTTTATACTTACCAGCACAAGTGATGTAGAAGTAGAACCTTCTCCCCAGCGACAGCAGGTCAAATGTGTGGCAGTACGACAAGAGCAGCCCTGCGATGCAAGGAACGATGCTTGAGCATACCCCCAAATTAAAAACTACCACCTCTATCTGCCCCCGCCTGAGCAATGCATTACGAAACACGTGTTTGAACATTGATTGCTGACATTTATCGCCCCAATACCTATCGTCCATAGTACACCCAATTTAATTGTAATTCCCTCCAAGCGGAGTCATGTTTTCGCATAGGCGTTTTGGTTATACGGTCGAAGTTCTTAATTGAAACTTGCCGCGGACTCATTTTCATGTACGTCAAGCGCAGTTCAAAATATATAATTACGAAATAAATGACTTACAAGGTGTGTTGAATAACGCCGTCCGTGTGCACTGACTAAGCGCGACTGATCCATTGGTGAACATTTATTATTGAGCAGTAAGCAAAAAATTACAGAACGTTATTTGTGATGTGTCACCCTGGGGGTTCTTTGTTGGGGCACTGCCTGCAATGCCACATTTAAATTTTCCAGGCGCCGCTTTTCTGATGGAGGCGAAAAGCAAAAACGCCCGTGTGTACGAGATTTCTGCGCACGTTAAAGATCCCCGGGTGGTCAAAATTAATCCGGAGCCCTCCACTACGGCGCGCCTCATCGCCTGCGTTGCGTCCGCGCGCTAAACCCTACAATCAATCAATTAAATTTTCCAGGCAAGAGAAGCAGAGCGCTTCGACGTCCAGTAACTTCACACAAAGCAATAACCAGAAACTGCACGTCTTTTATCTAGTGAAATGAAACTCAGTCCAACTAAAAGAGCTGCGAAAGCTAGTGCTGTGTGCCTATCATTGAATTGGTTTCCTTCATCGGAACGTGAAGCGTATGAGTAGCGGCTATGAGCAGCCGCTGCGGAACAGCACTACCCATCTGCGGATGCTACCACAGAAGGGTGAGCAATGATTTGTGGAGCACCTACGGTTAGAATATTTCAACTGTACGTTCGAATTGTTCCATTCTAATGCTCATGCTTTTGGCGAAACCCTGATACCTCATCACGTTAATCATAAATGGGAATGATTGAGTTGTACTCAAACAGCTTCAACTGCGTGCGCACAAACTCCTTATTCCTCTTCCCACTCAGCATCAGCAGCAGCCTATCTATGTCCACTTCAGAACGACGGCCGCTTCTGTATACTTGCAACAACACTTAAGCTGCACTAGCCGTATATTGGACGTATACTGGACGTATATTTATGCACCTCGTTCCTGCAACGAGTTCACTGTCCCTGCCTACTACTACTGTTCTCTCAAAGTGGCCCTTCCTACTTGTGGCATCTCAGCATCATATGTCCGACGTAATTCCTCTCCTCTCTCAATTTCAGCGAAGATGCCTTCCCCAAAAGTTTGGTTCCTAACGGAGGACTACCTATCTCTATGTATTGCTTGCGTCATTCCTTTCGTGGCTAGCTAGGCTAATTTTACTTTTCCTTTGGCGTCTTCAGGAAGTGTTGAAAAGTTATGATGGAGTTCACACTGCGTTTTTACCTTTGTCTGCTCTAGTTCTGCAGTCGAAATATCTATCGTAGCTTCCACTAGCATGGAGAATATCTCTGAGATGTTTACAAAAATAGAAATATTCACGTATGTCACAATTTAGGTGTATATAAACAATACCTAGTATGTGTAAACATTTTTTTTATCCACTGAGGTATTTTAGTACGAGGTCTCCAATTCGATGAACAAGCCAATGTCATCCGCAAATATCAGGTCAATCGAGTATTCTAAATTTAGTTATAACCTTAGTGCCCTCAATTATTCATTTTAAATGCCTCCTCTGGACAGGCTGCAGATGATTTCGGATAGATATATTGGACACATCGCTGGCGGTTGATTGCGCAAAACGCTATGAGTACAATGCACTGTTTTACGTCTTCGCAGTTCACGTACTAAACCCCTGTGCTATGAGGCTTCTAGCTTGCCCTTGGAGTGATTTGCATACGCAAGGTAAGAGCTGACTCCACCCGTAAGAGGTAATCTCAGCAGTCGATGCTGGATGAGTGTAGTAGGAGCAGAAACAATATTTTATTCTAATCTCTTATATGAAATGTCTACAGTGGGTTATTACCTTTCCCTAGCGTTGGTTGAAATAGGGTATGTTATCGTTACGACCAGATGTCTCAGTGATTTCGTCGATTAAGTGAGAAATTCCGGCCATTGCAATTTTTTCAACGAGATTGGCAGTGTTGTACATTTTCATGATACAACCTGATTTCAAGCACACAGCGCATCTTTCACAGGAGAACAATCCGCGTACACTCCGTTGCAGCAACGCATTCCTTCAGTTGTTTAACAGCGCAACATCTATTACTCTGCACACTTTCGCTCGCTGCTCTTCGTCCTTTACCGTGAACTTCCTGCCGCGACAACCCACGTTGTGGCCCTACTGGTAATGCACCCGCCTATCAAGCATCACCAATTAGCGCCCAATCGCTTACAAAAATGGTTAATAAGATTGAATTGAAAGCTAATTGAATTTACTCAGTACATTGTGTTGACCGTCATTTGACTTTGAATAGAAATTTTGTAATGAGTTCTCGTTGAATATTGGCCACCGTGTTTCAATTGAAGCTCAACGCTGTGTTTTAATTGAAAGTCAACATGTCTTTTAATTTCCAATTGACTTTCTGTTGACTCTCAATATACTTTTTCTGTTGAGTTCGTGTTGTGACGCATCAATGGAAAGTATATTCCGAAAAGTCTGTTGAGTTCCAGTTTGAGTCTCTGTTGACTCTCTATTGATTCTCCTGTAGAGTTCCTGTTGAGAAATTTCAAATGAAACCTACAGAGCATGTTTTGGACAGCCCGTTATCAAGTTATTTCCACAATTCCCTAGTAAATTTCAGTTGACTGTACTAAATATATATTGAGTGTTTTTTAATATTGCAAAAATATTCTAAAAACTGTCATCAAGGTGTGCATTGGGCAGGTGAAATAGTAAGGTGTTTCATTGCAAAGCTTGCTTTATTGCTCACGAAAGCATCACGGGAGGGTTGAAGACTCGCAGGGTTTAATATTAAACCACTGTCACAAAACCACGCGCGCACTGTGGAACAGAAACCTTACTTCTTCACGAGACGCGGTATTTCCATGGACACAATTATACTGCTCAGTAAAAAAAAAAAAGAAAAATTAACACTCCTTCTTTCTGATATAATTCAGAATAGACCAGGCTTCGTGTTTCTCCGAGCAGCGTAGCGCACCCGCGAAAAGTAATGCCCGCGTTCATGCCTGGGCGATTCCAGCGTGTGAATGTTTGGGTACACGCTCTGCTTATGGCTTGCGTGTCGCCGAAAATGCTACGCCGGGAGATGGAGAAAGATGCGTAAGTGAGTGAATACCTGGTGCCAGGATGTCTCCCAGGCCAAGAATGGAGAACTTGCTCGCGACGCACACTTGGAACTTTGCCCTGACCAGCTTCGGG